>NC_088623.1:3677463-3983084 GCF_036013475.1 Columba livia | reverse complement strand
CCATCACTCTAATGCACTTCAGACCAAGGCTGGGCAGAGCGCATCAGGATGCAGGTACTGAATGGATGACGGTTCAGAAAGGGAAACATCACTGGACCGCGCATGCACTCCACTGGAAACGGCTCTCTGTCCCGCACACGTGGGATCTGCGGGGGTAGGATGAGGGAGTCTTAACGGAAGGAACATAAAAAAATAGGAGAAGAAATTTAAAAGACCAAGAAAACATTTCATCATTTGTTCAGCTTCTGTACCTTGTATTGCATTGGGAAGAAATATACCCAAGGCTCGGCACACAAGCGCTCTGCAGGGAGCAGAGCGAGCGCTGCAGGGTCAGTGCGATCAAGGGCTGCCTTTTTTTAGGACGAGTGGACTGCGTGACTTTGAACCAGGAGGCAGTATCTATATTCAGCAAGAGACCTCCCGCATTTCCAAATTGCATCACCCCGACTGACCTCCAGCTCCAGCTCCCACGTCTTCCCACCCGAACCGATGCACTAAACTGGAATTAATGCCAGACACGGGGGGAGAAAACCCCAGCGAGTGACCTGAACTGCACTGCAAAGGTGGGAGGATAAGAACCTCTTTGAGGAAGAAGATTAATTAAATACGATGGCGACACCATCTCCCGTCTGAGGAAATTTTACATTCTACAGGAACACGCTGCAAAATATTCTCCAAGGTTTTATCTTTCTACGCAGAAATCCAATTTATTAGGAGCATTTTTCTTTATGAAAATATCCCCGGGCAGGATTTCTGTGTGGGTTTGTAAGACAGCTGATGCTCTGGATCTTACCTGGTGTGAATCAACACATCTTTGTGCATTTTAACACACCGTGGGGGTTTCTATGAACCTTAGGCCAGTTCTTTGTCTCTTCTCAGCTTGGGCTGGAGCTCAGGTTTCAGTATTCCCTGTGTTGTACATGTTTTCAGAGCTAAAGTCGTTTAGCTCTATCATTTTTGGAGCTATAGGATCTGGCTGCTGTGAAGGCTGGCGATTACAACCGCAAATATTTTCTCCCAAATACGTGTACGACAAAAACCACACAAGCCTTGTTGGAAGTGCTTCCCGATGGTGGGAACTCTTTCCCTGGGATTCGATTCACGTTAAGCCTGTGCCCACACAGAACATCCCTTTATTATCCTCCTTTATCATCACAAAACTCAGTGCTTAACGCACCAAAACCACTTGAGGTCAATAAGACCTTTCCCCGCGTCACCCACTAAGGGTAAATTTTTCACAGCTGCACCTTAGGAGGCCAAATTTCACTCTTATTTTCAATAAGTAGCTTCCAAAATCACCTTACCCATAGATTTGAACACCCTCAGCTACTGACTAGGCATTAGTGGTACTAAAAACCAATCTGTCCTTTCTTGGAAGAGTAAGGCAACTAATTTCAGGTGAACTAACAAACCCTGGTGGTTTTGGTTACCCACATACATTTTCTTCAGCAAGATAAGAAAGGATAAGCGGCTCTGAGAAAGCACTTACTTGAAATGATCCAGTGCAACTTGGATTGAAAACGCTCTTGCTTTCTCTAGACTTATAGAAAGAACATGGCACTGAAATCAGAGCATATCTATCACTCATGCTTTCTAGCAAATAAAAAGAATAAGTGAATTTCATCGCAGACTTTTCTTGAAAACCTGCGTTTCCTAGACGAGCTCAGTTTAAAAAATAAAATTAAACAGAAATCAATACCTATTAGATGAGCTGTATTTCAGTTTTGAGTCAGTGTTTCAGACCGGGCTAGTTTTAGGCAGATTAAACCCCAAGCATTGGATCCTTCCTGAGTTGAAGGTTGAAAGTTGACCCACTGGAAGATCAGGGATTATGAAATCCCAATGGCTGGAACGCAGTTTCCAGGAAGAACTGCAATTGCAACCCAGCTCATAGCACAGGCCGCTCATTTTCTGCCTCCGAAAGCCTCCATTTATTTTTCCCTTTACGCGGTAAATACTTTGATGAATCTCAACACCTTCCAGGCTTATAAAGACAGCTCGACGGAGTCAGCTGAAGCGATTTGAGAAACAATAGGAATTTGAAGTGTTCCACATTACAGCAAGCAAAATGAATTTTCGGGTTAGCAGTCAAAGCTTAACATTCTCCACAAAGGCTGAGTGCTGCGTTCAAGGTATTTCAAGGTATTGGGTTTCTGTCACCAGGTGGGAGCTGAGATGTGTCCTTGTGGCATTCCAGGAGTTAGAAAAGAGCTGGTTTGTTCCTCCACACTCACAACACCACCCGGGCTGGGGTATTTCTGACCAGGGGCTTCACCGATCCGCGCCTTCACGACCTGGTCTGTGCTCAAAACCCACAACAACGGCGCCATCCGCCAACAGCCGCTGACTTTTTCACCTCTGGAGAAGCGGAGCAAGCGCGAGGCTTTATAGGAAGTGGCAGGTTCTTAATTATCGTTATAATTTATTTAGTGTTTACTGACAAGAGCTCAAACCTCCTTTTGCAGAAGGTGCTGAACACACAAGCCATTTTCCAAGGGAGCTCTAAGTGCTCCTCTGCAGAACACGGACACCAGGGAGCTCAGCAGATTATTTGCTAAAAGTACCTGATCAGATTGCTTTTCCTTGCAAGTTTCTTTCTTCTCTTGAGCTCTCCGAGATCAAATCTTGACTTTATCAGATGCATCTACTCTCTCGCATGCTTCAGCAATATACTTCTTTTCAAACCAGTGGTTCAGTCATTCCTGCTTTGCCACTAATATAAACTGTTTTGATTATATTGCTTATTTATGATGTTGTTCTTGCGCTATGGTTGGCTGTAACTACTGGTATGAATAATTTCTCTGACAACGTTTAAAATTAATTTTCCTTGAAAGTATCTAAATGCAACTTTGGGAATGAAAGCCCAGCCTCACAAGTTTGATTACATGATGGACTGATCAAGAACCTCTGAACTCCACCCCAGCCCAGGCGTTTCACAAATGTGTAGATTTTTGAGGCCAAAATAGCCTGAAATTTTTGCATCTAAACTCCTGTCCAAACTGCCCGTAGACTTCCATCCTCTCTCACCATTTCTTTGAAGTTATAATCTATAGCCAGAAAACCAGATGAACATGAGAAGCAAAACTCCAGCAGATCACGGACAAGTGATCTTCACCAAGTCATCTCTGTCCCCCATGTCTCAATTTTCCGATGTGTAAAACGGTCCTTTCTCTCCCCGGTACGGCACATTGACATTTGTAAATGAAAGCAAGTAACATCCTGCTCCTGCAAACCTCTTTTGTCCCCTTCCAGCCTGGTCTGGACACTCTCTGCTCCCAGCCACCAAACAAGCTCTCAGCCCATCACACTCAAAATGAGGCCAAGGTTTTGTTCTCCAGCGGACATGCTGTAATTAATAAATTACTCAGCGGAAGAGAAAGCGGGAGGAAAGCGGCGTTATGGCATCTTTTGCTGCCAGGCTGACCCAGGGAAGGAGCTGGGAGCAGACTCACCGGCTGTCGCAGCCAGCAGCGTTCCCGCTGCAACGCCGGCCATGCAACATGGCTTGAGATGCACAAAAATTACCAGCAAAAAAACCCACAGCACTCAAATACTTAAATCGCTTTCCTTTAGGAAAAAAAAAAGGGCAAGAAAGAAATAGCAAAGTAGAAATATCGTAATTGCATTTCACGGCACACACCATTATGCAAAAGTGTATTTAACCTGGATGCTCCAGGGTCACTCCCCTCTGTAAGAATTTGCATGGAAAGGAGTTTGGTTCACCCGAAGTCAAAGGGTAACTTGGCCTCACCATGCAAATGTATTTAAATGAAATGTATCCGAAGCTGCGAAATTATATTCACAGGAAATAAAGTCCGTTGCCTGCAAGTGGGTGCTTTGTACTCTTGATTGAAAATTGTTTTTGTGTGACAGAGAAGGTGCTTAAGAGAACACAAAAAGATAATCATTCAGTGAGTTAGAAAATTACTCCAACCTCTAGACCATATCAAACTAAATATAAGCCAAACAAACTATGGCAAATGAATGAATAAGTTAAATACAAGATTAGAAAACGCAGTTGCGGAGCCTGGGTGCTCTGTAGCCACCATGATGCACGTGCACGTGGGCGCCGGAGCCGCTCTCCTCCCTGGGAAGCTGCTGCAGACACAACACTGCAAATTCGGGTTCTTTTGGTGGTTTTAGCCACGGTGAAAGCCCCAGGCTGCAGGATGGGTTCAGCACAACCAGAAGGAACGCACAGGGAAAGAGGAAAATAGTCTTGAGCGCGGGGATTTCAAGGCAGAACCAGCTGATGTTTGTCTCAGCTCAGAGGTGAGGACAGACAGGAGCTCCAGCTGGAAGCAATGATGTCCTGCTCCAGGACCCCATCCCTACCCTGGCATCCCTGATAATATTAGCAGAAAAGCACATGGTGATGAATGAGATAACTGATCTAGGCCCAGCCTTTTGGGTCACACGGCAGGACTGAAGGGCCCATGATCCATTTAGTGTCCGGTCACAGAATCCCAGAGTGTCAGGGGTTGGAAGGGCCCTGGAAAGCTCATCCAGTGCAATCCCCCCATGGAGCAGGAACACCCAGATGAGGTTACACAGGAATGTGTCCAGGCGGGTTGGAATGTCTGCACAGAAGGAGACTCCACAACCCCCCTGGGCAGCCTGGGCCAGGCTCTGCCACCCTCACCCCAACAAGTTTCTTCTCAAAATTAAGTGGAACCTCCTGTGTTCCACTTTGAACCCATTACCCCTTGTCCTGTCACTGGCTGTCACCAGAAGAGCCTGGCTCCATCCTCCTGACACTCCCCCTTTCCATACTGATCCCCAGGAAGGAGTCCCCCCTCAGTCTCCTCTTGTCCAGCTCCAGAGCCCCAGCTCCCTCAGCCTTTCCTCACACGGGAGATGCTCCACTCCCTTCAGCATCTTGGTGGCTGCGCTGGACTCTCTCCAGCAGTTCCCTGTCCTGCTGGAACTGAGGGGCCACAACTGGACACAATATTCCAGGTGTGGTCTCCCCAGGGCAGAGCAGAGGGGCAGGAGAACCTCTCTCGACCCCTGCTCTGCGGAGTGTAACCGTGCTCCTGTTAGTCCTATTGCAACCGCCAAAGGTACCATAAAACATCCTCCTGCTGCTCCCTGTGCTTCACAAGATGTGCTGTGGGCGTAGGAGCCCGGAGCAGATGGGAGGAGGACACGGACCTGCCCGGGCTCGGTGCTCCCGTGTTTTCAGGTCCCGAATCCCATCGCGCTCCTCTGTGCACCACAACCCACACCATCTCCTCCCTGGCTACACACAGTCCGGAGCCCTGGCCCACAACAGCCCAAAAGCCTGGATGTTTGTGACTTTTCCTACTGAGCGAGGTTAACCGAACTGCTGACTTAGCTGTGAATTGCTCCACATCTCATAAATTACCAGCCCTCACAAGCCATCTCATGAGAAATGCTGAGGATAAGGAATATCTACGATAAACAGCTAGAAATAAATAATCACTAAAAACAACATATAGTATAGATGGAGTGAAGATATAAACACAGAGACAAGCTTAACTTCTGTTCCCTCATGCAAAGGAATATCAAAAATAAACAGAAAGAGGACATATCTAAGGAAAGTAAAGCATAATTCAAAGCGTGTTGAATTCAAGAGAAAGCTCGCGCTCTGCTCCAGCAGCTTTGAGCCAGACGGGATGATAAAGGAAAAGACACCAGAACCTGGGCTGGGATAAAAACATGCGCCAGATGCCACATTTCTTCTGGTATCTGCCGGGTTGGTTGGTCAGGGATGATGGATGGCAGAGGAGGAGCCAAGAGCGATGACAAGGTCTGCTGGCTCGGGGCCAGGGGCTCTCACAAATTTGGCTGCGATTACAGGCAAACGCTGGTGCAGCAACTGGGGTAACTTGTCTACTCCAGCCTGATTATCAGCACAAAAATCCCCGAATGAAGAAAAAAACAAACCCACAATCTCTATTGCACGCTTGTGTGTAGCACTAATCATCTGTCAAAGGAGATGACAACATTCTTGATTAGAAAATTAGAAAGAAAGAAGGTATTGGGGAAGATTTATTCAGCTCTGTTTGTCCAGACTTCCCACAGTTTGCTGAACATTTACCTAATATTAAGGAAACGTTCCCTAACAGGTGGTGCCTGTGTATTAAAATGCCACCCAAAAGGGAGTGTAGGGGAACTGGTTGAGGATCCACATCATTATTGGTTAGATGCTGGAAACAATATTAATGCACATAAACACTGATCAGAGCAGACACTGAAATCAATGTGTAGATGCCTCGCTAACTGGAACAGGGCGACGGGGGCTCCCCAAAACCAACAGACCCGGGAGGGAGAACACAGAACTGCCCAAACCTGGCACTTAGAGCTGCAATGTTGCTGCAATTGATGTGCACAGCGGAGACGAGCACAAAACCTACGAAAAAAAGCCAGCTAAAATTAAATGTACACCTCTAATACCCTCTTCATTAGCACAAAGCCATTAGATCATCCATTTCTGTCAACAAAACATCGAGACAAACTGATCTCTGTTTTTATATTTATGCTCTGAAGGAAATGAAAGCTGTCTAAAAAGCTTTTAACTTCTCAAATAAAACAGCTACCAATTTCTGACCAGCTAATATCAATAATTCTAGGTCTAAATGTCCCCACAGAAAAACCCTCCTATTTTGTTTTAAGCATTTCATTTTGCAAATAGATTGTTTACTTCAATAAAAGCTACAGAGGAAGTAAAGAGTAAAGATTAGAATAGACATTTAAATTAAGCTGTAACTATTTGATGTCCAATCAGTCCATAATAATGAGAATCTGCAGCTTCAGGAACTGTAGCACATACAGTTGCTGAGGTTACGAGTCCTTACGCTTCAGACTATGAAATGATGGAGGTCAGGAAGCAATTTTCTTGCATATATTGCTGACAGGCTACAGACACTGCAGGAATTTCTGCATATTTTTTGAAACATCAGTTATAAGTCACTGTCAAGAAGAAGATCCCAGACAAGGTAGATATTACTTTTTATATAAATGAATTTCAAAAGAAGAGCCTTCTCCAGCTCTCGCTGTCACAAAAGTCCTACCAGAGGCCAAAAACCTACAAAAAACCAGATTGCTGAACTAACTAGATGCTTACAGAGCAGCTGACCTGTTTTCCACCAAGCAGAGCTCAGAAACGGGAGGTACATGACCAACTTTAGCTTTATAAGTTCAAGGCTACACACGCTCCCGTCTCCTCCAGGGAATTACATCACTCAGATGGCTTCGCGATACGAAGCTTTAAAAACCAGCCGAGCCCACGGCTCTCCATGGGCTGCAGCAAAGGCGAACCGTAAAAGCAACTGAACATGGTGTAAATGAGGAGCAGGTTCCTGCAGCCTGGTGTGCCCGGCAGCAAACGGCCGGTGCAGGCCCTGCACAGCCCCTCCGGCGGCTCCAGCTTCGGGAAATGGCATCTCGGCATCCCCGCATCCCTACATCTCTGCATCCCCACATGCCTGCATCCCTACATCCCTCCATCCCTACATCGCTCCATCTCTACATCTCTTCATCCCCATATCCCTGTATCCCTACATCCCTGCATCCCTACATCCTTGCAAGCCTGCATCCCCACATCTCTGCATCCCCACATCTCTGCATCCCCGTATCTCTGCATCCCTGCATGCCTGCATCCCCACATCTCTGCATCCCCATATCTCTGCATCCCTGCATGCCTGCATCCCCACATCTCTGCATCCCTGCATGCCTGCATCCCCACATCTCTGCATCCCTGCATGCCCAAATCTCTGCATCCCTCCATCTCTGCATCCTCACATCTCTGCATCCCCGCATCCCCACATCTCTGCATCACTCCGTCTCTGCATCCCTGCATGCCTGCATCCCCACATCTCCGCATCCCCATATCTCTGCATCCCTGCATCCCCAAATCTCTGCATCCCTCCACCTCTGCATCCCCACATCTCCGCATCACTCCGTCTCTGCATCCCTGCATGCCTGCATGCCTGCATCCCTACATCCCTGCACCCCTGCATCCATGTATCCCTGCATCCCTACATCCCCACATCCCTGCATCCCCACATCCCCATCCCCATCCAGCTCCGCGGCAGCGGGCGGCACTCACCCCTGGGAACAACAGCCTTCCTCACCGCGGTACAAGGTTGTCCACATGTGTCCGTGACCCTCAGCGGTTCTGCCATAAGGATCTACTGGCCTCCAGCAGCCTCTGCCACGGGCAGCCCCTGGGCAAAGGCTGAAGACGACCTACAACCAGCTGGGAAGGAAAACGCTGGGGTTTATACCTGTGAGCGTGGCTGTTTCTTTTTGAACAAAATAAACTGTATCACTAGAGTGGAAAAAACGACTATACTCTTACTTTATACCAGCATCGCCTACTTGTGTTGTTATTTGGGAATAATTTATAGCAGTACTTCCAGTGATGCGCTGGGACAGCGTGTGCCTGTGTCCTGCCAGCACCTACCCAGAGCACAAACCCCGATACAGCCCTCGCAGTCCTCATGGAAATGGGAATTTAAATTGCACCACCAAGAATGGGGATACGTTTTTGCAAGAAAAAGAATAACGGTTTGTAAAAATAAATCTCTCTTCAAAGTGAAGTGAGTCATTCAGAGCAGCCTCTCCAACATGACAAACAGCTCCTACAGCAAAACAAAGAGTAGATCATTCAGTCTCATTACCAAGACTGAATGTACTCTGAATGTACTAAGAGGCACTTATGATTTATGCCTGTAAAAATCAATTGCATTTTATTGATTACCAAGATTAAGAAAAGAGAAGAAAGTTTGGTTAAACTTGGGGAATGGTTATATTTTCAGGTCTGGAATACTGACAGCTCCCACGCTGCCAGACAAACTGATCAGAAGTGTGGGCAAGGGGTTTATATGCAGAGCTGAACGTTTCATATGGCAATAACAAAGGAGTTAACTTCATCTTTGCACCCACTAAATTCCTGTCAAATAAATCACAAAGTCAAAAGCAAGGTCATCTATGATAACAAGATGGCAGAAATTCACCCAGCTGCGTAGAGAGAGGAAAAAAAGGAGAAAAAAAGAGATTTTGGCAGTTTTGGTTTGCGTTTATAGTATTTAAGCACTTAGAAGCCTGATTCATAATTGGTGCCAGATGCTCTCAATACACATAGAAAAAGACAGTCTTTGTTCTGATAAATTCATACTCTAAAAAAAGCCAGATAGTCCAAAGCTGTGGAAGGGAGAAGGATGGTTTCCCTGTTTGATAGAGGTGATGGTACAGGGGGTCCCGAGGCCATGGGGACCGGTTGGGACACATGTGGACAGGCTGGGCAGAGCGAGCCAGGAGCCCCCGCGGTTCCCTTGTGTTCATTTTGCTCCAAGGTGGCTGCTTGCTTGTTAGTTGTTAATGTAGAAAGTTTACTATCGTACAACAGACGTCTCAATGATCGGCCCCCGCTATCTAAATTAAATCTCGCTGCTATAAAATTCCGGGTTTCTCACACAATTTCTGCTCCTGAAAACGGCTTCTAATGTGGAGCAGAGTCCCACGAACAGTATGAACTACAAGGTCACAGCATTCAGTGAGTGGAAAAAAACCCAGCAAAACAGGAGATTAAGTATTAATTTCAGGGCAAAGCTCCATTTATTTGAGATTACTCTATGCTGTATGTATGTAATACCATGTTTCAGTAATTAAAGGCAGGCTGATTTATACAGCTGCAAGATGCAGAGGAGATGTTGTTACTGGGCTGGGTACAGTTGGCTCCAGCAAAGCAAACTCAATTGGAACCGCTGGTCCCAGGGAGATGCTTTTTGGCTTGGCCCGGTGTCCTGGCCAAATTCCAGCGCAGACGATCTCCCTGCCCATCTCACTTGCAGCTGACACATCCGCGGGGTTGGGGACATGCCACTCTGTCCTGACCCGAGTGTGGCATCGCTCTGCGCTGCCAAAGATCGGGGACAGCTACAGCCAGAGGCGGCTGCAACCCTGGCAGCAGAGAGGCTGTTCAGCAGGGTGATGAACGGTAAAATCCGCACTAAATACACGCTGACCTCCGCAAGGCAAGCAGAGGAAAGCAGAACTGCCCACCTCCGGCCACCTCTAATACTTCCCCCGTTTCACCACGATGCTTTTGTCTTTGGGGGCTCCTCTGTACCTACCGAACGCCTGGACCTCAGGGGTGAAGAGCTCTGGGCACAATCCAGCGACCACCATGTTATTCTGACTTGTGATGCGCCACGAGCAGCTGGGACATGGAGCTGGGGCATCCAAGGCACGGCTGGAAAAGAGGATTTATGCTGGGGATCAGACAGAAGGGGCCAATGGAACATCGCAACACAAATCTCTGATTCAGCCCCCATGGATCCTCATGTCTGGGACTGTGTGCAGCATCTTCTTTCATTTGTTTTATTTTTAAAGAGCTGCGCATCACGCCACCATGAAGAATATTGTTTGTGATCCTTCAGCTGGCAGATCCCAGCCCAGCGGATCCCTGTGGGGACAAACAGCTGCTGCCTCACACCCTGTTGCGTCTCAGTGATGGGTGAAACAAGTCCCTGGTGCATCCTGTGCGAGGCACAGAGGGGACTTCGTGACAAGGCATCTCGGAGAAATTACTGAATATTGCATGTATACAAGGGCCGTTAAAATTGAAAACAAATTGCAAACAACATTTTCGTGTTTGTGCGTTTTGCAAGTTCAGAAGCAGTCAATTCTATTTGCATAACATATTGGACATTTTTCACATCACGTTTTGCATATAAAGTGCTTCTCGGTGTAATATCATGGACATAATAGCCATTCAAGTGGTGTGGATGCTCACGTAAAGCTCACTGAAAACGTAACAGATACACAGCCTGATGAACTGAGAACAGGCTACTCTGCAGTGAGTAAATTATCCAACAGAGAAATGACTCGTTCATTTGGAACCAAAATGATAATACATCACTTATTTAATCAAATGTGCCATCTACTGACCCAGGTACATCAACTAATGATTCCGGTGGACCCCCCCAGTGGGAGAGGGGAATCACCCGCTGGAAATGTTGGCTGTACAAGGCCAAGGTGTTCATCTCTTCAACTTGATATGGCAATCACAACCTCTTTTATTACCAAAGCTAAAAGCAAGACTTTAAATGCTGGTGGCATATTGGTACGTCTAGGAAAAATACACAAAGATATGATAACGGAATTAAGGAAGATTGCCAGGACATAAGGCAATCTCGAAATATTAAAACACATTTCCCTTGAGTGCGTGTTGTTCCAAGGCTGTGGGGCAACCTGCGTTTTTCCATTTAAAAACTTTCAATGGTGATTATTAAGTGAAGACACCAGCTGCTGGGGCTGTCATGCTGATTCCGCTTTTCCCGTTAGCTTTTGACCTCAGAAATGCTCAATTTTGGTGCATGAGGCTTACGTACGAGTTTACACAGCGCCTTATGAAGACACAAGCTTGAACTGAACTAATTCCCTGCAGGTTGGGTGCTTTCTCTAACACATCACTATTTTAAATAGTACTTCTTTTCCACGTTTCTCATAACTTGATAAAACTGCTGTACAGTCTGAACATCTCTTTTAACTTACCAAAGCAACTTGATACCAAATGTCCCATGCACAGGTTTAGGTTCAAAGAACTAGCTTGTCAATGTGTCTGGCTTGGGAGCAGGAATGATACACACGGGTGGAAAATGTACAGAGATATTTTTTCATCTCTCTTTCATTTACTTAGCTGTTCCACATCTCAGCATTCACGTTGATTAACATCACCTGCTGAAGTTAATTAAAGTATATAGGATGTAATAAGACTAATATGTTTGAGTCCTATCAATCACAGAAGCCGGTGAGTCAATATTTGAAATGAATATATCTCAGAGGGGAAAATGCTCAACATGGATCTGAAATCAAAGGAGGAGAGAGGGATTGCATGGTACAGGCTACTTTGATAAGCGTGTTTGGGTGATAACACGAGCGCATCGCTGCAAATGTCCTGTTCCAACGGGCTGATAAACGTGGCCTGTGCTCGGGCTCATTTGAAAGCCTCATGGTGCATTTTTAGGATATCATAGACTAGTCACAAAGCTGCAGCTAAGCCTGGAACTTGGGGAGTCAAGGGCATCTGGGGGAATTAAGCCTTTCAAATGTCTCGCCTGGTGATACTTCCCAAGGAATAGCCAATACTTCACCTCTCTCAGCATCTGGCATCTCCCCGCACGCCAAAGCTCGCGCCAAAAGCCGTCCCGCGGTTCCCAGCACAGAGAAAAGCTCAGCGAGCGGTGACACTGGGTCATCCCGAACCAAACCCAGCTCTTCTCTTCCTCTCCTCCGGCTCACTGCGAATTGATTGACCATGAAAACCTGTAAGAAAGAAGAGCAGCGAGACTGTAGAGAAAGGATCAATCCTGGCATGGGTTTGATACGTTCTGCACACTCATCTTCTGGGTTCAGCATCTTTACAACTACTGGGAGGGATGTGGAGCTTAGGAGAGGGTTTTGCAAGTGCAGCGACATGGTTTAACTAGCCCAAGTTTTGTGTACATCGCTGTCTTGTGTACATGTCTGAGTTACAGAGCTCTTTCTGCATAAAATATTTAAATACAATTTTATCAGCCATTCAAATCATTAGCTACAAAGATCCAGACTTAACGTACAGCGAGGACACCGTGCATTAATATTTATCACACTTGATTTGTTTAAGGAAATACATAGAGCTTTTTGGCGCAGGCAATTTCTATGGAATCAAACTGTGAAAGACATTAATCACTGTCAATGATGTGTGTAGGGTACACAGAGCCTATGGAAATGAAAGGATAAATAAATACACATTGTGTAAGGCTTTAAAAACCGGAGAGCGCTGTCGGATAGGAATCAGAATTAGGTGGCTGTGGTGGGGAACCTGCTCTGGCAGAGAACACGGCAGGCGATGCCGACGGCTCCGTCTGGCGATGCTGCTGATGGATGCAGGACAGCGCGACACGCGGCGATGGTTCCTTTGGGACATGGACAGCGGGGCGGTTGTCACCCACCGGCAGATGCTGACGGAGCCCAGGTGTCCCCAGAAAAGGGGGACAAACACAGGTGGATTCACCGAGGTCAGGGGAGACGGGCTGTGTTCACCCTGTGTGCGTGGAGGATGATAAATGAAGTTATAACGTCCATTTGCAAACTGAGATGAATTGAACATTGTGTGATGAGGCTCGCTTCCGCTTCGGTACCCAGAACAGAACGTGGTTTCAGTGGCTTTGTGCTGTAATAACGATAATCTGCTCAGGAGTCTGCCCAGCCTTCAAAGCAGAAAATGCCACCCTAATCCAAATGACCCATCAGCACCAGGTAAATACCTTCAGGTGTTTCCACTGATTTGCCAGGAAGAAAAGAAGGGGGAGTCGTTTACACTGGTGAAAGGCTGGGGGCTTAGGTCAGCCCAGAGGTAATTAGCTCCTCTGTGCTTGTGAATGAGTTTATGCCCATTATTTTTCTTTCGCAGGAAATGACCAAAAGATGCCCGGCCAAGCTGTCACACCTGTGACCGTCACCGCTGCTGTGATTTTTGGCAAAACAGACAGAATATGCCACTGGAGGGTGTGAACCAGACCCTCAGCACCAGGAGGGGCCCGAGATGGGGTCTTTGCAAACAAGCTTTTTTTAAGCAAACCCTCTGCAATGCAGTAATTTTGGTGCATTTGCAACTGCGAATAAAGCTCTGCCTGTGCAGAATGACCACCGAAATACTGTGTTGTCTCCACAGCAATTTTCTAAGGGGCTAAGGAGGAATTAGAAACACTTTCATCCTTCCATCAGAGAGTTTATTTTCTCCTTTGCTGCCTTTTCTCCCCCAGGGAAAGATTTCTTTCTTGCCCTGCAAAGGATTTAGTACGAAACCCTTTATTTTTCTGGAGCCAGCAAGAGACAGTCAGAAGCGAGAAGGGGTCAAAGAAATGATGGCTGCTGGCCTCTTTTGTTCTGAGCCAGTGGCTTAGGAGGGAACAGATAACAAACAGATGAGGGACCTCCACACTCTGAGCCCGACTTTGCTCTAAGGTTCAGATTAATTTGGATAAAAATAATTTTCACTCTCTGTTCAGTTTCTAACACTTCCCGAGCTCACGGAATTAAATGGAAATGAAAAGCCCAAGTAAGGTGAGAAAGGCTCTTTCTGCACCTGGTGGGGACGATCCCAGAAGGAAGTTTTGGAAATGTTGTCAAAACCATGGAGAAGGTGAGACTTCCGGCTCGACGCTCAGCTCCAGGTGAGGTTCTGATGAACAACTGAGTCTTCAGTTCGGTCTTTAGAAAGCAGCGTAAGGGAAAGGGACCTGGGGGTCCTGGGGACAGCAGGGTGACCATGAGCCAGCACTGGGCCCTTGTGGCCAGGAAGCCAATGGTACCTGGGGTGGGTTAGAAGGGGGTGGTCAGTAGGTCAGAGAGGTTCTCCTGCCCCTCTGCTCTGCCCTGGGGAGACCACACCTGGAATATTGTGTCCAGTTGTGGCCCCTCAGTTCCAGCAGGACAGGGAACTGCTGCAGAGAGTCCAGCGCAGCCACCAAGATGCTGAAGGGAGTGGAGCATCTCCCGTGTGAGGAAAGGCTGAGGGAGCTGGGGCTCTGGAGCTGGACAAGAGGACACTGAGGGGGGACTCATTCATGTTAACAGATATCTAAAGGGGGAGTGTCAGGAGGATGGAGCCAGGCTCTTCTCGGTGACAACCAGTGACAGGACAAGGGGTAATGGGTGCAAACTGGAACACAGGAGGTACCACTTAAATCTGAGAAGAAACTTGTTCCTGGTGAGGGTGGCAGAGCCTGGCCCAGGCTGCCCAGGGGGGTTGTGGAGTCTCCTTCTGTGCAGACATTCCAACCCGCCTGGACACCTTCCTGTGTAACCTCATCTGGGTGTTCCTGCTCCATGGGGGGATTGCACTGGATGAGCTTGCCAGGGCCCTTCCAACCCCTGACACTCTGGGATTCTGTGATTCTTTTGAGACCCATCCTGCAAACTCCAAGTCCATTGCAATAACACCATCACTAAACATTGCAAAGTTCCTCCTGCTCTTAAGATTTACAATGCTGATTTCCCCCCCGCTTGCCCAGCTGAGGTCAGGCATGCAAGTCACAACAATAACCACGCAGGGAGACAATTCCGGTGACTAAACTAACACGATCTGTCAGCGTTGGGCCGAGAAAAGTCTCCTGTCAGAGTCGTCGATTCATGTTGTTCCGTCCATGTGTCCCCACGATAGTGATGCTCTGGCAGCTCCAGACCAGCTTTTTGGTGGCAGCGCCTCCCTGTGACACCGATTGGTGTGTTTTAAGAGAATGGGAAACTGCTGCCAGACTGCAGCACAGTCCTGCTGGCGAGCAACCTCATTTTATGGCTTTAGGGCACTTGCTCCTGCTGCCCTACACCCTGTCTGTAAATCATACTCGGAGAAAAATTCATACTGGTTTTATGCAGTAACTCATCAATTACTAGAGCCTGTATTTTAGATATATTCCTCCATTTTTCTACAAAGCTTTCAAGAGATGGATTAATTAATCAAATTAAATAAAGCTCTCACGGACTTTCATGATAGTCATGAGCACTGTGCAACTTTGGAAGTGAGATTTGGTATGAAAGTAAAGGAAAAACTACTGTAACACTTCATGTGCTATTTCTAGTGACATATTTATGTAGTTTTTGAATAATGTTGACAGAAAGACAGGAACCGGACACCGCGATGGGAGCAGCTGCTCCTCGCCCGCGGCCAAGCACGGAACCGCTGCAACATCTGGACAGTTATGAAACATGAAACAGCCTTAATCTGGAACCAACACCATTGCTAAGGGGTGTCAGAGTTTTTAAGAAAACAGAGCAGACTTGGCCTTTGTAGGAAAAAAAAACCCCACAAACCTGCAAACGGACACTAAGTGATGCAAAATTAAATCGACTTGTTGTGTATCGACCTTGACTTTAAGGTGACCAGATCCAATTAATGATCGTTAATGTGGCTACAGGCAGCCTGGAGTGACCTTCTCAAGAACCACGTGAACCTGGAGATAAGCGAAATAAAATGCAGGATTGCAGTCATTTAGCCAAACAGCACAGAAAACTGATGCCAAAAAGTGCGTTACAGAGCAAAAGCTGTTTGGGAGATCTTGGAAATACGTTTCTGAATAGCAGGTAAACCAGGAGTATGTTTCAAGAGTTTAAATGACTCTCACTAACTCCTTAAATGGGGAAGAGCGTCTGGAGTTTTAATAACGTGCCCAGAGGAGCAGGAAGAAGTAAGATTTAAGAAAACTTGAATCAAATCTGACTTTCATTTCAACTTGCATATGATCAGGGAGGAGGGGATGCTTTGCAGTTCAGGTATGAGGAAGGTGGTAAAAAAATAAATCTGAAGTGCCCTAAAAACTCAATTTTTAAAGCAATGCTGTCTTAGGGAAGATAAAATCCATTTGGCTCCCATGGAGATTTGGACTTTGTAAGGACCCCATGCTCTTTTGAAGGTTTGGGGCTGGATTCGCCGGGGTGCAAAGCGATGCCAAGGGAGGTTAATGGGAGCTTTGCGGTGTTCGGATCTGGAGCAGTGTAGAACAGCGACGATGAAAGGAATTTACTTCAAGCCTTTAAATCAAGCCAGGGCAGGATTGCCTCTTAAATATCTGCTTTAGTTCAAGCCATGAGACGCAAGCTTGATTCACAAACAACCGGCTGAAACCCTATAGCCCGTGCTAGCTGGGGGAAGGCTAATTGATCATAATGATCCCTTAAGAGGTGGAAATCTAAGAGTGGGTAACTATCACTCTGGTTCCTAATGGCAAGGTGTGCGTGCCATTAAAACACCCTTTGTGCGAGCCACTTTGCTCCCGTCTGAGTGGTTATGCTATACTAATCACCGCAGTAAATAAAAACCCCGGGTGGTAATTTCCAGAGCCGTGTAAAGGTGTTCATGGAAAATGAGCACTCTGCTGGCCCACGCCAGGCTTTTCCTTTCTTTTTGTCTTGTTGAAGACTGGAGGTTTTTACAGAACAAGCTTTTCCCTTCGAAAACATCAAGAAAAAGCCACATCCCTCCAGCTGTTGAGTTAAACAGAGTGTTATTCAAATTACGTAGGGGAAAAAAATGTCATAACATAATGAGAATCAAATGCTGGCTTCAGGCGCCTTCAGATGCGAGGACTTTAAAAACAACAATAGCAACAAAACAGTTCAATCTTTTATCTGCCAGTAGAAAATGGTCATTTAAATAAACATTAACTAAGCTGGGGAACATTGATGTTGTGGTAGTAATTTGCTTCTGATAGACAAGCTACTTAAAGTCTTACTCTTTTTGATAGGTGGGACTTTTAGAGAAACAGTTGGTGTATTAAAGCGATAACTGCTCCTTTCCCTTTGCTGTTTCGCTCCGATTGTGCCGGGGTCTGGAGCGGGACCTTCCCTGGGAAAGGGGAATGGGCACCTCGTCGGGTGCTGGAGATCGAGACAGCCGGTCAAGGTGTTCCATTGTCTCATTTGGTCAGTGTTTCTATGCAGGGAGTCAATCCTCCACACCTATTTTTGTTTTTGCACAGTGCAGTGTGCAAACACGGTGGATTGTGGCCACAGGATGCGGCCGGGGAGCCCCAGGCGCACCCAGAGGACCAGAGGCTGAAAGCCAAGCGCAGAGCATCCCGCATCCCACCGAGCATCCCTCAAAACGGATCCAAAGGCAGGACCTGTGGTGTGATGGGGGAACGCACACGCTGCGCGATTCCTGCTTTCAGGCCAACTATGTTTTTTGTCTCTGAAATCAAGAACAGCAAGCGAAGGCGGACACCGAACGCATGGGAACGGCAGCTGACAGCGGGACTGAAAGCAACGCAGTTCTCGCAAACAAAGAACAGTCAAGACGGTTAAGCGGCCCCACAAGGAAGGAAAGAAATTACTAATATCATTAATTTGATTTGCAGCAGCTACTTGAAGTCTAACCACAGGCAAGGAAGCCACTGAGTCAGCTCTGCGCAGCACAGAATCAAAAGGGAACCTCAGCACAAACATCTTACTCAAAAATCACAGGGAAAGGCTTTTCACAGTACTTGGAGTGTTTAAACAAACTGCTCGGAGGCTACCAAGGGCTGAGCCTTCCTAACAAGCCCCGGCACAGAACCTCCAGCCACGACACACGCAGCTCTCTCCGAAATCAAGTCCTGAATTTGAAGGAATATGCAATAGGAAAAGAACAAAAGGATCCTTTGATGTGTTCAACCACATGATGTTGAGCAAAAATGCAAATGCTCTCTCATGCTAGAGAACACTTATCAATATTAAGGCATACACGGAGGAGAAGAAAGAAGGAAGAACAAAATACAACACTTAACAAGAGGGTAATTTAGCCTGTTGGCAAGCACTTTAAGTCTGGTTCATGAAAAATTACTTGCACAATTGTTTTGCAGGGTTTCTGGGCTTTTATGCATAAATCACAGTATTGATTCAACGCGAGTATCAGACTTACTCAGGTGTACAACTGCATGTGGGCAGAGTTAAAGCAAGAAAGGATTTAAGTGTGGAAATTGGAGAGGAAAAAACCATCCCCCCTGTTGCTCCTACAAGCTCGGCTGCGATTGTCAAACAGCTGGAACGCTGGTGGATTGTTAATTAAAACATGGTGGTGACCACCTTCTGCAGCCGTCTCGGGAGAACATCCAGGCTGCACATAACTACCAAGCTCAATTGTATTTTAATCCACCCATTTTTTCCCCCTTTGTGGCTGCATTTTCTCTTGTTTTAATAGAGAGAAGACAAAAAGAGAGGGCCCTGGAAGCCCAGGGATGGCCAAGTGAAAGAGAGAAAAAAAATCAATTAAATGTTACAAATTACAACAAATATTGCAGTCGGGGTGAGGAAGGGGAGGGAGAGAAGTGTCAGGAATAACCTGTGAGGGCTTGTTTCATGGTGTTCCTATTTGCTGGCCACGTTTCTGCGTCTTAAAATAGAGGGAAGGGTTCCTGGGGTGCTGCCATATGCAGAGCGGTGGTCACGGAGCAGGGTCAGCGAGGATGCTGCGCACTCAGAACACGGGAAAACAACAAGGCAAAGCCTTGGAAATTAAAATAGACACAAAGAACCTGTATCACTTGCACAGACATGCAGTGATTTCATCGCTTTCTATCCTGATTCATCCCTCAATATTTTCTGCACAAGCACATTGTATTTGGTATTTGAAGATGTTCAGGGGGTCACAGCCCCACGGTCTGGTAAATTCTGTTCTTTGTCCCTTTGTCCAATAGAATGGGGATGGAAAACAAAGCCTAAAGAAGTTCAGGATGAACCTATACACTGTTAAAACTTGGAGTTTCAGAGCCGTTTTGCTTGTACCACAGAGGAACGTGGACAACACAGCGCTAACTGCCCTCTCCGATGAAGACTTATTTCCAATCTGATTCCACTCATCTTGCTGCCACTACTATTGTTATTTACTCAACAACTGAAGACAATAACGTGGTCACACCAAGGAGCCGCACAACGTTCCTGTTTGCAGACACCCCAGGTTACTCCTGCATTCAGTTATTCCCATTCCAGCCTGGTTTTCCCATCTTCCCATTCACCAGACACAAAACTTGAGGAGTTTTCTCAAGTCAACTAAAGCCGCAGAGCAAATACGTTCCAATCGTCGTGTCAAACCCCAGCCCCTGGTTCCTTCTCTCCAAACCCGGCTTGTGCTGATCACGATCAGCCGCTTGGATGGGAGAAGATCAGGTTTTATGCAAGAAGCTTTAAACCCATCATCCAGCTCTTGTTTTAAGTATGTCTCTTGCACTACAAATCTTAATAAATATTAATTAAACGTTCAGGCCATCCTAACTTGATTTGATCCATTTGCTTCTTTCCAATTAAATAAAAAGGGGGGTAGAGTAAGGGAATTATTTGTATTATTATTATTATAATAAAAAATAGCTATCTGTGCCAGCGTCTTAAATCAAATTAATCATGTTCTTCTTGTTCCAAGGTTAGAGCGACATTAAGTTTCACTCGATACCTGGCCACACTCAATCAGTTTTGCAGTGGCTGCAGCAGGATGGGAGGTTGAAACAGCCCGTGATGCAGCGCTGACACCACCTTCCATCCTCCCTGCAACAAAACCAGGCGTTTATTCAGCACTTGTGATAAAGGGCTCGCTGAGGGATCCAGAAACGTTAATCCACCACCATCACCCCCCGTGCAAGTGAGGATTGTCCTTACTTCACAGATGCACATGTTAATCACCTCCACGCCATAAAAATCACGCGCGTGGTTTAAGCAATGTATGTGTTTACTCCTGCTGGTTCAAGGACTGCATAGAGAAGCGTAAATTCCTATATGCTACATTAGTAAAATAAGGAATACCTCCAGGTCACCAGTTCTTTCCCAGCAAATACAGTATTGTTCACTCTGCTGCTTTGGTCAGTCACATATTAAATCACTCAAGACAGACAGAAATTTCCCCATTTCCCTTGGGAGGCTCTTTCACAAGCTGCTGGGTCTGAGTGTGAGAATTTTCCCCTTTATATTCACCCTTTTCTTTTCTTTTTTCCATTCCTATTGTGTTATCCGATTACACAGGGTTCCATCTCCTTCCCTCCTGGTTGGGTGCCTGAAGATGGATGGCGCAGAGCATCCCAGGATCAGCCTTAATCTGCACTAATCAAATGATGACAGCCCCTCTGAAAAGAGAAGTAATTACACAGTATAGATTGTATGTATCTCTTAGGAGATGAAGACTTGGATTTGATTATCTAAATTCTCCTTAATGCTTTATGATGAAGTTAAGGATGGATATTGCTTTGAAAGCGATTCAGCCAGAACTTCCCCTTCGAAAGAAAGGCCTGAAACATGACACAAATGATCAAGAAATGGTCAGGCTAAGGTTTCTGTTCACTAGTCCAAGACACAATGGGAGACACTGATTTGAGGTAGCTGGGAGTGCAGTAATATCCCATCGAACAGAAAAACCAAGGCTGAGCTGCCCAAACCCGGCCTCTCGGGTGGCAGAAAACTGAATTAATAGAAACGAATCTCACTGTCCTGGTTTTATTAAAAACAAGACCAGTTCTATTTTAGCAAATTTTCCTTTCAGATAAGTACCTTCTAAGTAACCGCGCTTTTCTGAGTTCAGCTACATTTTCGTGGACACCGCACTCCGAAGCTGATAAAGGTGACCAAGGGAATGCAGAAGAAGCGCCATGTTTGGATTTATTGCTGTAACAACCAATGATTCTGATAACGGGACATATTTGCAAGGAGGGGCAGACAGAACAGGTGACTAAAACCAACCAAGTATCCCATCCCACCCATGTCATTCACCCTATAGAAGTGGGAGATCACGAGGGTCTTGTTCTCTTCAACCATGGATGGCATCTGAAGAGGACCCTGTATTTAGTTATGTTTTCATTCTTGATCTTTGCTAACAAAAGGGAGAAACAATTGCAGTGAGTGACATCTATGGCGGCCACCTCAGCTGGCAACCCGAGGAGAATCAAATCAAATTGTCCCCATATGGGTCTGAGAGCGGCTGATCAGACAGTCCCTCGGCTCTGCTCCCCCACATACACACTTTTAGGATATTCTGGGGAAACTGAACCACAGAATCCCAGAATGTCAGGGGTTGGAAGGGCCCTGGAAATCTCATGCAGTGCAATCCCCCCATGGAGCAGGAACACCCAGATGAGGTTACACAGGAAGGTGTCCAGGCGGGTTGGAATGTCTGCACAGAAGGAGACTCCACAACCTCCCTGGGCAGCCTGGGCCAGGCTCTGCCACCCTCACCAGGAACAAGTTTCTTCTCAGATTTAAGTGGAACCTCCTGTGTTCCAGTTTGCACCCATTGCCCCTTGTCCTATCACTGGTTGTCACCGAGAAGAGCCTGGCTCCATCCTCCTGACACTCCCCCTTTAGATATCTGTAAAAATGAATGAGTCCCCCCTCAGTGTCCTCTTGTCCAGCTCCAGAGCCCCAGCTCCCTCAGCCTTTCCTCACACGGGAGATGCTCCACTCCCTTCAGCATCTTGGTGGCTGCGCTGGACTCTCTGCAGCAGTTCCCTGTCCTGCTGGAACTGAGGGGCCACAACTGGACACAAGATTCCAGGTGTGGTCTCCCCAGGGCAGAGCAGAGGGGCAGGAGAACCTCTCTCAACCTAAAGTTTTCACTGAGCATTTTCTGGCCTCCAAGTGAACTGTAGGTTATTTTCACAGCCCTTTTTCCGGACCTTTCCTTTGAACCGGTCCCTGCCAACAGCCAAGCACAGCCCCCAGAGCATCGCGGTTCCTGCACTCCTGCTACAGAGGCATTTTTCATGCATTTATTTGATCCTGGGTCCAGCCCCCTGCACAAGAGGCTTGTGGTGCTGAAGTCCAGCTGTTGAGCAGCCCCTGGCATGGAAAAGCTCATTCAGACAGGAGGTCATCGCTAATAACACCCGCCGGAGCGCTGCCCTCCCCTCCTCGCCATTACATCTTTAGCTGGCAGCTGGAAAGCAAGAGGTATATTTGGATCCTCTTTAAATATTGATCACAGCTTAAAACCAAAGTCTATCGATTTGCCTGCGAGTCTGTGCAGCCTCGATACTTTGCTGAATGTTTTCCTGGAGACGGGAGAAGGCTCCTTGAGTTATGATGTTAATAAGAGCAGCCCAGGAGGAGTCCCTGATGTTCAAACCGCAACTTCAGAGAGAACATTTTTCACTGGCAGGGGCCTCTGGACGCTCTGTGCTTCTTAATGTTTCTCTATCCGCTGTGCTGATGAGCCTTTAATATAAAAGCTTTGGAAAGGAGTTAACTGCAGCTCCCGCAGCTCTCGGAGACTCTTTCTGCTGTGATTTTAGGGCAAACAGCCATTTTAGAGCCACGCTGGCGCCGGGGCTCTCCCATTCCCCATCTCTCACACGCAGTCCCTGCTCCAGCACTCTACTTAGACGTGTAATTAACTACAAGCGTGTGAATTTTGGTTTTGGCATCATCAGGGAGGTATTTGCTGCCCCGAAGATGAGCAAGTGCTGCAGGGCTGGTGGTGCAGGGACACGCTGAGATGTCCCCATCCCACTCTGCACATGGGTGGGAGACCTCTGGTGCTCCTGATGCTACCGAAATCACAACACGGAGGGAAGAAGATAAAAGCAAACCCCACAGGGTTTATATATACATACCTACATATGCTTGTGCTTTAAACGCTACCAATAAGTAACAAAAAGAATCAGTTTTCCTCAATCCCTACCTAGCATAACCTGAAAGCAAATTAAGGTTTTTTGATAGCAATACTAAATCAGGCAGCAGCCCGATGGTACCGGCCACCTCCCTTTCAGATGGAGTGCGCTACCTTGCTATGAAGAGTATCAAATACATAGTGCTTTAGAGAAAAACACGCCAACCCCGTATGTCCCTCTGTTGTATGTGACAACTTGCACCGAACTCTGCAAGGGGGGGGATAAATCCTCCCTGTCCAACCCGCGTTTGGGCTGCCATGAAGCATGAGACTTGTTTAATCTGATTATTTAAGGGACAAATCTCTCCTGCACATCTGTGGCTGCTGAAGGTTCTCAAGGGAAGAGCCAAATTAAATTATGCCCTCGACAGTTTTATACATGGGAGTCCAAACCGCAGCCGCAGCACAAGGGCGCAGATCTGAGGCTTCAGCCCAATCCGACATGGTTTCACTGTTCTTAGAGCAAAGCGCTTGGGTTCTCCGTTGCTCATTTCCCCATCTGCAAAACAGGAATAATATCACTGATCTCCCTGGGAAATCCTGGGGATGGGCCCTGTGAAGGGCCACACGCCCTTGAGCGAATCATCCTGTTACAGACTAGAGTATTTTGGGGGTATTTTAGGAGCTGACGCTCAGCAATGTCAGTGATTTGTGAGTTTCTGTATTTGCGATGCAGCATTTCCTCACCCCGTTTGCAGGAGAGACTGAACTGCAAGGACAATCACATCCACTTCTGTTACCGATCCTAGGGCAGGATATTAGTTTTTGTAGAGAGAAACCGAGCCAAGGCTTCTCCTTTCTCATCAAATCCCTTTTGTTTTGTTTTTCTTCCTAAAATAACTTAGGGCTATTTAACAGAAGTGAAACCTCCGATAACTCTTCAGCAATTGTTGCAAGTCTGCAAAGAGCATCTTCTTATGCAGAATTTTCTGTTTCACCGGCTACTGCTTTTTGAGGACGGGAAAAGCTTTTTCCTTTGTTTTGTTTTATTTCTAAGAGGTCACTAAAGTTGACAAATCCAAATCATTGCCAACACAGAGTCATTCTGTTAAAAAATAATAATGACATCATTGGCCATAATCACATCCATCTTCCATCCTTTTTTCATTTGTCTGCAATAAGGAGGTTGCCAGCAAGAATTCTCCTTTTTGAAACAGGCTGTCTTAAATGAATTGTGAAGACTATTCTCAAAAGCAGATTGAAAATTAATTGCAACGCATCATTTTAAGGCATGTTTTCAGCAACCAGCCTGCAGAGCTAGACTGTGAGGTCTCTATCTAGTTAAAATACTGCATACTCTGTATATCAAGTATACCCACCGCCTGTCTTCGGGCAGGCTGTGCCTCAGCCCAGCACCCATCGCCCTGATTCTGCTCTGATACATTGAGAAAATATCACCAGGGATCCCCGGCCAGACCTCCCCGCTGCTGCCTGTCTCAACACTCAAATATCCCCTTATTCCTGCTTTGGAGCTGACAAAAGCCTTATTTTCTCAAGGAAATGATATCAGGAGCTGCTGTGCTTCCAGTCTCCCACCCAGGCAATGCTGGACCAGATGAAGGTTTTGGTCCTTCCACCCCGGGATGCTCCATCAGGCACCTGCATCTCCAACAGTCCCCAAACCCAAACGCATCTGGAAGAACAAGGTTTGCTAATATCTTCCCACTATGGACATCCAGCTTCTGATTTAAGGACTTTTTCACCCGAGTCAAACTCTTTTGTTTAATAAGCACTATTGACTTATTCTCCACGGATCTGCCCTGTACCTTTGGTCGGTACTCAGCGCTCTCCATCGACGGCCGCGGCAGCCGGTCCCATCCTGCACACGTAATTATGGACCGGCTGACAAGCGACTCCTTGCTGCTTGTTCTATACCTGCTGCCGGCGAATTTCCCTGGGTGCTCTCTTGTTCTTGCCATGAAAGAAACATAAACCCGAGCGCGGTTCCTGTTGCTCTTCCAGAGACAGGCTGTTGCTATTCCGAGGACATATTTACTGCTCTGTCTTACCAAGTTTGCTGGGTTTCATGCTTTTATGAAATATATTCAGCCACACTTGCGATTATACTCCAATATGTTCCCAACATACCGCGAAACTGTAGATGGTGGCAGAACAGGCTGATTTTTTAACATATCTTCAACATTTTTTTTTTCCCCTTCATTAAAGCAGAATAATTGTCACAGCATAATGTAGCTTAATGTCAAAATGTAACACAAGAGCCTATATCTCTTATCAAGATCATTACATTTTAAATCTATGGTCTGTGTTGAGTTTGTTTTTTCAATATATGCAAGGCAGCTTCGGGAGTTATATTATCATCTTCTTTTTCTTTCATTTCCAAGTGGGGTGGTGGGACAGAGCCCTTTGGGACCCACCTTCAGAAGGACCTTCAGGAGCTGCCGAGCTCCCGGCACCGGCCGTCTGCACGCCTGTGATTAAATGACACCGAAGGGAATACCTGTTAAAAGGTGATTTATCTTTCTGTAAATGACGCCTTGCAAGCAGCCCCATCCGAGAGCTGAGCAGCAGCCTAAAACAACCACTCGGAAATAAATTTTTCCATAATTAGGCCACAAAGTGGAAAGTTAACACTACATGGGTGAGCACCTGAAAGGAGAGGATGAAACGTTTCTCAAGGGTCCACCAAAGCTGGAAAAGCAAATCACTCAGGCCAAAGAAAATGAGACTACATAGAACTTCTACCATTGACCTCTCTCATACCGAGTGCCTTCTTCACATTCCTGGTCTTAAAAAAGGGGGAAAAAGAACACCCACTCATGCTGTTGAGAAGATGGCCAGAGGCTGAGTTGGATTTGAATTTTGATCAAAGTTGTTCTCATCTGACATGCTTTCCTGTGTCTGCATTCCCAATCTGCCGCCTTTGCTTAAAATAATGCTTCCCACAGAAGAAACGGCCATACAGAACAAGAAACCCTGGGCTCCCGCAGTTTGTGCCGCCTGCTGCTCCTCAGCCAGGATCCCGTCTGCTGGCAAAGGAGCATCACCAAGCGTCCGCCTCCTCCCGCCCACCAGCAACCAGCACCACGACGCCCACCTTTCCGCACACCGAAGAGTTAATTTACAGCCAATAGCACCATCTTCTCATCCGAGTCCTCCTCATCGTCATCTTCTCGTGATATGAGAAGAAGATGAAGACCCGCACACCAGTACAGCAGAGCATCCAAGTGGGAAGGGCCCCCTCCAGTTCCCATCTGTAGGGATCCGCATTCAGGCCCTGCTGAATACACAAATTGTTTGTTTGCTTTGAGGAAAATGTATAATATGGTTTAGATCGTCGATGCAATTGTTTTATAAGCGTCTTCCTCGCGGCCTGGGCCTTTGTACATCATTCTTGTGATACCACAGACAGCAGCACAGTAACTTAACAGTGGAATTAACCAAAGCCGGGGCTTTCAGGCAAAGGAAAACATCCAGCGGTTGAGAGGATGAAATGGGGGATTAGAGCGTCCACAGCCACGTGGGTCCATCTGACAGAAGACCTGGATATGTCCAGGGCACGAGTTTCCAGCGCTCCCACTCGCGTTGTTCTCGTTTCATTGCGGTGGAGAGCTGAGCTGCAAAGCCTTCTGCATAAAAATCACGTAACGTGCCCTGCAAAGCCACTGCAATATTTTAAAATGTGGATTATCTCCAGCTTCTGCTCCTCTTGATGGTTCCACCTCATTTGTCTTGCTACTCTCATTTCCTTCAATGTGTGTTTTCTTTACAGGCTACTAACTACAGAAAACTTGAAGCAATCAACTGAAGTTTATGCATCGACATATCACTTCGTTAGCTGTAAATTCATTTCCAAGGGGGCGGTGAACTTTAATGAAGTTGGAAATTGAATCATGCCGCTGCGTTTAGGGAAATGCAGGAGCCTAAGAGAGGGCGGTCCATCCAAAAGGCTCCCTGACCAATCTAAAGGTGAAAACACCGCTTGATCAAGCATTTTGGTTTCTTTATGGTATCCTGCCTCTTTCTGAAATACTTGTGAATCATGCGAGTGATGCTGCAAATGCAACTTTCACCTTGGGATCACGAGTGCTCAGGATCGGTCCCCAGGATGGATCCAGCTCCTGCACCCGGACAATGAACAAACGACCTCGGTCCGGGGGATCAATTCACGAGCAAACGTGAAATGACTGTAGCTGTTGGAACGAGAAGCCACGTGCCTGCTCAGAAAAATGCAAATTTAAATAGCTAAATGAATGTTTATAATGATAATAATTATTATTGTTATTGCAGCCTCTCCTTGGGACACCACGCAGCTACATACTTACTAGCGATTGCCAGCTCAGCGGGCCAGGTAAGCGGCGTTACTCCCATTTCGCAGATGAGCAGGGAAATGTGTGAGAACAACCAGAAGAACCTGGGGGACGCGGAGCCCAGGGCCACGATGCCCTTGAGCTGCAGCTCCTCCTTAGATCTCAAACCAAATCCCAAGAGTCCCACTAATTTTCCTACCGAAAATACTGGAAACCACGGCCCGGTCGGTGACTCTGGGGACAACTGGGGTGCTGACCCTCCACCCAACCCCTCGAACGAAGAAACCAGCTAAGAAACATCAGAAAAATCCTATTTGTTGAAGGAATTTGGCACACGAGCGGCACCCTCTTCTCCTTTGACAGGCCTGGCAGGTTGTTCTTTTCATCAACTTCGTTTCTTCATGGATTTGTTTATTCGGAAAGGTCAGGGTACTACATTGTACCACGCATTATCTCGTCCCCATGTCCCTGTCCCCGCAATAATCATCCCTTCAGCACCTTTCCTGCGAGGCTTTGACACTCCCAAATCCAGCTGAGACTTCTCAGGGCTTTAATTAATGAGATAACAAAAGGGAAAACACCCAAAGAGTGAACCCCCGAGTTGAAGACTTTATCTGCTCTTTGCAGCTGCATCTTTTTTTCTCTCTTTTTCTTTTTTGAGCTGCATTCCAAGTCCGTCAATACTGTTTCCCATTAAATTAAATAGCTTATTGACTGGTGTGAGACGTGGCCACAAGGCCGATAGGATCCGAGCGCGGTACTTTCTCAGCGCAAACAATCACAGGTCACTGCACAGTAAATCAGTTGGTAATGGAGTTTGAACTCTGAGAATCAGTTCTGTGTACCCTTTTTATTTGTTTTTAATTTGTATCAATGGTAATTCTGTCGGTTTCAATTTACGTGACGGCCGCAGGTTGTGGAGCAGCGGAAGCACCATTTTTCTTCTCGTTAACCGTTGAGCTCACGGTGCCGCGGCAGCTCCCGAGCTCCCAAGTGTTCAGGTTTCTTAGCACCACCAGTTTCATTTTCCTCTGGTTTCCTTTCCCATCGGTGACACCACCGGAACCGGTTACGGAGCTGTCAGGGCTGCGGCACCGGCTCCGTCTGCAAACGCTCCTTCCCTCGTTCCCCCAGCTGTTTAGGGGCTCCCATCTGGATTTGGGACCCCAACATCATTAACGACTCTATGAATTTATCTCATCCCTTTTTGAACCCATTTATACTGCAACACCTGGCGGCACAGAGTACCGCAACTTAATTATGAATTATATTAAAAAATTACTTCTTCTTGTTGCTTTATTCTTACTGGCAGACAATTTTGGCAGGTGTCTCCTAATATTTGCCCTGTGAGAATTAATGAATAATCACTCCCAACATCCATCACCTCTGCTCCAAGGCAAGGATTCTGGTCCAGCAGTCTTCTCCAAAGCAACCTGGCCGGTCCATACAACATCCCACCTGTTGGCTTGTCCCTTTTCCAGTTCTGTGGGGCCGTTTTGCTGCTGGGAGACCCGAACAGCAGCCAAGGATTTATAAAGCTGCGTAAGGTTTCTTTTGTTTGTTTCGTTTTCTGTTTTCTCCTCAATACTTCACACAGTTCTGCTCATCTTTTGGCCTTCAGCTGGTGATTTCAGAGAACTATCCGCCAACACTTCACGGGCCATTTTTTTGAGCGATAACGCTTCAATCAGCGTCCACGCCGCTCATTGCTTGTGCACAACCAGGGCTCCATTTCCCATGTGCATTGTCAATTTGATTTGCTATTTTTTGCTTCGGACACTCAATAAGGGGCTCTGGCTCTCAGTTCTGCCGCTCTTTGTTTCACCTGTACGAGCATCACGGTTCTTCTGGATCCATCTTCACACCCTGACACCCACTTTTCCTGCCCCTTTCTAGATGCTTCAGTCCCCACGTTCACGTCCAATGTCACTTCTCCACCCCCCTCCCTCAGCAGCGATCCGTTTCGCCCCTCATCGCCAACGCATCCAGCTCTCAAAAGCCTTTAGCGCTTAATGGATTCATTGAAGTGATAATATGAGGTGACTCGCGTGTCAGGTTGTTAAAACAGCGATAAGACATTGCACTAGGACAACATTAACTGCATTATAATGGTCAGGGAACGTCTTGCGATATTCCCATATACACCAAAATGAGTTTGCAGCATCCAGGATATTGTTAAAGCCGCTGCCGGGACAAGCGGCGCCGATTGTGTTTGCCGGGCATTAAGAAGGGGATGTACAGAACACGCCTGTTCGCAAAGTCACATACACACACGTTTCTCCTCTACAATATTTTGCGAATCTACACAGACGTGTTAGGAAAACTGTCACTTGCACAAACTTCTTTGCAACCAGAGTGTGATTTGTCTTTTTTTTCCCAGAGTGATTAATCAAAGGCTGAAATAGAACCAGCCTGACAAAAAGAGAAAGAAACGTATCCATGGGCTTGTAAAACATACCGAGGAAATACTTGAATGAGGCACACTGGGGAGTTTATAGCTATATATGCACCTTGTGTTTGTGCTTCATTCACAACCAGAGTCCCTCACCGTGCTTTGTGTGGGAGTGAAAAACACGTATCCTCAGCACATGATGCAAACAGAGCTCCAATCCAACATTCGTAAGGCAAATTGTAATTTGAACAAATCAGTCAGCCAAGATAAACCACCAAATGAGGTGGGTAAACAGCGCGGCTGGAGCCGACTCTGCCGGCGACAGCAGCACAAACGTGTTGCATGGACCTTCCTCTGGAGAAGGCAAAGCCGAGCACCCCGAGTCTCTTTTTAGGGTGAACACACACCAAATCGCCGCATCCTTTGCACCTGAGTGCAGGCATCCCCGCTCGGGGTCAAAGAATCATTTTGGTTGGAAAATGATCATCAAGTCCACCTCTACCCGATGTCCCTGAGAACCTCATGTCCGTCTGTTCAACCCTCCAGGGATGGTGACTCCAGCACTGCCCTGGGCAGCCTGTTCAATGCCCCACAGCCCATTCAGACCCACATGGGATTTATTCACCTTAATCTCAATGAGAGATTTCTGCGGTTGCATGAGCCTCTCCAAGCAGAGCAAGGAATCCAGCGGATTTCGCCATCGTTTCTATCACACAGCAAACAACCACGGGTGACAAAACTAGAAACCAGGCTAATGGGTTTTCAACTACGCGCTCTTGGCCTTTCGTACATTATTTTTAATTTGCTTTTAATTTGTATTGATCTTTCCCCATTTTGCTCCAATCCCTCCTGTGTCAGCAGGTCAGGAAACGTGCCAAGGAAAGAATAATCTCACAGGAACACAGGGAAAGGTAAAACTGGCACACGAATACATATGCATGTGCATTTTCGATGCGGCTGTGCCTGGGTGGGGAGCGGCTCCATCTGGGGCCCCGTCACTTGTCACAGGGTGATTTTGCTGGGACAGAAGCCACAGCCCTGGGCACCAGTGGGGGCTTCACCTGCGGGGGACGAACCTCGAAGCAGCAGCAGGAGAAACTCTCTATTTCAATCCTCAGACCTGGAACTCCCCCAAAAGCGATAAACAACTGCTTATTTACCGGTTCTGCTCCGGCTTGCCTGCATCAATTTATTGCTTGTTCATTGCGATCACATCAGTATTTTTAATTTCGTAATGCTAATCAGCAGCAAGTGGCAAGCTTTCTGTTAATTGCAGAAAGGAGAGATGTTTGATGGGGAGATGGAGGTTGGATTGTGCAGCCCGAGCAGGACTCGGCTCTATCACACCGCTCAGTGCCACCCATGGGACGGCCTTTCTCCTCTCCTCACCTTCACTCCCAGAAAATACATCCTAGATAGGAAGTGACTGATTGAATATCCATGATAAACCACTTACAGCTCAGTCCCAGCCATGCAAAGTGCTGTCAAACAGTTCGGAATAAGAAGTGTATTAATAAAAATCATGATCCGCGCACAAACAGAAAAGGGCTAAATTCTTCAAATAAATGACTCGCAACAAATAATTTGACCTGCTCTCATGATCGGCTTATGCCCTGAAGCATGAAGATTATCTGCCCCATGTAATTTTCTCCTAGCTGATGTAGCTGCAAAGACTATTCATATTCATATAAATGTCTAATCCTCTAATCTAATCCTTTTTTTTCCCTGCTTGTGCTAAAGCTCCACAGTCTATACTCAAAAGCCCTCTGAGCAATGGAATTATTGATAAATCACTGCAGAGGGGAGGAGCACCGCACATCCACCCAACCCACCCAGCTCTGCCTCTTCTCCATGAGTTTTTATCCTCCTGTTAAGGAGCTGGGGTGTGAATTTGCAAGATAATTGCAGGTATTTTTCTTCCCTGACATTTCCCACATCCTTTCCCAGTGTCAGCGAGGTGATTATCCTCCACTCTGCCTTTCCGAGAGCTTCAGGAGCGGCATCATTTCATCAGCGTGTCAATTAAGCTTCATCTCCGCAAATGATACAGGGATCTGTTGGCCGTGTTATTTATTCTTCCTGAGAGAGGGAAGATCTCCAGCCCCTGAACCTGGCACAAACGTGACGTTACGAGTCTCAGAAATGAAGTTTGTCACCGCGTCGCTCCCAGGGGACCAGCGCGGTGCCGTCCTTTAGCGCTAACGCCGCCAGGACTGTGTGTATTGCATTGGCACAGACTAACAGGAGAGACATGTAGATCACATGTATTTGCCAGATTTAAGGTGAGCATCCCAAAGCAACACCCGCTCCTGCCCACGGGCTTCGGGAGGAAGGATCTTGGGTCAGAAACAATGAAGCGCCAACTTTAATTGCCCCCTGCATACAGCAAATGGTAAGATGCAGACCTATTTCATACCAGCACAGAGGGTACCTTATGAGAATTCTTAATATCATTCTGTCACAGTTTACATGTGACAATTTGTACTTTTTATTCCAGGGCTATAGATTACTGGGATGACAACCACCTGCTTCATTGCTATTTTTTCTATTATATCGATGACAACCTGAAATGAATATTCTCCACGCCGCCTGGAAACTCTCCCTCGCGCAGCACAATCTGCCTTTTGGAGATGGAGCACGTGAAATTACACACATACCCAGGCAGGAATCCATGGGGATCGCACATTCGGATTTCCAGCTTTGGAAATGAGTTCAACATCACAAAGTTTCAGCCAAAATGGATGAAGGCAGCAGGACGGTGGTCAAGTGAGCGGTAAAATCAAGGGTTCCCCTGTCCAGGCTTATTTACGGCACGGCCTCTCACGTTTATTTCTGGCTATTTAGTCTGCACACGCTCTGGGGTGAAGGTTTGTACCACGTACAGGAATTACAAATCCAGGTACAGTTTGTGGCCTCTGAGCATTTCTATACTAAAAATTATGATTCTGGAACTGGTTTTCACTCAGAACCAGGCTGAAACTCATCAACCCATTATCTCACTTAGACCAACAAATAAGCATCAAATGGGAACTTCTTTCAAATCACTGTGGACCTGGACCAATTTCGAAACGCTGCCCTAAAGCACAAAGACTTAGTATCCTATTTACTAGTCCCCCGAGGCCAGTCAGCTCCTCCATTAACTTTGAGCTCAAACTAATAGCACATTCATAAGCAATTTTGTGGGTGACTGTATCTGGGACTTTAAGCTGCTGGGTTTTTTTCTCCCTGAGAAATTATCTTTTTGCTTGATGATATGGAATTATTTAGATGACAACTCCCATTAAAAGCACCTGTGCTCTTGCAGGCAAAGACAGTTTTTTTCCCAGACAACGCTGCTATAAAATTGTTCCAAATCTACTGACTTCAAGGGACAGAGTTTTGCCATGATTAAAAAGGAAGACTTTTTCATTTGAATATTGCCTTTTTTAATAGCTTAAACAGGCATTTCCACGTCAATAGGTTTTTAGCTCTGTTGTCAGATGAAGCTGCTCTGTATTATAATTCTTCCACGTGCTTTTCACAGATACTGAATGCTTTGCAAATACAAATTATGTGTCCCTGTTGTATGTACATTTACTGCCGGTTAAGCTCGGCTATGGACAGAAAGACAACAGCTCCTAGAGCTCTTTTTCCTCAGTTACATCCGTTGCACTCAGTAACACAAGAGTTTTTATGTGACTGTTAACATATGCACGTGTCCTTCGAAAATACATATAGCGCTTGAGTCAGCATTACCCACTCAATATTATGCTTTGAGAAAATCTTCATGAGAAATTTCACCATTAATCCGGAGAAGAAATGCGGTTTAGACATCCCACAGCTTCAGACAACGAATTCATTTCTTTTCCTATCCGTTGTTTCACCTCATTATCAATTTCTGAACAAGTCTACAGGTGAGGTCCCAACCAGGCAGCAGTTGGTCACAGGCTGCAATTCTGCATGTGCTTGTATGCTAAGCTCACCATAAGTTAATTATCTTTTCAACCAATGTCTTGATCCAGGATACTTTTGGTGAATTACATCTGAATAAAGTAATGATGCTGAACCTCTGTCCTCCCCAAAGCAACGTGTTTTGCACAGAAGGGCATGGGCAGATAACACTGTATGGGCACCTTATCAAACTCGAGCCATAACAACCTGAGACCCGCCTAATTACTTGCTCGCTCTAAAGCTGTAATAACAAATAATCACAAAAACACCGGAGCAGTTGTGGTGGTGCTAAAATTGAAGACTCGTTGCAAACGTGATCCCTGATGGGCTTGGGCACCTAAGGTGAGTTGGAAGGAAAAGCTGCAGCCTGATAGTGGGAGAAATGCCCAGTGCAGCGTCCAGCATGATGGATGGAGGGAAATAAAGTGGTGTCCATCACTCAGAGCTACGATGGTGACCCCTACAAATAGGGACAGAGGGCAGTTATATAGGCAGAATCAGTAAATGACTCCTAATGAGCTCCAGTGGGGTCTTGTCCAAGTTCAAAGGGAATAAATACCAGACTCAGGCCCACTAGTGTTGCCTTCGAAACGGGTCCTTTTTGCACAGACAGCCGGGCTTCGTCAGCCCACAAACCTTATCAATTCCTCAACCTCCCTCCCCATCTGAAGGGACAGAGGAGCATCTCTGCAGGCTGGAAATCAAAAAACCACTTCAAACAACTCAGAAGGCCAAAGCTCACCAACGTTTTCTTGGGCACTTTCTAACATCCTTCCGACTGTTTTTCAAACACTGACCTTTGACTGCGTAAGGAAATAAATAGAAACATATATAACAACAGCCTATACGAAAACTAAAAATCGCATCAATAAATCATCAAAGGATTTTTGTGCCCAACAGCAAGCGCAGACCTTTTATCCCTTATTTCTAGCTTTGCGTCTGGCAGCTAATCCTGTGAAAACAAGAACAAATTATTTATATTCTTTTAGTATTCCATAAATCAAATATTGCTGTAAGGACTGAACTAATATTTTGAGAACTGAATATGGGATTTGGTCTGGCTTGCTACCCGCACTGAATCTCAGTCTGCTGTGATATGGAAAGGCGGAGAGATATGAAATCCAGAAACATAAGGAATCTGAAATGCAGGCAGCAGGAGGAAATAATTTACCGCAGCATTGCCCAGTTTGGCTTTGTATAGTGAGAGAGTTATGAAATGTAGTTATTGTGCTTTCTGCGCGGTGCTTTGCTTTTAAATGCAGATAGTGCGAATCTATCAAAACGTTATTTGTTTGCTTTTGTTTCCCCTGCATACGAGAAGACATCGATATAGTCTAACTGCAAAAATCCATCCATCCACCCTCTGCGCCTCCTTTATTAAGCTACAGCCTAGCAATAAAAAAAAAGGAAAAAAAGCCATATACAGCCACTTAATGCTTTAAAGAAACAGCAAAACCAGAAGCTACAGAACTTCAACATGCCGATATGATTTCCATCCCGACTGGCAGCCTGTGACCGGCCAATGGGCGACCCCAGCAGCCAAGTCCCAGCCACTTGAAAACCCTGACAGCCCTTTAGCTGGAGCCGTGCGAGCCGCGAGTGCTCCTACAAACAGTGTTTTATTGATCAGAATAGGCAGAACCTGCCGTTATTTACAAGGGACTTTCTCCACGGCATTTATTGGCGTTCCTAAGGCTCAAAGGGGAAGGAGAGAGGCCTGAGAAACAGAACAAAATGGACTTGAACAGCTCCTGGCAAACAGCCTTGTAGAAATTAGTTACCAGACAAGCCACAGCAGTGCAACCTTCCTCTCGCCCCCTGCACACCTTGTTCCCAACTGTCCCCTGGCCACCACTTCCCTGGGGCCAGAAATGGCAAAGGCTTTCTTCCCCTCGCCTACAAATAAATGACTGAGCAGTACAAAGGAGCGACTGCATTACACTGCGATCTTCAAGCACTGCTGGAAAGCACATTGAAAATTGTGATGTGGTGGGTGGAAATGGAGCTGCCACCACAAACCACGGCAGCCTGGGGAAGAGCTGGGGCTTCACCATGAAAACTGGGAAAATATCTTGAGAGGACAGTGAATTTCCATCCTTCAGAGAGCAGAATAAGCTGTCAGCTGGTGGAAATCCACGGCCTACCTCACGCTCCTCGCGTCCCACGTGTGATTTCCTCCTCGTCATGTGTTCACATGGACAATCGGTGGGAGAAGGCCCATAGTTTTGTACGTGCTACGTCCCTCACCATGGGGTCTGAGCATTCACTGCTAATAACTCTGGGAGGCTGATGATGGCCCCGGTGCGTTTGCTCCCAGTAGCTTTGTAATTAAAGGCTCTCCCGGGTACCTTAATGCTGTTCTGCAAATACATCGTCCTCCTGGGAGCTGGGAGCAGACAATGCAGGGAGATGAAATGCATTGCAGGGTCCTCATCAACGATTTTAACCTCCTGACCTGGAATGCGAGAGATAATTTGATCACCATGGAAACCGGGTAAAAGCCTCTCCCCAGCCAAAAACTGTCACTCCTGTTAAAATGGGCTGAATCATCCGCCTTGGACGGACAGGACAGGGAGAACGCAGCCTGCGGAGGGACAAGGCATCCGTACGCACGATAACGACGCGTGACAGCTTAAACTTTGGGTCACTCCTGGTGCACGAATTGTCAAATATTGTGACAGCAGAAGCAGCTCTTCGCACCCCACACACCAGAGGAGAAGTGACAACGCTTCTGTGAATTTGTATTATTTCTCCTCGGCAAGGAGCGCAGAAATGCAAATGTTTCTGCAGCTTCTGTGGGGCTCCGGGGGGGGAAATTTGCTGGAGGCTCTTGCAGAAAACAGCCCCTGGTTGTTCGCAATGTTGCTGTGAAGGTTTTAACCAGGTGTTTGTGGGTCAGCTTTGAAGGTTTGGGATGTGCTGGTCCCCTTTGTGAAATGGAATGAGAAAGAACTTTACAGGCAGCTACAAAATGCCACCTCTAGAAGAACAAGCCTATAGGTTAGTATTAACCTTGGTAATTAACTATCAGCCCTAGTAATACTGGAGTGCCTGCAGATCCCCGAGAGCAAGGCTTCTGCACGTCAGGGGTCATAAAAGCACATAACATGGAGACAAAAATGACTCATTGCCTTTTTGCGGCTACAAATTCCAGTTCACAAAGACTAAACCAGTGTCCTATGGTCAGTTTGGGGAACAGCTCCAGCATCGGGCACCAAAGCTCCATCCCACGTAACAGGACCACACGAACACAACCAACCCCATCGCCACCTCGATCTCCTCTTTGGGGTGATGGTGCAACAGCCACCAATGGAGCATCCAGCAAAGATGTGATGTGCTCATCCCATCGCAGCCTATGAAACCACCGTACCGGGAAGGGTGGTACAATCCGCACGCAGGTCAGCAGCACGTGAAACGGCAAGCGTGAAAGGTTTGCTTAATGATTTTGAATTAATTTTAATTACTTACAATTTTTTCCTTTCTGAGCAGTAGCTTAACCTGGCTGGATCTCAGCCCCTCTGATCACGCTGGGACCTGTGCCAGCTTCCTCATTACAGATCAGTTCCCCTAACGCCATTTGATAATGAAATGGGTTTTAAAAGAAAAGGACAGAGGGAAATATAAAATCAAATACTTCCAGCAGAACCCCAGGGAGCTGGAAGAGGATTATGCTTTGGCATGGAGATAAAGTGATAGTTTGGGGGCTTGCTTTATGAATAATGTGTACCTGTGCTGAAAGTGTCCTACTTTTAAAAGACAAAGGTTATGGGCCTGTAAGGACTTTCCACCTTCACGGCTTCTTGCAGGCTCCTTTCAAGGAGGCGAGCGATCGGGACAGGCAGGAAAGCAAAGGGAAAGGGAAGGTGCTGGCGGCACTGGAATGTGTATTTCCATTAACGCGCGCTGCTCCGGTTCATGATTCCAAACCTTCTCCCCGCAGCTCTGATCTCAGCCCAGCTGATCTCCTGCCCAGCAGCCCTGGGCCAGCTTCAAAGGAGCCGAGGTTTGGGCAGGGTACACAAAGGAATCCGGGATTTTTGGATGCATCTCTACATCTGGGCTGGAAGTCCCCGAAGAGCACATTTTCATTAAAGATGGTTGGATGGCCGCAGTCAGAGCTGGAAATGCCTTCAAATATACAAGTCCTTGTGTGGCTTTGCACATTGGTTTGTAGAGCACATGAATAGTAGAAAACACGCAAAATGTCGCATATATTCATTACAATTAATGCCTGTGTCAGGCTTTACCAGCAGCAGCCCTGCAGTCACCACCAGCCCAAAGGGCTCATGTTCTCAACAGGCTCCAGTTGGTGCAGATCAAAACGCATCTTCACAAGCACAATTTGGGTGGCTGGGAAGCCTCCAGCACTGCCGGGACCCCGTCCAGCTGAGGACCCGCCCGGGGCGAAGCCAAGAGGGGTACGAATCCCTGCAGATGGGACAAGCATCGGGGACAAACAGGGACTGGGAGCGAAGGTGATCGGGACAGCGGGACTGGGACCGTTTCCCACCTCGCAGCCATTGGAGGGATGTGCATAATTCATAGGCCATAGATTGTATATATCTTACTCATGAAAGTTTAAACAGACCGGTTATTACTATTGACCATTAAAAGGCAATTTTTCCCCCGTGCGCGACAAGGACTATTGACATTCCCGTATCCTTGAAAAACGGCAGTTGATGCCCTGACATCTTCAGAATCTCACGTCACTCGTGCACACAAGTCTGGAGGCATCCGGGTCCCTGAGCCAGCAACGAGTTAACAAACAGTCCTCATTAAAAAAAAATCTGTCTAATTCTGTAACTATCAACAAAATATGTCATTAATGCACTATTAAAAATTGACAATCTGATATGATGCGTTTAGACCTAATGTTTTACCACTAAAGAAGTGAGGCAAGATTTCCTGCCTGCCATAGGCAGCCCAGGGGTGTTCAGCATGGGCTGAATTACTTTGCCATTGTAACGCCACCAAAATACCCGTGTCAGCATGCACCCCGACCTGCTGTGTGCGTGGTTCTCCCACCAAAGCTTTTCCTGGGGTTCCTGTTGTGTGGGGACCACAGGGCTGATATAGCACGTGCAATACGGTGCAAGACGGACCTGGGCAGAGATTTCAGGGCATCTGTGTGCTCAGGACTTCAAATCTTGGTGCCATTTGGGGTCTAGGGCCCCACAAAGGTGAAGCTTTGAGTTGTCACAAGGAGAAGGAGCTCATGCTAAGATAGGGAGGCTGATTTTTCTTCTCTTTGCAGCCTGTAAGAAAATTAAATTCATGCCCAATGGGCCTAAACACTCTTGGTAGCATTGAAGTGCAAAATTGAGCTAATACCTTTCAGATGTTTGAACAAGCGCTCGTGATATTTTTACGCCGATCTAGAAGAAGCTCTGAAGATTTTTTGGAGCTGCCAGCGCAAACTGAAAGTGATGTAAGAAATAAAAGGAAAGGAAAATGTTTTATCGGTCATAGGGAGTTCTCTGGATAACATCAAGACACAATGTTATGCCAGATTGATCCTGCTCAGGTGCAGAATTCACTTTTGGGATGCGTTTGGGTGCTGGGTCTGTTTGGAATTCTCTTCTTTCCCCTGCTGAAGCAAATAAACAATCTCTTTCTGCAAACTCAACAGTCTGTTGCAGTTCTGACCCAATCTCCATTTAGCTTACAGTAACCGAAACCATACTTGGTATTTACAAAGAGAATCAGAACTAATTAAGAAGCAAACCTTGCCAGGTGGGGATTGGTCTCTTCTCCCAGGCATCAGCAATAGGACAAGGGGCCATGGGCTTAAACTCTACCAGGGGAAATTTAGGCTGGATATTAGAAAGCAATTCTTTACAGAGAGAGTGGTCAGGCATTGGAATGGCTGCCCAGGGAGGTGCTGGACTCGCCATCCCTGGAGGTTTTTAAACTGAGATTGGACATGGCACTTAGTGCCATGATCTAGTAAACGGACTAGAGTTGGACCAAGGGTTGGACTCGATGATCTCTGAGGTCTCTTCCAACCCAGTCGATTCTGTGATTCTGTGATTCTGTGAAACAGTGGCCATCAAAAAGGTGGACACCATCGAGAGGAAAAGGAAAGGCTTTGAAAGGTTATTAGCTTCGTTCTGTCTATCGCCTGTTCAAGCACATGCGGGGAAAATGATTGTTTCCCTCTCTGACGTTCACGCGGGGTGAATCAGAACAGATGTAAGTGGGCATCGCCAACTCCAGCACATAAATGACAATTACAAGTGGAAAATGGAGCAGCTGATAGCACGCAGCTTTCACTTGGGATCTTCAGTTTAGCTACTGGGGAACAAACCAAACCAAACCAAACCAAACCAAACCAAACCAAACCAAACCAAAGAGGGTTGAGAACCAAACTCCTGCCAGCAGCCATCTCTTGCGGCAGACCTGCTGATTCAAGCATCGCGCAGCTCCTTGCAGACGTACGGAGAAATGTTTAAAGGCTCAATTTGAGCCGTTTGTTTCTCATTTTTGAGCTCTCATTAAAATAATCTGTTCTGATTGTCTGTGGGAGCTATTTTTTGCTCCTCTAAACGGCTGCGAAAGCCGATCAGAAAAGGAGGATCGACCCGGTTAGGTCTGTGACTCATCAAATCTGCTCCTGTTCTTTGTTGGCTTCCAAAGCGGGCAGAAGGCCCCGTAATGTGGCAAAGAGAAGGGAAAAAGCCCCGTCTTGCCCTCCGTGAACAAAATTTTACCTTCATGGATCCATACCCAGGAGATACGGGCAACCCTGTAACACCTGCACACAAGCTACAGGCAGAGGATGCCTTCTGCAAGGCCAGGCTTTATCTCCAGCCCAAGGAGCATCCTCCTGCAAACACTAACTTGGCATGGAATGTCTCACCTTCCCAGCACACAGAATCCAAAGCTGGAGAGGCAGAGCAGCGGCAGCAGAAAGACGTGCAACCAACCCAAAGAAAAGGCGGCTCGCAGGAATTTATAAGACCTAAACTGTGTTATTTGCTGTTCAAACCATATGTAACACAGAACAGCGCATGGAGGAGAAGTTATAATATGTTATATAAGTTATAATATGTGAAGTAGGAGTCATAATACAAAGTGTAACTTCTTCCATTCGTCCCTCTGTGACTGCTCCACTACCATTAGGAATCACGATGTGCCTACAAGACCCATTTAAATTCCTTTAGGTTACCATCACCTCTGGCCTAGACGCTCTGAGCTATTAATTAAAAGAAAGCCCAGTCTGTGAAGCCTGAACCCCAGGCACAGGTAGGCAGAATTTTCCAGAAATGCCGGAATCTGTCATTGAAAACCAGCTCAACAAGTCCCATGGACTGAACCCAGAGCCCTCCCCAAACAATTCCTGACGGTTTATCCTGCAGGCACGTCCCATGGGAGCTTGGACACAGAGACTGGATCTCCTGGGTTCCCAAAGGATCACCCAAAACTCTGGGCAATTTGAGTGACAAGATACCCAACAACCTCTCCCATTAATTACTTCAGAGGGGTCAGGCACCTTTTCATTTCTTCAGCACAAAACACTTAAAAATCTTGCTCTATTTCTTCTCATCCTTTCCATATAAACTTGCAGAAAATGCCTTTTGTTTTAGTGCCGTGCTACAGTGAATCTGTTCTTTGGGCATTTAAACGTTCCTATCATTGACATTTTTAAAGCTATGAAAAAGGACTTTAATTGGCTGAAATGCCGATTGCCATAACAACTGGCTAATGAACCATCTGTTAGCATATGGAATATTTATTTATACATTTACCAAATGCAGCTGAAGATGGGGACGGGTTCCTTTTCAAGGACGGGGGCAGCTCGCTGGGCAAGGGAGCCAGGGTGGGGGGATTTATGGACCACAAGACCCACAGGAACCACCACAAGACTCTGGCCCATCATTTGTACAGACACCAGCAAGTTGGGAACTCATTCCCCAGTGTCCTGGTTTTGTTAAAAATGAGTTTCTCTTTTAGTGAATTTGCCTGCCAGCTAAAGCTTCATATGAGCTGCATTTTCCTGAAAGCCAGATACATGTTTTGGTAACATAGCAATGGAATGTGAAGTTATTGATAAGAATGGATGCACATCCCGCGAGAGGGGCAACGAGAAACAGGTGACCAGAAACTGACCAACTGAGTATAACATCCCATTCACGTGATACTTCATATAAAAGTGGGAGATCTCGAGGATCTCATCCCTTTTCCTTACGGCGACATTAGGAGAGGACCTTGCGAGTGGTCCCTGCGAACTGAGGCCAGTGACAGACTGAATCCAGCTCCGGTTGGCTGCAGAGTCCAGTCCAGGACTTCGGGTGCCGGCTCTGCAGTTGCTGAGATTTTCAAGATTGGTTATGTATATTTTGTATTATTTTCTCTATTTTAGTGAAACATGTTTAATTTTTCCAACTCTCTTCTCCCTGTCCTTCTTTCCCTCCCGATCACCTGTGCTTAGCGGGAAGGGGAGAGAGGAAAGGGCTGAAGGAGGAAAGGGGGGAGAGGGGGTTAACAATACATCTGCCACGGTTTTATTGTCACCCCACAAGCAAACCTCGACACCCAGCCATCCCTTGCTGCACATTTAGCATCTCGTGATGGGATGACCCTGCTCAGAGCCCAGGGCTGCCCTGCTCCGGGCCGCCTTTCCCTCCTACAACACAAACAGCAGCATCAGATAAACCAGTGCTAGAAGATAATGTGAATGTGGGATCAGGCTCCTTGGGAGCGGCACTTTGCCGCCCCCCTCCCACGGCTCTCTCGGGGCAGGGGGACCCAAGTGCTCAACAGTGACGTGAAAAGTTCACGTTACAGATGAAAAATAGACGGGAGTTCCCCTGGAGCGTTTCACCAAGCCGCTTTTGTTAGGAGGGTTTGCGTTTTCTTGGCAGCCCTCAGCTCCCATCTGCCAGCGAACACCCAGCCCGGGCGCAACATCCTCGCTCCAGGTCCTGGGGACCCACCCTGACCTCCCCAAAACCTCCTGTGCGCCCCTCGAACGGGAACGGCTTCTGGAGGCAATAAACCCAAATCATTTCTTAATAAAAAATCATAATAATGATAACAAAAAGCCCAGGTTCACAATCCCCCTTCTCGAATTGAGCAGGATGGTGCTGGTGGTTGAATGGGGGAGATGTATTTATAGAGTGTTGATGAGGAGGGAGAGAAGGAGGGAGCAGAGAAAGCCCCGTTGCACAGAAGTCACATGCATATGCAAAAGGAGCCTAATTGCCCCTCTTTAGAAACTAATCATTCGGGATTTTACAAGCCACATTATAGAACCTGACATGCTTATTTTTCCTTTTATTATGTTTGTAAGCAGTGATCCCATTGAAAAGAAAATCAAACCCTATTTTTACCAGTCACAACCATCTCCCTTTTTTCTTTCTGCCTGCTTTATTTTATTTTATTTTCCTTTCTTTCCATCAGTTGAATAGAGCAGCGTTTTCATGTGTATTAATTGCCCTGTAAAATGCCCTCAAAGTCATTAGAATTCCCCATTCAAAACTATTATCTGTGTCATTATGTCTTTGCATTATATTTATTTAAATGTGCCTCTTCTGAATTAGCTTATTTTTAACAGCTAGCCATGCCTGAAATATTGTTCCAGGCCAAGCTGTTCACAAATCTTTATTTTATTTTTAATGATAACTTTATAGCAGCTCTTCATGCTTTATCCTGAGTGGAATCAGAGTTTTAGGCTTTCAACCCTCTTCCTTTTTTAATTTCAGGAAGATAGGGAATAGCCTTATAGAATTATTTTTATGAACTCCCAAGACTTTCTTACACCAGATTCGCAGCTGCAGTTGGTGGCTGTCACACCAAATTACATCTATTGATTGTGAGGGTGATTAAAAGAAAAAACACACCACAGTTTCCTAACCGTAACACAAAGTTCCTCTCCCCCCAAAAAATAGCCACGGGTGACTTTCCACCCATTCTGATGGGTCATTTTGTCAATACTTGTTATTTCTTGGAGAGCACCATGGCTGGGCTGCTTGGAAGCACTTGAAGAACTGGAGGCAGCGCTTGTTACCCCTGGGAATGGCTTTGTGGAAATATTTCCTGCGTGGAACGGGAGGTCCCGGAGCGAGATGCTGGTTTTCCGACCCATCTCCCTCACCCCAACATGATCTGAGCTTTTCCACGCCGAGAACCTCACGTGAGGCCTGGACACCCCCAGGTTGAGGCCTGGACCCCAGCACACCAAAGAACCCCCATCAAAATCAGGGTCCAGCGACTCAAATTGGTGCTTCAGCCCAGAATTTCCCTTTCTCTGAAGGCAAGAGCCAGACCAGCATCCTCCCCCAGCTCTCCTCCCGCTTCGCACCGTTTTCATATTTTAATTAGACCAGCCGTTCTGCGTGTGCCTTCATTAACCGACACCCGCAATTACTGAACGTGCGGATGTCAAACCAGTGCATCCCCCCATGGTTTTTCCCCCCGAGAGCCGGCTGCAGCGTTCTGTGCTCCTTGTTTAAACATTCATGACGGATCCTCTCTCTGATGGCAGATACGTTCACGCCTCCGGTCACCAACATCCCTTTGGTCCCGCAGAAGTTCCTCCTCATCGGCCAAACCGCACTGACACTTCTCGTTATCCCCCCCGAGACCATTCCCCCTTCCTTCCCGTGTCCGGTAGGTGTTTAAAAACACAGAGACGAGGTCCTTAGGGACACGGTTTAGTGTCGGTGTTGGGTTAACGCACACAAGGCCTCGGTTGGGATTTGGAGTGGGTTATCTGTAATAACAAACTGTTTATCTGTAAAAAGCAAACAAAACACCTTTGGCAAACTACCCGTGTGAAGGGATGAAGCTCTGCCCAAGACACACAGGAGACAAAACTCATGAGATCTTAACCCAAAGGAACCTGTAGTATTCCTCCTGGCCTCGGCATCTCCGACAACCACCGGAGAACACGCATTGTTGTATTTTTATAAACATCTTTTCCACAGAGCATCAGCAAAACCTCTCCATTTTAATCCCATCCCTCATAAAATCCCTTTTGAATATTTAAGGGCGAAACCAGATCCTATCTGGTGTTATATCCTCCTTCATTTCCTTTTACAGCACCCAGACAATGCGGTGACCCGCACGGGCCAGCCTGAGTCTATAAAGATGGACAGATACTTCTGACACCAACAGAAAGCTTCTGCTCCACCATCCAGCCAGTATTCCCCAAAAGCAGTTAAAATGTCGTTGCTTTATTACACAAGCACCTTCATTATCCATAGAACAGATCAGTGTGGGTTTAACCCTTTCTGCTTTGCCATCCGGAGCAATTCAGGTCGCGTTGCCATCCGAGCAGCTGGGGTATATCAGCTCCCACCCGGACCCAGCAGCTTTCCCATCATCATAAAACAACAAGCTTTTTTGCCACTAGGTGGAGTTTAAAAAGCCTAAAGACCTGACTTGCCCTCTGCTCACACCTTTGGGCAGGACCCCCAGCAGCACACATTGGGGTTTGGGGTCCGGATTGTGGGAGACAATGCGGGGAATTAAGAGATTTGGCACGGACATGGCAAACGGGGCTGGTCCGGGGGACAGGGATGTGTCCCCAGGCTGGCCCACCCCGACCCGGCAGCTGCCACGGGATTTATATCAAATAATAAATACCATCCACACTGGGAAGGATATCGATCTGCAGATTTCACTGACATTTACAAATAAATGATGTATTGCAGTTTTCATTTTGCTTGCTGAGCTGACCCTAACGGCCTTTACATAATTTACTTTTGATTAAAGAAGTGCTTTGATGCAGAGAACTAAAAAAAAAATAAATTAAAAAAATAGAAAAATCAATACAATTATGAGATCAGCTTTAAAACAATGTGTTATGGCAGGAAAAAAAAAGTCAAATCCTTAGAAGATGCTCAGATTAAAGTGTGATGTCTTAAGGTTTTGGGGATCAACAGACTCTCTGCTTGCTGGAAACGAGCTAAGGCCACATGGCAGGCTTCACATTCATTGGACTGAAGGCCAGGCTGGCAGCAGGGTCCAAAACAGTCGCCTCTCCAGCCAGGTCCATGGCAGCATTTTGTATCCACAGACAGACAGAACTCACTTGCATAAGGAAGCACAGGAGGAGCAGGTTTCACCATTCACTTCCATACATTTAAATATTTAGCAGTGTGCTATGCCATGTAAATAATATCTACTGTAGCGAGTTGAAAAGCAACTTATCTAGTATAAGAAAACAGGGTTTTGCATTAGCTCATGTAGTGCCATATGTTCATTAAAATACCACGACGTGTAAAACGATGCTGACGGTACGTTGAAGTAATATTCTGGCTAATAATATCCAAAAATATTTTGGCAACCAAAGTGTGCGCATCATACATAATTAATGAGTGCTCTTGCAATTAGTATGCCCTTGTATAAAAGAACTAACCGCAACCTGTTTGCATTTGCGAAGCGCGATGCCACACGACTCCAACATCATTTTGTCATCTAAGGAAACTGGGGAGGAAATCGTGTTCTTTGGAAACACAACCCACCGAGATGGTGAGACTAACCATCACTATTCCAGAATAACGGGGTGAGCGCTGCCTGCCCTGTTTTCTTTCTCATGTACTCGGAGAGCTGATAATATTGAAAGGGAAAAGAGAACAAAATAAAAGGGAGAAAAGATCTACCTCCGAGCGACACGGTGGCTGTAGCGCTCTTATTGAGAGAGGCAGGCGGGCTGCGAGCTGCAGGCAGTTTGGTTTGCTCTTTATTTTGCATTGTTTAGTGAATTCTAGGCCTGGCAGAAGTAAAAAACACACACATCTGAATCTGGATCTACGGACGGAGAAACAAGGATCCTGCAGCGCTGAAGCGAACGGAAAACTTGCTTTTGCCATCAGTGGGCACAAGATGGAGTCTAGAAAGTGGTGAACTGTGTAGAGCTGTGCGAACACCCGCATCCTCATCACCACCCCTGTTCTGGTCCAAGAAACCTGTGCAAAGCCTCACATCCTCACCTCAGTCCCCCATCGTGGTCCGAGCATCCTCTCCTGCTTTGGATGCAGTGATTTAACTTGGCGTCAGGAGACGAGAGAATAAAGCTCAGTGCTATTAATAATGAATGGTTTTGCCTTCCCTGAGTAAGCATGCTCATTCATCCCGTTATTTTTGTTATCCCAAGAATCAGGATTACGTAAACGCGGCAGTGATGTTTAGGAAAGGCAGAGCTGTTTGTAATCCCGTCTCCCTCCCCAGGAGTCACGACTGCAAAAACATCCCAGACAAAACTAAAGCCCCAGAAATACATACGTAACATCAAATAAATGAAAACGCAATGGCACTGACTGATCTGAAGAAAAACAATCAACTGTGAGCCAGTTTATCCAATCTGCCTAATGTAAGAGGGCTGCAAACATCCCACTGTTTATTCTGTGACTTTTTTTTCCCTTTTGGCAGCAGTAAAAACAAATAATGCAGAACCGCTTGCTATTCAATTTGTGGTCTGAACACAACACAACTGAGCTAGTGGCGCAGGGGCGAAAGGCGTCCAGTCCAAACTCTTTTTTCAATGGCTCCTGCAGAACTTCCTCTCTATAAAGCATATTTAGAGGAGTTATTCTACCTGTGACACCCCGAGATTTGTGCAAAGCTGCTGTTTTTTTATTACGAACCATTTGAATCATTTTAAACCTTCCAAACATCACCTGTCACACCTTTCTCCGCTAGATTAAAAACTACTTTGTACCTCGCGCTTTCACCCTGTGAACATATTTAAACAGCGTGATGGGGTTGCTTTCTAATCTTCCCTTTGATAAGCTAATCAGATTGATCTCCAGCAGCCTGTCACCGCCGGGCACGTTCTGCACACGCCTCGCACCTTGTGACAAAACCAGCGCTTGTCCTGAGGGACCAAGGTTCAGAAACAAGGTGAGACCTGGGGGGCACTTCAGGAATACGTTTGTACCACCGTGGCTCAGACTAATGGGTGTCTTGGCCTAATCACCCGAGGGCATCTTGTCTTGTAACCAGGCAGATGACACTGAACTCCAGCAGATAGGCTTGGAAATTGCGTCTGTTCTTTGAACTGGAACAAAAGCAAGAGAATGACCACACAAAGCTGAGTCCCGCGTGGGTTCTCAAAACTGGGTTTAGATAGTACTGATAAAAAGGCTTTGGGGAAGTGTTGCACACAAGGGTGTGTTTTCACAGAATCACAGAATCACAGAATCGACTGGGTTGGAAAAGACCTCAGAGATCACCCAAGTCCAACCCTTGGTCCAACTCCAGTCCATTGACTAGGTCATGGCACTAAGTGCCATGTCCAGTCTCAGTTTAAAAACCTCCAGGGCCGGTGAGTCCAGCACCTCCCTGGGCAGCCATTCCAATGCCTGACCACTCTCTCTGTAAAGAATTGCTTTCTAATATCCAGCCTAAATTTCCCCTGGCAGAGCTGAAGCCCATGGCCCCTTGTCCTATTGCTGACTGCCTGGGAGAAGAGACCAATCCCACCTGGCTAGAACTGCCCTTCAGGTAGTTCTAGAGAGTGCTGAGCTCAGCTCTAAGCCTCCTCTTCTCCAGACTAAACAAGCCCAGCTCCCTCAGCCTCTCCCCATAGGGCTTGTGTTCCAGTCTTGTTGCTCTTCTCTGGACCCGCTCCAGCACTTCAATCTCTTTCCTGAGCTGAGGGGCCCAGAACTGAACACAATACTCCAGGTGTGGCCTCCCCAATGCAGAGCACAGGGGAAGGATCACTGCCCTTGGCCTGCTCACCACACTATTTTTGATACAGGACATCGTCCATCCTCCTTTCAAGGATGGGCCAGACCCAGCACCAGCAGATAAATCCATGATTTGAGAGAGACTACAAACCCATAACAACCCCAGGGAGGTGCCGCTATCGTGATAGGCAATGACACTCAATCCGACAGCTATCTGATAATATTCTCTTTTAAGGTCCTTCTATAAAGCAACATTTTAAAACAAACTTCCTCATTATAACAAAATCTCTGTCGGGCCCTGTAGGACTCTTTTCACATCCCTTATTCAGTGAATCTCAGTCTGAAAAACACATGAGCTCCGGAATAACTTCGTACCCCTCGGCTGTCCCACTGAAATGAATTTCGGGGTGCACCTGATGACGGCTGTGCTGCTGGAGGCCGCGCTCGCCAGACGACCCCAAAGCACTGACATTTGTGGTACATCACATCCCGCCCCATGGGACAGCGCGCAGACTCTTCCATCCATGTGTGCTTCTAAACACCTCCCTTGCACCGTTAAGCCGCAAATTGGCTCTGAAATCCTCGCACTGTATCCCAAAGGGGGTGAAATACACTCACTTGCAAGGGAGAGAACAACAATAAAAGGAGAATGAATGCTCCCTAAGTGCTTCCTAAAACAAAAAACAATTGATATGCAGCCTGTGTACCCATGCAATTATGAAGCTTCTAGCTCTGAGCTGTAACAGATGGAATTTTCTTCCCCCGTCTCTCTTTGGTGATAAGGTGAATGGTTTCCTCAAGGGAAGAGCAGACAGGGTTGCTGAGCTGGCAAAGCTTGTGCCAAGCGGCTGGTTGCTGGAAAAATGCTGGGTCTGGATAGGCATGGGCTGGGAGGGGGCACCAGGGCCTTTCTGTCGCCTGCTCCTAAGAAAAACTGAAACAGGTCATGGATATATTCATTAGAACGCATGAAATGGGAAGCAACGGAGTCATGCTATAAAGTTCCTAGAAAATGATGCGGGTTTTCTGTGTATTTATTAAGGTGGCTTATTTCCTCTGGACCTTTTTGTACTGCGGCTTGGAAATTCCACTTGAGCACTGGGTTCTAGGACGGCTTCCAGCCCCACCAGGGAGGCTGCGGCCAGGACACAGGGCAAGGAATATTAAAAAAAGAGTGACGGTACAGTTTTGCTCTTAAACAGTTTTGTTTTAGAACGTCTCAAAGCTCTGGATAATAAACCAACCTGTACTTCCACAACATTTACTTGAAATAAGCACATATTAACCTCATTTTGTGAGGATGAGAACAGAAACACCGAGATAGCTGTCTGGCTCTAGGAGAAAAGTTGAGGCATTCACAGCTTTCTTGTATCTCTGCTGCTACCTCTGAGCACTATTATCACAATTCCACGTGCCATATGTGCATTTGCACTTGCAAATCGGGCCTCTGGACAAGCAGATACAAAGAGAACAAGCACACGTACCCTCTGTCCATGCACTCTTCGAAAATGTAAGCCACACATACGCTTAAAAATATTAACCAGCACAACTGCTGAATGAGCCAAGACCGATCTTTCCAGAGAAGCTGAATAATTCATCGAGAGAAATATCAGCAGACACTTTTCAATGGGTTGAAAAGGATTAAACCCACGTTAGCCACGTACCAATGACATATAATGTCCGTCTTCCAGCAGCATCTGTTTTGTTCACCTCTTCCCACTCTCTTGTTCTTTTCTGAAGCCAGAACATCTTGTTGTCTAACGCTATTTTCAGGCGTTATCCAGCCCAGTTGCTCCTCCACCCACCTCTGCAGAGCAGCAGTTTGGGGCATTTTAGGTCATTCTGAGTGCTCCTAAATGCTCAGTCAACCCAGGCCACCCCGCCTTGCCTATCGAGGGGACAAAGTCACGGCGTTCAGAGCAGGACCAAGAACTAACCACCCTTCCTTTGTCCCAAGGAACAACGGCATCTCCATCGCGAACCATGGGCTGAGAAGGCAGCAGCACGGACATCAGGGACGGCACCGCGTCCGTCGGAGAACGAGACTCCGCACCGCGAAATCGTGTGATGTCTGTAATGTCAGGGGCTCTGCCCTCCATTCTTTTCCCAATCATAACACAACAAAGCCATTTGGATTTCCGAAATGTCACTGTGTCTACCCAGAGACCCGGCTCAGACAAGGTAATTATCCCTTCCTGTCACCCTTTCTTATTCCGACTTGTTTAAAAAGAAGTGTTTTCACTAAGTCTGTCAACCGGTGTCCTAGGAAACGTTTCTGGCTGCCAGGACAAGCCCAGCACCATGGCCACGGTGCAGGATGCTGACCCTGCACCAGCTCTCCGGTCTCTTCCCAGTAACCACCGCTGGAAAGCATGAAAACTGGCCGGGTTTTTAACACCCATACATGTAAAACCCTAGGGGAAATACATCTCTACAGGCGATAGTGTTGATTAACTGTTTGATATCTGGATCCCATGGCAGGGAGACCCAAAGAACAGCAAAGGATGAAGGTTCTCACGGACTGCAGTGGGTTAAGGGAAATAAACTGCATGGGGCTGTCTGAAACACATCTTGCCTGCAACAATCACGCACGTTCATACTGACCACAGTGATTTCCACTTACTGGGGGGTGTTCCTTGGTTCTCTAACAACAACCAAACCAAGACATGCAACTTGTTTCGGAACAGCAACAGGGTTTTCATCCCCAAAGAACATGGAGAACAAATGAAGAAGAGATTTAGACTTCAGACATGACCAACATGGGGAAAATAGAGGAATAATTACAGAAAGCAAGCAATGAATGATCATGGATGTGCCAGAGGTGTTCCAGTTCTGGAAGCACGTTTAGGTAGCTACCAACACATAGGCTGATTCTAAAATCAGATTATCTCTTGCCTTCTTGCCTTGTACACATGGTAACAAATTAAATGGGGGGAGAGGGGAGGTAGTTGGTTAAATTCTCACCAGGTTTTGGTAGCAAACCACTCATGCTGAGCACCAGGATTTGATATTAACCGTAAGTACGCGGCTGCTTTTCTGCTGAAAAAAAAACCCCACATATTAAAGAGGAGAGATCTTATCTTTCATTTTATATAGATCAGTTCTGCGGCATCTTGTTATATTTATAGTTTTAATACATAACCATAAATGCCCCCTAAACAAGGGATATTGTACCTTTAGATTACTATTATTGCTTTATTGCTCATTGTAACCATAAATTAACAGCTTCCCCCAGCAATGCTGGAAGAGTACAGAATTAGATTACAATGTACATACACAAGAGCCTATTAAGGCATTGCTATTCCATAAAAGTCTTTATAGTTTTTAAGTGTACACCTATAAGTGTTTCAATTAAAGAACTACATGCTTGCCTAGTAATTGCCCTCCCATTTGCGATAGGGCTTTGCAGCAAAATAGAAAGAAGCAAGACTAAAAGGTGGAAAATTGGAATATAAAATACTGAATATGAAACTGCCATAAAAAGAGAACCGTGGGTTTAAATTATGCTTATTAGAGCCATTTGCATGGCTTAATTCTTGCACTCGGGTTGCTGTAGGGAATCTGTTGTTTGGGGTTTTTTGGGATGGAAAACTTCTCCTTCTGTGCCGTGAGTTCTCCAGCCTTGCAGGAAATGAGGGTGTTTGTGGAGAACAGCCGATGCCATAAATCACTCCGGAATGACCGTAGAGGTCCTTCAAGGCCGGGCGACACGACAGAAATATGAAGTCTTGCGACTCTCGAAGCAGAAGACACGGTGGCAAGAGCCCTGTCCCTACCTGTCGGAAGGATGACATCTTGTGGTGGGAAGGGTCAGAAGACAGAGAACTAATTAAATACAGGAAATTAAGCTAAACTCTATTACAAGGGAGACGGGGCTTCTTGCAGACGTTCCAGGTGGAAGGGAGAACTTCAATCAACTGCACTGATTTTCATGACTTTAAGCTGCAGGGGAGGAAATGACCATTTGTGCTTTGGAAATTGCCACCAAGTCAAGTGGGGAGGGAGATTCGCCCGTTCCTTCTGGTTCCCGCATGGAATCGCCGGGTGGGTACACGCATCCGAAACCGAAATTGTTTGAGCTGCCCTTTGGCTTTCATTTCAGCCAGAACAGTGGTTTTTGCAGCTTTTCAAGCACACGCTATAACCCAGCGGCTCAGGGCAAGGCACAAAGATGAACTTGGACATGGAAGGTTATAGAGAGGGGATTAATATGGAAACTCACTTTATAATCTTCACAGAGTCGCTCTCCTGGTTGCGACAGCTCTGGAAAAAAGGACTTGGCTCCTGTAGCAACACTGGTTTATTGTTAACCTTGGAAAAAACAGCTGTTTGTATCACAAGACTATGAGGGGGCAACTGGCACCAGAAATGTAATTCGGCTTTTTACATCCTATGAAGATCACCTGGCAGCGGCGACAGTCTGTGCAGTTCTTCTGTGTGCAAGAATTAGAGAGTGGGATGGAAGGGAACACTCGATAAGCAGCAGATATTAATTAATGCTACATTACAATGGGATTCAGCTGAAATAATGTATGGAAGCCACATGAATAGTAAAAGGAAATTCATCATGGTTAATGTTATTACACTGAATGTCAAAAGGAGCAGTGATGATTTGCCACTTACTGTATAATGTAATGTAATCTAAATGCAATTTTGGTTGGATAGACTTGAACATCCATATTAAGTAGAACTGGCAGAAAAACCCGGATTCAGTCCTACTCCCTGGGTAGTCTACAGTACCCTGAGCTTAACTCTAAGTCCAGCTCCAAGTGATGCATCTCTCAGCCAAGAGGAGACCAGGACAGATTCTAAAGATAGCTATACTATATTTGTCCTCTCTTTTTGACTATTACGCTTGGATTTAGCGGGTCAGGGTCAGATTCCAGCATTATATTGCAAAAGCAAACCAATTTTCGGCAGTTGTTTTCGGATGTCGCCATCCTTCCTGATGCACACATGGATACACTTTTCCCAGTGGAGGTCTGGGTGCCCGTCTATCTAAATTTAAGTTAACTTACAGACATCTGGTTGGTTTTATTTAACATCCATGGCACCTGGGAACAGTCCATAGCCCATGAGAGCCAAAGCGGGGTGACCAGTCCAAAGGAATCTATTAATCCCATTTCTCCTCTAGAAGAAAAGCTTTTTCCTCTATAAAACTGTATCTACGCCAGCTGCTTCTTGGTATTTCCTCAACACAAAAAGGCTTCTTTTGGAGTTTAATATTTGATTGTTTAAAGCAGTCCAGAGCAAACCCCATCACCCTATGTTATGTCTATAAGGCACAGCAATCAGCAAATCCACTTACACATAAAAAGCCTTTTGCATGGAATTGTGCGTGATTTATACCGTCTTTCCCCAACCAATTACGTGCTGGGTTTCAACGGAGCCTCTTCGTTAACAGAAGCATGTTCAACATGCTTTTGTAAAATCTTATTAATTTTCCCTGATACATGATGCTACAACTTTTTGCACAGGAAATACAATCCTGCAGAGATTGCCTGATATAATGTTATTCTAAAGCAGTGGAAGCCATCATTACCCATTCACTTTTGAAATAAGAAAAATATACAGGGATTTTTTTTTTTTAATATCTATCAATCAGTATTCATTGCAGCACTATAGATTCTAATTCTTTAAAAGAAATGCTGTATAACACCTGCAATTCATTTCACTGGAGTCCCACACAGCTGCTGTTCTGCTGTTTTGTCACTGAAATAAAAATATGGAGCCTTCCATTAAGTTTAGCTTACGTTTATGAAAAGAAACACATTCAGGTCTCTTTTAAAAGATTCTAAACAGTTATTATTTATTGATAGAGCCCTGGAAGTGTGCTATGCATTTCACAGAGAGCTTGCAGGCCAAACAGGAGCAAATAACCCAGCAGAAACGGGAAGGAGTTGCTTCTTGATCCTGCTAATGAGCCACAGAGAAACCTTTGTGCTCCAAGGCATTTGTTTCTGAAGCATTTACCATTTTGTCACTGTCTGAAAGGAGCTTGGAGCCAGGGGGGTCGGGCTCTGCTCCCCAGGAACAAGCGCCAGGAGCAGAGGAAACGGCCTCAAGTTGCACCAGAGGAGGTTGAGGTTGGATGTGGGAACAATTTCTTCCCCAAAGGGCTGTGGGGCATTGGAACAGGCTGCCCAGGGCAGTGCTGGAGTCACCATCCCTGGAGGGCTGGACAGACGGACATGAGGTTCTCAGGACATGGGGCAGGGACAGAGCTGGGCAACGGTTGGACTTGATCATTTTGAGGTTCTCTTCCAACCCAAATCATTCTATGATTCTATTGGCTTCCTTCCACCACGAGATCTTCAGAAGTGCAGCTACCAAGACTAACTTGTAGTCTGTGAGAGTTTCTAGACACACAGCGTTGTTCTCATTAACCTTTAGAGTGAGCTTACACTTAATTAGCTGCCCAAGCAGGGATGGCTGGCTGTGCACACACAGGTTCCTGACGACACGGGCAGTGTTCAGCATCATTTTCCATTGCGCTTAACACCATCTTCATAACACACCTAACGCTGGATTGCTTCCCCAAAACCTTGTCTTCTTCTCACAGCCCCTCCTGCCCCCATCTTTTATTTGACCAATTAAAGACCAACTCCTCATATGCTAGATAAATAAAATGTAATGAGTTTGCCTTTACAGACAGAAATGAGAAAGAAAAATCAGGGAGAGGCTGAAGTCCCAGTTTTGGAGAAGAAGCTTCCATCCCTTTATATTCATATAACTCAGAATGTCAATTTGGTCCTTACTTCTAGACAGTGCAGTGCTCTCGATGGCACCCATGCTACGGATTTGTGTGTGTGCAGACTATCTGCTGCATCAGCTGCTCTGCTGGTGACAGCTCCGAGCGTGACACATTCTGTAGATAAATTATGGGAATGCAAAATCATCTGCATGCCGGTTAGTTCCAATACTATAAAAACTGCATTCAGGATCGGCTTAAGAGGGACAGGGTTGTCCCTGCGACACAGCAACCAAACTGCACTGGAACCCCCAGCCCAGTGATGTCCAGCCCTCGTTAATGAGTGTTGATAATGAGGTTTTGTCAATGTTGCACAAAGACTTTTCCAGAAGGATGGAGGAACCAGCAACTCCATCCTGCTGCTGAGTCCCTGGGCTCATCCTGTGACATCTGTAACGTGCCAGAGCATCAAACCTGACTCTCTTTAGTGTATAACGCTACCTATTAGCACCTGAGCTCAGGACAATCTGCCTATGCCATAATGCATATGAAGAACTGTTATTTTTCACTCCCCTCCCCATTAATTGTCCCCAGGTCTCTTCTCCACCACGCGACTGCAACCTACAAATGCAAAAGGGAACTCTGCAGAAAATGAGCTTTCCCCCCCCTTTCCTTTGAAGGAGCTAACAAGAGCCAGGGTGACATTTATAGAATAATTAAAGCAACACTGATGAGCCCAGTAGTTGCAATTTTTCTTTTCAGTCGAAAAACCCTTTTTAATCCATGTCATCTCTGGTCAGCAGCTTTACAGCTGTGACAAGTCATTTCTATAGAAACGCTATTAGAGGTTGTAAACTTTAACGACCTTTTCCTTCCCGGGTCCTTGTGTTTCCATACATGTAATTAAGCAGTGCTATATATACATTTAAAGGATTAAAAAAAAAAATCATATTGCTATAAAAATCATCACTGTGCTCACCACCACAAACTTTAACAGCCCTGCAACCGCAGATTTGGCTGTGGCCAACAATACAAGAGGAGTCATTACTGTAACTAAATTAGACCGTTTGTTTTCCTTCCCTCAAATCGAATTGTGTAGGAGCTGCTTTATTGCAAAACAGACATTAAAATTCCAGCTAGACCTCAGAGAGAAAGTAATTTCTATTTTATCAGCACTGTAAAGCTGTCTTTATGTTCTGAAGCAGGAAATATTGCAGGGATATTTATAGCTTCAGCACCAAAGCCGGTTTGAATAGAAATGTTACGGCGGTCGGCAGAGCTGTCACATTGCTCAGCGGAGCGGGGAATTTTAGTGAATTTGTGAATTACCGGTTCAGTCCTGACAAGTCTTTCAACGAGGCTGGTGTGAGTCTGGAGCTGCTCTGCGGTTTCAGGGTAATGATTAAAGACTTGGATCACTTTAAGGGGAGATGTAAAAGGTACCTTGGAGAAGATCTGTTTCCATCCGTGAGACCCGCTGACGAAGACCGAGGTTTCCACACTTTGCTGTGCTCCAACAGCGGCAGCTCAGCCCTGCCCTCCCGTTTGCTCCTTGTCCGCTTCTTCAACAAGCTGGGTGCACAAGAACATCGCGCTGTATTCACACACACAATCATAGAATCGACTGGGTTGGAAAAGACCTCAAAGATCACCGAGTCCAACCCTTGGTCCAACTTCAGTCCACTGACTAGATCATGGCACTAAGCGCCACTCCAATCTTCATCCTCTAGCACCAGAATTCATCCTCTGCATTGCTCCCAATATTTCCACAAAGGATTATCAACTTGTTCCTTCGCAGCGCAGGCAGGAATTCCGCCCTATTAATCTTTGTCATCACCCTCCCTCGTGGATTTAATGCTGCCATTATACAGATGAATAAACTGATCCATGGAGAGAACAGGATCATTTGTCTTTGCAAACTTTCTAACTTTGTGGCAGACGCAGGAGAGCACCTTGGATTCTTCATGTATCTGTGACCACCCTGCCCTTTGTAATTAAATGGGATTACTAACAGGCAACACTGGAAGAAACTCTAAAACAAACTCTGTCACTCCCTGATTAAAGCCATCCATTATCATATATGTAGTAATGGATTGTTCCAGCGATCCCCAGCAGAAGTATCGCAAGCGCACTGCAGAATTTATCCTAGCGAGTGCTCCTATCACGCTGTAAACCAAATAATTGGTATTGTGGTGGTAAAACACATCCATAGCCCAATAAGTGTTGCGAAGGTCGAGCTGAGCCTTGCATTGCTGCGCCAGTCGGGGGTTTACAGGAGTTCTTGGTGACGGGGGCTCTTGCAAGACACGAAACCAGCCAGAAGGTTGGAGGAGCTGCTGCTGCCACCCGTCCTGCCTTAAAACAGGCCGACAGAAGTCAGAGAGATCATGTCCCAGCTCCAGGGCCTTTGCCAACCACCCCCTTTCCACGGCTCTGATCACTATGTGACTCTGCCAGCCAGGGCTGCCGGCGCTAAACCGAACTGAGCACCCAGTTGTGTTACAAACACTGAAACAGCTGAGAAATCAGGAGCCCAGGCTCTTGGTCTGCAGCTTATCAGGGTCTTAACAAGCTTGTAGAAAGGCCTTGACACTTATACTTGAGCTTCTTTGAAGCGATTGTTTCACTCAGCAGATTCTGATCAGTGTTTTATTTCTTAGAGCTGAGTCGTGAAAGCAAGTAAGTGGAGAAAGCTGGTGAAAAAGATCCTGTCTGTCCGAGGCTGCAGAACAAAGCAGCACAGTGTGCTCCTAAAATGATCCTTTCAGCCCTTAAAACCTTAATCCAAGTCAGCTCAGGCCTCAGGCGTACCTTGCCTAATTGAAATTAAGTGATTTAATTAGAGTTGTGGTACCACCCTAGGTCACAGGTCTGCATCAGGAGGCAAACAGGTCCAGAACCACCTTCTTCATGGTATATTGAAGATTTCTCCCCTGGTTTTGTACAGGAACCAGTAGCAGAGAGCAATTCTCGTCTGAAACATTTGATAGCAAAAATACCTGCAGATATCTGAAGACTTAGTTTCTCTCTAACAACACACAAGTGCACAATGAGTATGGGATCTGCATACAATATCAGCACATTATTCTCTAATAAACTCAGGTGCCTCATCAAGATTATGAACATTATGGAGTTTCTGCCACTGAAAATGAAAGTCAGTAGTGCTCTCTCTAAACTGGATAGTTTATCCATAATTAGAATTTGTAGTAGTGCATTTCTTTCCCCCACATCTATAAATAAAGCTGGTGTTTTGGCAATTACTGATGTCTGCTGTCATTTTGCAAGGCTGGGTTTTTGATGAACTATGTCGTGTTATAGGCTAATATTTCTCTTTTCTATCATTCTCTAATTCGATTTTTTATGGAAATTGAGCTACAGTTTTATGCACAATGATTCTGTTTTTTTTAATCCCTCCCCGCCAAGGAATAGGAGGGGGCTGAGTGATGGAGGGAGATGTGGCTGAGTGTGCACCCTGGGAAGGGAGGAGGAAAATGAGTTCCATGGGGGGATGTCTATGGGCCAGAGTCCCCAGCACCCTCAGAGGGTGGCAATGGAAAGGTGGCAACGGCAGACAAGAGCAAAACCCCTTCAAGAAGGCAGAGAAGCGTGTTTGGAGTCTCAGTGAGCAAATCAGATCCCTGACCCCAGACAGGGCACCAGCTACATTTGTTAACATTATTTACGATGGGTTTCTGCTTCTCTCCGAGCTTGACTTGTTCCCTGATTTTCTTTTTGTTTCAACTTAGCATTTCTCTCCTCTTCCCCTTTTATTCTTCTGCTTTTCATCACCCGTCCCTTTCTCTCCTCTCTTCCCTGTGAACTTCAGCCCTAAAATTCACCTGCACCTTCCAAATCCTATTCCCACTAAATCTCACTCCCATCAAAACTACCTGTAAACCATCCTCCCTGTCCTCTTCTCTGAAATGTTTCTATCCCGTGCTCCTTTCTCTGTTGATGTATTATATTGAGACTGCATTTAATTCCTTGTTAACATCGCAGACCTGATCCAGTTCTTACCCAAGTCAGTGAAGACCCCCATTGCTATTAATAGGTGCTGAATAAGGAACAGAGGGTGATAAATGTCATTTAGGGCTGAGGGTGCTCCAGCAATAAGAGGATCAGGCCTGATGTCTCTGCATAGCTAATGCAATCAGTCCTGGTGCAAATAAATGCAGAAGCGTTGCCCTCTGCTGTGTCGGGCCTCCAATGGACACATGTGTCAAGGACGCTGATAATCATCAGTGGTTTCAAAGGAATTAGCTGGCTTTTCATTCTCTCCATCTTCCCATCTCCGCTTCATGAATTTTCTCTTGCGTTTAGTAGACCCATTTATAAAATATAGATTCCTATTGATTCCCAAGGAGAATGAACATTAATATACTCTAGTGTCCATCTGTTTTCTCCCCCGCATGGCAGAGAAAAAGATTTATATGACTTTTCTGGGTCTGCTGCTGACCTGCAATTGAGTCAACAATCAAGTCACACTAAATTAAACAAAGATGTATTTCTTTTCCTGGCCAACACAAGAACGCCCGCCTGGGGGAAGGTACGTGTCTCCTCCCTCAGGTCAAGCAAAGCCAAATTCATTTGGACCAGAACTAAATGAATGCATGAAGATGACCTGAGCAGCTGGGTACCATTTCCCAGTGGCAGTTTTGTTCTGTTTCAGAGTGTCTGATAGGACCATATACACCTCTATACCTACAGGAACGTATATATATGTGTATAAATGCATGGGTGTGTATAAACACATCCATGTGAATACACACGCTTGTTCCACCCGCTTCCACAGATGCCCTTCATAATTAGGTGAACTATTCATCTTTAATAATTACCAGTAAGCCGCTTTGCGTGCGGCAGGTTCAATAAGACACTGTGCCACGGGAAGAGCTTGGAAGAATGAAAAAAACATCTCAAGATCGATTGCTGTAATTATTCTTTGAATAATTTTTCGGCCATTATTCAGGCCCTGCACTTTTACATTAAATACTATTTTCAGGCCAACCAGGAGCTCTCCAGCTTCTGGATTTACAGTTTATTGTGTAGAAAACATCTAGCACTGCACCCTTAGGAGATTCATCTGTAGATTGTTGTGAAGATAAGGAAAAATATAAGTTCCTTTAATCTTAATGTCCTTTATCTGTTCCTCATTACTGCCCAATACATTCTCTAGGAAGCCCGTGACAATGACAGACTCGATGGCCAACAACTATTCCGCTCCTCTTCTCCCGCTTCCACTGGTGACATTTACAAACTGCCAAGTACGCGGGATGGACGTAGTAGGAAGTGGATCTTCATCCTTTTTGCATTAATTCCGAGTTTCACTGCTCTGCCAAGGGAAGGGATAACAAAAGGGACAGCAAAAGGTCCAGAAGCTCATAAATATGTGACAAGCTGTCTTGTCTTATTGCTCCTTTTAGCACACGCTGCTACTGAAACTGATAGCGTAATAGACTTTCTTCCAAATACAGTCAAAACCATCACGAGGTTTGGGTTTTTTTCCCATTTTTAACAGACCTCATTTTTATGCTGACAAAAAATTATCAGCGAAAAGCAAAATGTGAGCTGTTTGCTACAGCATTAATTTTAAAACATCTGGAACAGGATACAACGTATGCAGATGTTTTGTAATGAAGACAGGTTACAAGGCAAATAAAGCATATATTGTGTTGCCGTTGCTCGTTAATATAAATTGACATCTGCTGAGTCTGGAGGTGAGTTTGATGTTCTCCTGCCATCCAGGCTGGAATAATACCCCATCTGCTATGGTAATGCAGCTGAACATCACTTGTCCCTTAAGTCATCCTTGATAGTTACAGACCTAGAAAGACTATTTGAGATGATAGGGAGGTTATATATTGGACTTATCTAAATATCTTCTAAAACGGCAAGAAAAACAACTAAAAAAATACCAGCTTAGGCTGTTTAAGCCAGACTGGAATATATCTCATCCACATCCAGCCTTCATATTCAGACTCTCTGAATGTAATTCTGGATTTATTTCCAAAGGAGATATTTAGCAGCAAACAGCTGGAAGCTACTTTTACAAGTCCAAGAACAAAATTCTGCTCAAGCCTGTTATACTCACTGGTATCTAATGGGCATGATGAGCCCAAATGCTTATTTTTCCACACATGGAAGCATTTTCTACTAATTTGAGAGCAGATTTTCCTTTGCAGCAAAGTAAGCTTGTGATTTTTGGCTGAAACTTGTGTCAGCCCCAACGAAGAGAAGGAAACAACAAAAAACCCACAAGCTGGGCCCCCTTCAAACCTTCGACTCGTATCAGTGTTTCCAGAATGGAAACTTTTTGAAGATATTTTCAAATATCTGCCTGGAAATTTCTAGGAAAATCCACCTCGAATCATTTGCAATGTGGCTGTGATGGAAAAACAGGGGAATGGGGAAAACACAGGATTCCTGACAGTCTTCTGCTACCCTCTGATTCCATTTTTTATTGGGAAACATCTCCAAAGCCACACAACACTTGTCCACATCTAAAATATCACTGTGGGTTGGTTGGTTGGTGGGGTTTTTTTTCCCCTTCATTTGCTTTTTAAAAATTGTTCTCTGATTGACTCCACAGGGAACCTGAAGGCAGGAAAATGTGCTCTGCATGACCAGACACTTCAATAAGGACGCAGCGAGAACAGGACCGGCGCCCGCGCCGCTCACACGCCGGACGCTCAAGGCAACCCCTGGAATAAACCTTTGGGGACTCAATGAGGAATTGCCCCCAAATGGATGCATTACAAGAACACAGATGGAGAATAAGAAAGGAGCATCAGAAAATCAAGTGACATGTTTAAAAGGGCAAAACATCAATACTACCCAGAGAACTGATAAAATGTGTCATTTTAAAGGATGCTGTAAAGCAAAGAAATCACAAAGTGCATTATGACTATGAAAGGGGAGAGAAAAACCAGCGCTTGTATCTGCCTTTGCAGATAGCTCCAGTAGCCAAGAAATCAGATTTCATTTTCGAGAATGTGTGTATATGGAAGCAAAGGAAGACACGCTACTGTTCAGTAAAGGTTTGAAGTCATTAGGGCATGACAGAATGTGACACATGAATATTGGCAACATTTGTTCATTTGCCTTGGTAAAAGTTACAGGACCCACAGCTTTTGCTTTGAAATTCCTCCTGTGTTTCTTCCCATCTTGTTACACACCCCCTGTTTGCTTTATTCTCAACCGTGAAAGTGCAGGAGGGGACATGCTTTAGTGGCAAATTAAATATGAAAAACAAATTAACTAAAGCACTTTGATCATTATATCAGATACTGGTTGTTTACCTATGGGATCCTTGTCTGAAGAGGCTCTGACCACATTATCTAGAATAACTCATTTAAGAAATGAGACTTGACATGCTTCACAGAATCACAGAATCCCAGAATGTCAGGGGTTGAAGGGCCCTGGAAAGCTCATCCAGTGCAATCCCCCCATGGAGCAGGAACACCCAGATGAGGTTACACAGGAAGGTGTCCAGGCGGGTTGGAATGTCTGCACAGAAGGAGACTCCACAACCCCCCTGGGCAGCCTGGGCCAGGCTCTGCCACCCTCACCAGGAACAAGTTGCTTCTCAGATTTAAGTGGAACCTCTTGTGTTCCAGTTTGAACCCATTGCCCCTTGTCCTGTCACTGGTTGTCACCCAGAAGAGCCTGGCTCCATCCTCCTGACACTCCCCCTTTCCATATTGATCCCCAGGAATGAGTCCCCCCTCAGTCTCCTCTTGTCCAGCTCCAGAGCCCCAGCTCCCTCAGCCTTTCCTCACACGGGAGATGCTCCACTCCCTTCAGCATCTTGGTGGCTGCGCTGGACTCTCTCCAGCAGTTCCCTGTCCTGCTGGAACTGAGGGGCCACAGCTGGACACAAGATTCCAGGTGTGGTCTCCCCAGGGCAGAGCAGAGGGGCAGGAGAACCTCTCTGACCTACTGACCACCCCCTTCTAACCCACCCCAGGTACCATTGGCTTCCTGGCCACAAGGGCCCAGTGCTGGCTCATGGTCACCCTGCTGTCCCCAGGACCCCCAGCTCCCTTTCCCCTACTCCTGCACAGTGGGGACTCATGGAAAGAAAGGATGTACGGATCTCAATGGGACATCCCATCCCTTATTCTGCCTCAGAAAGGCCAGTCTACCTTCTAGCTGTGCATTACATTAATAAATAAATGAGCAAAAACGGTGTAACACACCAGTCACAAATTCATGCTCTTACTATAGTGCAATTTCACTCAGTTCCTAATGTTTTAACAGTGCCTCCGCTTTGATTTAAACATTATGATCAGGTGCTGTTTACAGACGGACTATTGCCGCAAAGATCCAGTTATTCCACGTTTTCCCTGCCTTACTGGGACTCCTACCAGTGGAGCACCTGTAAATATTTGATGCTATTTTAGCATCGGAATCAGAGGGAAAAATCTCCCCGAATGTCAGGATCCGGCACACCGGCAGCCTTGAAAGCACAAAATGAGGAACTCGCACCCTCTTGATTGAAAATTATGGAAAGCAGGTCTTTGTTGTTGCTCCCGCCCGCCTGCCTGGATCTCAGAGGCAGCCAGGAACGCACCTCCGCCTTTCATAATGGATGAGATGTAAAACTAATTTTGAAACAAACTATTACCATGAAAGCGTTTCGCTTTATCTCTGTATAAAGACTGTTTTTCGCAGCCTCCCAGCTGCTGCGGAGCCGAGCTGAAAGTCCCAGCAAATAATTTATAAAGAATGCATTAGAGCCGATATGTACTCATAGCTCTCCAACACCTGTTCCAGAGCCCCGACGGTAACTCGCGGTTATCTATCATTTATTGAATCACAGATGAGCAATCATCAGGCAACTGCTGGTGTTCTTGCGACCGAGATCGTGTCTCACCGAAACCCCTTTTGTCTCTGAATTATTAAAACATGGGAAGTTCAAAATTAACTTACAAATGGGACATGTAGTTGATCTCCATGTGTGAATGCACCCATCTGCTTCTTAGGACAAGATCACATGGTGAGGAATGGCAGCGTTAGGTATAAGATGATTAGGTATAGGTGTATATATAACAAGAGGAACTCAAGCGCCCAAGCTGAAATGAGACTTCTATACCAGGGCAATTTAAATCCTCGATAAAAGAATTAAATAAAAAAGATTATAAGAAGAAAAACCCAGATAAAGGTAATTTCTACATGTCCGCAGGTACAACTCTCCTGAGAACTGCTGGGCAGGATGTTTTCCTGTGCAGTAAATAATTTGGAACTAACACAGCAGTTTCCCCATCCTCCATCACAACAGTTTGGAACGTCACAAAATGCACCATGGAAAAAAATAGAAGAATAATAATAATAAACTCAGATTAAGTTTCTACCACCAAAAAACCAGAAACCAACACCTGGGTCTTGGCTCGAACCAGCAACAACCTCACACTGGAAAGATTCATTTCCAGCTCCCAATCACTGCAGTCCCTCTATTCGTACGCGTCTGACTGATATCCTGGATTATACCATTAAGAATTACATTTCACAAGCACAATTCCAGCATATAAACAGCGCTGCTTGTTTTCAGATGCCGTCATTTAGACAATGTTCAAGGGAACTGTAAAACAGGATTTACTTTATGATGTGGATGAAGTCGGCGCTGAATTCTAAGCGAGCTGGGTACCGCATGCTGAACTGTGTCAGCAACACCTCGGTGAACAGAAATACGAGCTTTCTTCTGTCTCTTTGAGACACCTCTCCTTGAGCGATCCACAGAGCGGCATCCTTATCAACCCAGACAGAACAGACGAGATTTGATGACAAATCTGTCAGTTGTGCAGGGTTTGAGCTGCGTTTCCAGCGAGGTGTAGTCAGCAGGTGTAACAAGGACATGGGCTCTCAGATCAGTTCTTTGCAGAGCTGTAGTTTAGATAATATATTTAAACCATTTGAAATGTTATTTCCTATTGCCTGCAGAGATCAACACCCAAGTGACCTGCAGCATCCACATGAATCATACAGAGTAGGGGGTGATGCTGCAGCTGTGACCAAAGAGTCTGTAACGCAAGCCGTGTGCAAGCAGTGGTCACAAGAGTGAAGAAACTGAGCTCTGATAAATAACCTTTGATGGCCCAACTCTGCCTTTGCACCGAGGTTACACATCTCCCCAGTACAAACACGCTCGTGCAACCCTGGAAATCAGATGTATAGAAAAATATATGAATTGTGGTATTTTGCATAGCACAGTCTTTGCAATATTCCATGTACTTAGAAGGAGAAAGAGCCTAAATGCTAAAAGCAGGAGGAGCTCCCAAGCACTAAGGCTGTGCTGACTCAAACCACTCTCATACCTCAGGATTCGTGCCCTGCTCAGCTGCGCAGAAGTAATCAGAATGGTACCTTGCATCCATCAACACATCCGAGAGCACAGCGAGTTCTGACTTTTGAAGTTTGTGCATCCAGCCATGGAAAGAAATAGGTGATTGCATCTGCCATGAAAGTGATAGATTTTCTTAGGACGACTTCGACCCGAAGCACCAGGATACAAGCAATTGATAAAAGCAGCCTCACTTCACCTGTTTTCATCTCTGCCTCCTCCCACTGCAGCTTGATAGACCAGACCCATGGCTGAGAGGCGAGGTACTTAAATTTCACTGCCACCGACACACACTCGATATGTTGTTTGGGCTTTACCCACTGCAAGGTGGGATCTTAAAAGAGCATACTTTATTATATCTCAATAAAAGGCAGTGTGGTCAAAATAGCAACTGCCAATTTGCAGGACAGTGTGGGTTCCAATCTGTCTGTTATTTACTTTATAATGGAAATGGGATGGAAGAAATGACAAATACGCTTAGCGGAGATGATGAGCATCCAGACGGAAAGGCATTATTAGCAAACATTCATTTAGCAGAGGCAACTACTGCTGCTAGAGCCTGGGTAGCGTGTTGGACAGAACATGAGCTTGGAACAGGAAAACCTCAAATGAACATGCAGAGAAGAAAAATGATGAAGGAAAATATCATTGGCGCGGCTGCATATGGCAGCGAGTGCCGTGCCAGGACTGGGATTCCTTCATCCACCGACATGAGCCGAGTTCTGCAGCCAAACACCGCGATTAACTCTTTGAACGTCCCTCTGGGATCTGAGAATCAGGAAAACGGGACTTCAGACCTTGCCTGAGGTGACACATCCTTGAAAACCCAGTGTACCGCGCCAGATGTGGACAGCTGTGTGCTAATCCCGTGCTCTGGCCTAGATGAGAAGAGAGGAAGGAGCAGGATCTGACCCCAAGGCTGAGCTTCTCCGCTGGCACCACCTGCAGCTGACACCAGCGGGTTGATTTCTGATGCCTCTTGCACCTCCTGCATTCTTGTTCCCACAACACACATGCGGCTCTTTAGTCATACAATGAAAACAACCCAAACACGCAAAGCACCGCCCCAGCCAGCACCTCCAGCCTCCGCGTGCAGGGAATTCACCCCTGCCCTGCACACGGTGTCAACTCTGGCTCCTCGACGCCCATTCCTACAAACCCTGCACTAAACCCAAAGCTGTTTACGGGCAGCAGAGCCGGGTTCTGCAGGACAAGGCTGCAGCAGATCTCCTAGGCTTTGCTTTCCTCTCTTTGCATGTCCGCAGCCCTGCTGTTCAGTGCTCCGCTCGAGCCACACGCGTCCTCGCAGCAGGTTCGCTGTCATCCACAACAAGAACAGTATTTCTAACCGGAGTCTCAACACCCTAGCCAAAGAGACCTTGAATATTTCAAACCTGTCATGTTCAAAAGCCTCATGTCAAAAACAAAAGAAATCGAATTTAGTGCAGGGTTTCCAGACTGTGGTGACAAGTCCCACACTTTCCTGGGGAAAACACTGATGAAGAAAAGCGTCTCCTGAACTTGCCGTGACTGCAGGTTCTTTCTCCAGGGAATGACGGTCCCCAGGTGTTCACAGACCGTTACCATGACAGGGTTTTCATCTCCACAGAAACCTCTGAGTCTGCCTCTAACACAAGTGGTGATAAAATCAAACTTAACCTTTTCCTTGGGAAAAGCCAAGTGGGTGCTTCTCAGAGCACAAGCTGCTCTTGGCCAGGCACTGCCTTTACCCTTCTTTTTCCTCCCTCAAATTAAAAGCTGGAACAATCGGGACCCAGTCCTCGATGGTTTTATCTCCCTTTCACGACTCAAATCACACACAACATTTAGATGAGGTGGCACCAGAAGAGGCCACCACCGCCTCAGCATCCCTGAATCCTGGTGCAACCGTCTGCCCTTCATTGATATTCCAGCTCCTGTCAAAGTGATGGTGACATTAACAAGCATACTCGGAGGGGGGCTTTGTGCCAATTAACAATTTCTCATTAGCTTAATTAGGGGACACATGTTTTTAATCACAGCTAAGAATGCGGAGCGATTGGAGAATTGATTCGGAGCTTTTTTGAAAGCGTCGCTGTCAGCGCACGGAATTTAACTCGGCAGATGTGGTTAAAGAAAGAGAGCACGGCCCTTAAATGACTTGGGCCAAATGAGCTTAATGGCAGCGTGAAGCACGAGGAGCTGCAGATACAATATTTCCCTAGCATCGATGATAGTCTACTCTGAACTTTCAAGGCCTTGAGGAATGTGCATAAAACCACCAGCACTGATTTAATCCTTGGATTAAACTCTTAAATGCAAGTGACAAATGGCTCTGGGACATCGCTCAAATTTTCTGTTCCATTGCTTCACCCCAAGATCAAATCCTTTTTGCTTCCCAGAGAAGACATATCCCTGCAGAAATTATCCTCCAAACACTGACCAGGCCAGTCCCATCTCCCCACCACAAAGTTCAGACCTCCTTTAGTGTCAATACTATGCACCCTCCTCCTAAATTAACCCCAGCAGTTCTCAAAGGCGAGGAAAAAGCAAGTACGAGGTGTTTTAAGTCACCCGTGTTAAAAGTGTCTGTCACCGGACACCTGAGCCGGAGTCGGTGTCATCGCAGATCAAAGCCCTGACACCTGAACTGGGTATTTTGAAATAGTAACTGCGGCCTCGCTTGCTTTTCCGCAGGGTAATGCACCGTGTCGCAGCAGCAGATGGAGAAACACCGACCTATCAAACGGGCTTCGCTGCAAAAAAATGAAGATGTAATATTCTTGCTGCAGGAAGGAAATGCAAATCCTGGTCTCTCTCTGCCTCTCCATCCTCCCCATCAGCAGTTGCTGTTCCCCTGTTCATTGTAATTCGAGCTCTCATTTAATAGTGTTACTTAACACATCTCTTTTGTCATCTTATTCTGACTTTGCCTTTAAAATATTGAAACGTAACATACTGTCGTGTTTTCAGAGTGCAAGAAATGACGACATTCACCAGCAATAGCATATACGGAATAAAAACCCCAAGGTCTTTGACAGCAGTAACAGCATCTACGCGAGTGCTAAAATGAGTGGTTTCAAGCAACAAAAACACATGAATGAACAACTGACCGCGTGGGTTCGACAAAAAGAGGTTACCCTAATGCAGCTGGGTCTGCAGATCCCAGCCTGTTTCGTCTCTACCTCTCCAGACTCTGGCATCAGAAGCACCTTTATGTCTGCTGGTTTAAGGCACCCTCATCCTCCACCCACAAGTCCATCGCTAAAGAGGAAACGGAGCGAGCTGCTCTGTTCCAGAGCGTGTCTCCTCTTCTAGTTTCATCCATCAAACCTTGGAGAGTCACAGCTTCCACCTCCGAGGAATTTCCTGATCACAGGGCGGCTATTGCAACAAGTCCTGGTTGATTCCAAACCATCTCAGAGCTGTCTGCCACAGGTTTACACTGACCTTGTTACGGCTTTGTTGTCTTCACGAATTTCAAATATGTCATCTAAAACGAGGAGGAGTTCACCGTTGGCTCAATGTGCATGTAGATATCTCATTTCTCCCCTTGAGTTGTTTTTTAATGTATTGTTTTTAACATTTCTCCCCACCCAAATACAATAAATACCAGGAAGGGTTAAGGTCAGAAATAGATGGATTCTCTAAGCTGGTAGCCTGGAAATATTCAACAAATGAAATCAGCAGAACTGAAGGCAGCTCTAATAGCTTTCATCTGTTATGTTTGCCTTTTTTCACTAATCTAATGCCCGTGTTTTTGTAAGAGAGGAGTTAAACAGAAGTTTTTTTCCTTCCCGGATTTATGAGTAATACGCAGCAAACCGGGCAGATCGCTCATGCAAACAGCGCCGTTCCGATTCTCAGAAACATCCATCTTGAATAAAAATTGTGTGGGGGATTTTTTAGAAATGTCACAGCCCTTGTGTAAGCGTAGCTATTGATTTCACCTTCAGAGTAGCAATTATAAGATATATATGCGATGTCAGTGTTGTTGTTAATGAAACTTATCTTTCCCTACTCATTATTCTGCTGATTTTCTCCGATACAGAAATGGAGCGAAGTTAAAAATCACGCTGCAGTACGAGCTGGTGACGTATCACAAAACATAATCATAATTTCAAGAGCATCATCCATCGCCAAAGATCCCAAACGGCTTACGAAATATTTGCGTAGGCTCACATCTTCTAAAACAGCAGCAGAAAAGAGACATTATGAGGGACCTTTCAACTTCTACACAACACTCAGGAGGCAACAGGATTTGTAGGAGTCAGGTCGGGTTGTGGAACTGATCCAGTACAGAGCAGTTGCTCATCACTCCTGCACCCAGGATGGGAGGTGCTGCTGTATAATGTCACTAAGGATAGGCTGGGATTAAATACATGAGGAATCCCAAGCTTTAATGGCATGTTTAACACTGCAGGCAAGAAAATACATAAGGCCCATCCAAAGATAAAGGGTTAGGTTGTCCTACTGAGACCTAATCTATATTTCCAGCAGAACCGCATTTATCACATCTGTGGATTCACCCAGCTGGCTTTGGATGTCATGCTCTTTCCTCCTTCATACTTGTATTTATCTCTCTAAAATTAACTTCTCAAAGTCAAATCAATGATGTATCATGGAAGATGACTGCATTTTATATAGCGTCGTGATTTCTCAACACCTCTGTCACCCACACACCAATTCCAGGGCTCTAACAAGATTAATGGACGCTTCCCCGAGACAACGCTAAAATAGCCCAGAGAACCTTCTGATGAGGGCAAAGCAGTTTATGGGCTGATCCATCAGAGCAGTGGCCTGAGCCCCTGGCTCCAACGCTCTATTTTTCCTTTTTGCCATGAGCCTACAGCACCAGGAAGCCTTTTGGGAAGCGTACAGGTGGCATTCAGCCACCCAAACATACAACAGCCCTCCAGCTTGTTTCAGATCCTACATTATTATGTTTCACACAGACATTTGACTTTGGTCTCTGCTATACACCACATCACTTCTCAAATCCATCCTCCAAGGCCGACGAGAGCACCAGGACACACATTCCATAGCAGTCCAGTGGAAATAAATCAAAGACCTTCATTCATAAACACAGAGTTTGTGTTTAGCCCTTGAAGGTGCAGAACACACGAGGCTTCGAGTCGGCTTCCTCGCACACCGAGCAGTTCCTCATCGCTTTCCCTGTGAGAAAACCTCTCCCTGAGCTGGATTATTCAGCAGAACCGACAAACACTCACAACAAGCAACATCCCACCAGCATCCCCCACAAAGCCCCAGCTCCCTGACTTTACTGCTCAATGTCGGACACACCTGCGGGCTTGACTCAACAGCAATTACCGCACGGGCTCCATCAATTAGAATGATTAATTGACAACAGTAACTTTAGGCACCTGCAGTTTTGAAAAATAAACAGTCAATTAGAGAAGCTTAAAACTCCCACCTGAGGTGCTGCTTCCCTGCTTTTATTTTTCCCTTCCCTTCTTTTTTTGGTAATAAAGCTGTGATGTTAACCAGACCCGTTCCTCAGGCGCTACCTTGAATGATGTTGTCATTATCGGTGTTCAATTCAGAGGATGAGGCCAAGAAGTCAATGGCCAAACTAGTCTATAAAAGCAGGTCAAGGAGAAACAATGCACTGGGGGAAATGAAAGAAAATGATCTATTATCTTGGGGCTTGAATGTCAGCTGAGTCTTCTGGGCAATACAAGTACCAACAGCCATCAGTAGGATACCAGGCGTGGGGACTTGGAAAGTAGCCGAAACTCGCTGGAAAAACGAGAGCTTTTAAAAACACTGAAATTTAATTATTTTTATAGAGAATAAAATTAGTTTAAATATTTATAGAATATGAAATAATTACTGAAAAGATTAAGGAAAAAAAGAGGGAAATAGTTAAACAAATAGAATGACTATAAACAAACACATTTCTCAAAGAAATAAAAGGATTATGGCAAAGCTTGCCTGTGAAAATTGATAAAAAGCCTTATTCTTAATTTCCGCTCCATCCATTAAGAGCTAGCCATGTGGAGAAATTATTAGGAGCTGTAATATTTCAACCTCTATTTTAATCAGTCATTCAAATTAATGCAAAGCAGATGGAATGGACCATATTTTCCTAAATCACGCACATATGCAATTGAAGTTTTTGAGCTCAGAAACTCAAATGCACTCCAGCCACTGTCCTAAGTCCTGTGTTATCCCCCCTCACCTACCAAATCAAGGGCAGGTACTTTGGGTTCAAGACTCCTCGGGAGCATCCCCTGGGCCACCAATCCTCCCCAGGTCCATGGGGACCCATCTCCTGCTTACAGGTCCCGTGAGCCGGAGCATCCCAATGCACCCAGTGGGTCACAGAACAGTTTGGGTTGGAGGAACCTCCCCAGCCCCCCAGTGCCCCCCCTGCCATGAGCAGGGACATCTTCACCAGCTCAGGTTGCTCAGAGCCCCGTCCAGCCTGGCCTGGGATGTCTCCAGGGATGGTTCATCTACCACCTCTCTGGCCAACCTGGGCCAGGCTCTCACCACCCTCAGGGCCAACAATTCTTCCTCATGTCCAGCATGGTGCAGCCCCAGCTCGGTACAAGCCAGAGGGTCCCAGCAGGTCCCTGGTGAGCAGCAGCAGCACCCAGGGAAAAAGTGAGAGCATATGGACCACCAGGACAAACACGTCTCCCTCTCGCAGAGATCGTCTGGCAAGAGCTCACGTGAAGGCGTGAAGAAAGTTGCTTGCCAGGGTGTAAGAAAAAGAGGGGAGAAGACAGCTGGGCTCTGAGCACAAAGCACGATCTTTCACACCAGCAGCAAGGCCAACAAAAGCCTTTCCTCCCCCCGATGCCCCTTCTGCTCCTTCCCCATTCACCGGCAGCCTCACCGAAAGACTAACGAAGGTTTATGCAAACTGCTACTGACATTTGGAGACCAATTAAGCGTATGTGCATCCACCTATGCGAGACACGAGCGCAGTAAGCTGTGCGACAAGGCACCCTCTTTGGAAGGGGCAATTCGAGGACATTCTCCAGCCAAGCGTGTCGCGATGAGGATGTGGTCGGTCGTGGAAAAGCCTCGGCTGCCCCAGCACCGTCATGCAACCATCAGCGGCTCTCACCGCGCTGTGCCTCCTCTTCTCTGCACAAAGGGGTCAGAAAAAGCTGTTGCGTATTAGCCTGGTATGTAGGATCAACGTGTAAAATAGAAAACTGAACCATAGTTATCATTATCACGTCTGGGAGAGGCTTGCAAACCTGCCACCAGTCATCAGCTGATCTGAGTATTTCATCTGGCAGCTTTGGTTCGGACTAAGGGAGAGGGAAGTTATTTTCTTCCTACATTTCCAAACTCTTTAATGATCAGAAACTCAAAAGTTCTGTTCGACTTCACGTGTCAATGAGTTTGCTTTTTGATTTGCAGAAATTGCCATGTTTAGACACTGAAATGGTAAACAGCGAGTGATGATAGATGAAGATGCAGGCTGTGAAAAAATGAGCTGAGATGGGAAGGCTGGGTTACAAAATAAACAGTTCTGGAGACCGCTGTGAAAGGAAATCCTCAGTAAAGGCAGCTATGTTTTTCACCACAGTATTGCTCTTTAAAATACATCTTAATTTATGTTTTCTAAACCAATGTGAATATGTCCATGTCAATCTAGTGCCACTTCAGTATTCTTTGCAGAGGAGGAACTGCTCTTCTCCCGATTCACATCAAATTCAGATTTTCCTCCCTATTGCGGTTGCTTTGAGTTTAATGTTTCTGTATTTGTATTCACTCCTGCAAACAACGCAAAAGCTCTTCCCTTTGCAGTTCCGTTTGCTCCTTGTCGCACCTGGCAAAACCCCCTCCAGGAATCCCTGCCCCTTGTTGCAAACCTTGCGCTTCACTGCAAAACCTTTTCCTCCTGGCAGAAATACAATATTGTTCGCAGGTGAGTCCGGGGGGGCAACGGAAGGCAGGGATGGGAATGGTTTGGTCACTTTGGCAGCGTTTGGAACAGACCCCGAGATAAACCCCCCCCGGTTAATCCTGCGACCGCAGCAATGAGCAGGTCCCCTCTGCCGGGCTAAATCCGCGGGCAAGGAGCCAGAGGAGCTGTGATACAAACGCTGCCTGAGAATCCGCTCTGCTGTTTCCAAATAAATGAAAGAACAGCAGCGACAGAAGGTTGGCTACGTGGGTACATGGAGAGGGAGGCTTCAAACAGAGAAATCTGGAGGAAAGCGCAAGGTCTGCAGGGGTTTTTGATGGATTATGTTGCATGTTTGAACATAATACACATTAAGGCTGGAGACACTGATGCTTTGAATGGTGTGAAATTCCATCTAACGTGGGTTGTTTGCCTGACACAAACATGTTTAACATGAGATGGAACAAAGGCAAGGAAATCACAGCAGAGTTTTTGACTGATGCTTGAGAAATTGTTTGCTCTTCCTCCCCCCCCCCAGCCCCGGCTCTTTAAAAATGCTCCTTTTTTCCTCCAGCCCCACACCTCTCCCCCCTTGGTAATGGCTTAGTAAATAATTCAGAGAAAAAACAAGAACCAGAACTGAGCATAATAAAAATGATGTCTCTATCTGCTGTTGAGGCGCATCGTGCCACTTAAGTAAGACAGATGGGAGGATATGCCGTACTTTGCTTAGTAAACGGCACTGAGAGAAACTGAATAAGCCTGAAATTAGAGCAGAGGGTGAGATGGGGGTGGATGTACTGGTACAGTGTTGCCTGACAAAGATGCAGGGAAAAGTAATTTACTCTGAAATGACAGTTTGAAAGGGGAAGAAAAATAAACACACAGGAGGGAGCTTAGACTCATTAGCAGCCCAGCCTCAGCATTTCATCATTAATAACAATAAAGAACCCAGCTGAACCAGTGACTCGCAATAACACTCGAGTCTCTGGGTCTCCATTTTTAGTTAACACATAATGACTGGCAGTGCAGGGGGAAGGCGGGATGAGGAATGGGGCAGGTTGATGGGGCGGCATCTTCGGGGAGCGGCGCTGATTAATAGCAAAGGCAATTAAAACCGGAGCGTTCCCGCACCGTCAGCGCGCCCCCAGCACCCACAGAACCGGCCCAGCTCCGGTTCCTACTCAGACGTCTCCCACACCAGTTTATGAGTATTCCCCTTGATGTGAATTATATTCCCTGCCTGCGGGAAACGGGGAGGAGGCGACAAAGGGAAATAGCAGCGGTGGCTTCTGCGTCGTGCTCGGGGACCATGATGGGATGGCAACACGGCTGGAGCTTAAACCGAGATGTGAGCAGACACAGCCCTTCGATCTAATCAAATTTAAGGACCAGGGTTGCTCAGAACAATCTTTTTACTGCCCAATATTCACAGTGTTTCTCTCGCTGAGAAACCTTCCTGCCGAAACACGTTTTCCATGCTGTCTTCTCGGCACCACGCCGGGCTGTGGTCTCCTCGGCAAACTGAAGATGCTCTGGCCTGGATCAGCGTTTCGGTGGGAAACCGGCCAGGGAAAAGGAGGATGTGAGCGCTTCATGCTTCAGTAAATGGCCTTTTTTCCACACTTAGTAATGAGCCAGTATCTCAGAAGGCCAGCGTGCTGTGTTTATCGTGAAGGTCCTGTGCCCCTTTTCTTTAGATTATTGCCCTAATTCTGCAGTGCTAAAGTATATGCAATTCAGTTGTAGAAAGAGCTGGGAGTCCTAATGGCCAAAGATCACCTATAACTGAAAGAAGCGCATTTTCAGTTGAGCCTTGGACCCAACGTGCTAAGCAGTTCTGACAATCTAAACGCTTCTTTTGCTGCCAAAATGGAAGCTGAGCTATTTAGAAGAGCTTGCCTTTGAATTCTGAGTGTTGAAAACTTGGCTTTCGGTACACCTCATATTCAGGCCCTTCAATATTTTGCATCCACTGGAAACCAAATCAAGCGTTAACACCCCCCCCCCGCCAAAAGTCCCACGTGGTTTTAAGGTCGAAGCATAATTTATAAATATTGATTGTGTGCTAGAGGCTCAATCTCGCAAGGTGCTGAGTACACACACATCTTCCTGATGCCCTTTGGACAGCCCCAGGGGAACGGCACTTGATAAATGCACAATACAGTTATTCTAGCAACGAGAAGTGCCACGTACTGTTATTGTTATGTCCCTTCAAACACAAGCGCAGATTTGTTTTGAATGCACATGTAGAGTGGAAGTCGCAAGGTAGAGGCTTAATACATTAATTACACCTCAGCATGAGAGCTCTGACAGCTTATGGGCAGGCTAATTAAAAGGCTTTAATTAAAATGCATGGTCCTTGTAGAACTCAGGCTGGACATGGAAGAGCTGGTTCTGAGGAGGTTGGAAATGGCCTTAATGACGGTGCCCAGAACCAAACGGAGCGCAGTGTCTTCTGCATCCACACATCAGCAGCATCTGCCGTGTCCGGGGGGTGAATCTGGATGGATGGGCCCAGGGAAAGCTCACGGCCCATTCCTGTTATGTGTCCCCTGTTGCACAAGCAGATAAGAAGAGCAACAGTCTGGAGCTTAGTGGGGTGTTGTAGCTTCTCTTCTACAGAGCTGTAAGTTGAAAAGGTCTGTGCATAATCCCGGAGCAGCGCCCCTCTGAAGATCCGAAACTCAACGCAGGGAAACACTTCACTTTTTAAAAGCGAAGCTTCTGGTTTCCCTTCTTCATTCTGTACCAGAAAGTACAACATTTGGGTTTGTAAAGACTAAGTATCAATTTATGTTTTATCATGAAAACCTTGGCTTTCAGACTCTTTCTATAGGTTCAACTGAATCTTTTCAACTGAGTTATGGTTTATATTTACATAAATTACCATATGAAACTTGTTAATATTTCCTGAGTATCCTTTTTCACAGCGCTATTAGACAAGGTTCTGTGCTTTTGTTTGGGACTCAATGTCAGCAAATCAGAATTCATGACTGTGATCAGTTAGGAACACAGCAAAATAATTTATTCCCCAACACAGAGTCTGGATGTCAAATAATCCGGCCCGAGAAACGCTATCTGAAATCAGCAGAATTTTATCATGCAAATTACAGGAAGTGTTATCGTTGGGAACAGCGGGAAGTTCCTGATTCACTGTCATTTACACATTAAATGAGCTCAGACTTGTTTCGGGGAAGGCGCCGCGCTGGGAACGTGCTCTGGTCCCTGGGTTTTTTTTAGAATCACCAATAGCTGCAAAGGGCAAGAATTTCACCTACTGAGAACAGTTCATTGTTGGATTTCTTCATGTACAGCAGAATCCCCTGCTGGTACAGCTATTTTATCAATGAGTTCACTCCAGATCATCTCTGTGCAAGCCGGTACTAGCTGATAGTTGTTATCACCTCCCGACTGATGCTGACACATGGGCGGTCGAGCACTGTCGAGCTGGACCCAGAGGAGACCCCCCGGCTTTCCATACTTTTCATGGGAAATCAAGAGGGAATTCCCCAATGGTTCTCCAGCAGCGTCCTTCTCCCACCCACAACAACAGGCCAGCAAATCTGGATGCAGATGTTCAATGACAAGGGGTGAAATGAGATTCCATCCACGACCGAGTCTCATTTCTCCGAGGACCGTGAATCTGTCACCGCAAAGGGTGCTCGCGGGAGGGGTGACAGAGCTTGCTCAGGGCAATGATGGATTTGTGGGATCCAGGTTAATTCAGTCTCGGTCCTTCCGTACAGGAGAAATACAGAAGGTTTTCTGAGGCTACTCAGTGTATTAAAGTTAATGGACCTAATACTCTAGTTCTGGCAATAAGGGCTCCTCCCCTTCCAGGCCTTGTCTATGTGAAATTAGTTTTTCACGCTCCCTGGGCAGAACTTCTGAGACAAGGAATTCCTGCTAAACACAGGTAGAAACTGTGCGATATCCAGTCATTTAAATTGCCTTTTTAAACATTTGTTTGTTTGTTTCATCTTTGTTTTGTGGTGGCGGTGTTTTATTTTGCCTTTTCCACTTGATAAAGCGCCCTTTTCCCCATCCAGGCCCTTGGAGAGGGTTGAGAGTTGTTGCCATTTCTACTGCTGGATGGTTTTCACTTCTCGTTAATCCCGTTCCTCCCGATGCGCTGCTTCACCCTGCATGCCCTGCACCAAGGGAGAGCTGAAGAGCAGCAGAACAGGCCAAAACCCCTATAACAGCGAGGTGATGAGCTCACCTACCATCTGGAGCCTGCGGTCTTCCAAAGAGGAAACTCAAAAACTAATTAAAAATACTCTATGTCATAAAGGCTAAACCGCCGGCAGGGCCGAGAATAAATTGGAGATCATTAGACCTTCATTTCTCCGCAGTATCTTGCAGTAATTTTAGTTTTGTGAACCAAATGGTTTGTGGCAGGCGGGAAAGCTGATATAATAGGGAAAGGTTGCAGCAAGTCATGTAGCTCTGAGAGCTCCGAGTGGGAGTGCTTGGCTCCAAAGGTTGTTTTATTGACTTCCACCTGCTGTCATTGGACAGGTACAAACCTCCCAGTCACACATTCTCTCCCGAGAATTGATAAAATGGCAATGATGGGAAGGAGACGTCAGATCCCAGGGAAACCATGAGAAATCCCTCCTCGCTTTTCGTTTCCTCCATGGATTTTATCCCACTCCCACCCCAGCTCTTCTGCAGCCTCCGATCTCTGACTCTACGCTCACCCCACCTCAACACGAGCAATCAATCAAAAGTGCTTATTCTTAGATGCTTATTCTTAGAACAGAATCGTGTTTTAAGTTTCATTTCAGTGGCAAAATCTCTCTCAAGACACCACACACAGGCAAAAACTAGTGACCTTCAAGGCTACTAAATGGACTGACTTTTGGTGGTTTTAATTCTGGCTTAGACTAGAACGTATCAGGGCAATAATTCCCCCCCGGGCTCGCCCCGTGCTGCCTGGGAAGGTCACAAGGCTCATTGTCAACAAACCTGCTAATGGCAATCACACAAAAGGCAATTTCTCTTCCAGGGCCCATCACTCCATTAATGAACCCGTAAGCTAAAGAACAGTCGTTTCCAAGATTTATAGATATTTCTTTGCCTGTTTGGGGGCTATCAGCTCTGCAGAATCATTTCATTTTGCCAGACTGGATGCAATCAAGACAGGCATCTGCCTTGCAGAAGGCGTTTTCTATCCCTAAAAGGACTTTCCATGGTATTACAATAACAAATGGAAATCAGGCTGCATTTTTGCTCATAAATGCAGCAAGTGGACACCAGTGGTGTGATCTCAATCTCTGCCATCTGATTTACCAAGGCTTGTCTTGAAGGAGCTCCGGAGTGGTTTTTGCACCAGAGGTCTCTGGGTTGCAATCAACGACTTCATTTCTCCAGTCACTTACATCCGCTGTGTTGATTTCCCATTGATTTTTATCTATACGTAGCCTTTAGAAGCTGTTACAGTGAAGCCCAAATAGCAGGCTTTCAAACCTATAAATACGGCTTAAGGCAAAGAGCAACTTTTGGCCGAGAGTGAGAATTGTGGAGAAGCGCGAAGCGGCCGATCTCAGCCCACACCAAGGAAAAGGGCGACAAAAAACAGAACCGGCACCTTCCCAACTCATTTCCTGGTCCGCAAGCAGCCTCGACAGCTCGGAAAGGCTGGATTTCTTCATTTCTATGTCTTCCTTTAAGATCTTTTTTTTAATGTAGTGTAAAACATCAGGGAGACTGGTATCCTGATACTGAGCAGCTCATTACGGAAGACGTCCTGATTTTGCTGGGGTTTCTTTCATTTTCCTGCTCCTTAAACAGCAATTCGTAACGCTCCGTGTGAGAAGCGATCTGTTTATCAGAGGGAGGAACACGGAATTAACGTGTGTGACAGAAACTCGCTTGTCCTCTCGGTGAAAACGGCCATAACCTCATCAAAGCTTTTCAGGAGAGATGATGAAAAGTGCTAATAGGAATTAGGTATTTAAATTGATGACTCAGTCAGGATTACTCAAAGCGATGTGCACTGAAATTTGGGTTTCTCAGGTGTTCGGGCCCCTCCGAGGGCTGTGGAGGAGCAGAACAAACACTAGAGATGAGAGGAGTGGAAATTCTGCGTGACATTGCTTTTTCACCTTCGGAGAAATTGGTTTTATCTTCGCACAAATGAGTAGGACTCTCACTCTGGGGACTTTGCTGTGTTTTAAGAGCTTTTCTTGTCTTTATTGTAATGCCGTTTGAAAATGGACCCGTGAAGTTTTACCTTCTCTTGTTCCATCAGTCCTGCCCTTGGCACCGCCTGAGCAGCTCCTGAGTCAGGGAGCGGGACCTGGGGACAGCCACATCCTTCCAAACACAGACCCCATTTCTTTATCAATTCATGCCATTTGGGGACCGTATTAATCCGGCTACCATTCCTCTGTAACTTATGTTCAGGCATAATCTTGAACATCTAAAAGGAGAAGTGTTTTATTTTCAAAGGAAAGCGAGTGATTCATAAAACATATGTTGACATTTTCTGGAGAATATAAAGGGGCTCATTGCTCTGATTCAGACCCTATTTGCATAATTTTTCCTTCACTCACCACAGGTAAATCATAGTTAAATATTGAAGCATTTATCACCTGTGTATTTTCAAGGCAGACTTGATACGGGCATAAAAGAGAGGGACGCGCCTTCTCAAGCACATGCATCAAACTGCGAAAATATTTTGGCACTTGTCTAGCTCTGCACTCGCGAAATGAAGAACCTGGCCAAGCCTGGGCAGAAACGCCTCTCTATGGAGGAAACAGCACAGGATGGTTGTTCACACGGCTCTTAAGGAAGGTCCCGAAGCAGAGCTCACGCACGGCTGCAATGATGGAATGGGGAACCTGCCCCCAAGAGCGCTCGGGGCAATAAATACCAAGTCACAGAGCGTTTGGATGTTCAGCCCCCCACACCAGAGCCCCTGTTCTGCCAGCTGACCTGTTGCTAACTGCAGAGAAAAGTCCCAGCAGAGTTCCAGACCCGAGCGGACGGAGGAAGAAATGCGGCCGACCCAATATGAGTGATAAAGCATACTTCAACTTTATTGCCCGAGATAGCGTGCATTTATACCAAATACCATAATTATGCATACTTGTCTCTATCTAATAGGCTAAGCACATTTACTTACTCCACCTACTTGGGTTTAGCTAGCTATGCGCATCCCGCATTCTTCTGACTCTTATCTCTTCAAAAATATCCTGACCCTGCCTTAGTTAGTACTTTTCCGTTCCCCCCTTTCCCACGGCCTAATAGACAAGCTAACTAAGGCCTACTTATGTCAACTAAAATGGGCTCTGCTCGTACAGTTGCTTGGTGGACTCACGTCTGTGCTCCTTGAGCCAATCCCCGACAGCTAACCAACTTTATTGCTCTGTAAAGTTGAGATGTTTAATTTGGCTTAGAAATACCAGCTACATCCTCAGCTAATGGGAATTGAGGTGACTTTGCAGCAGATGTTGACATGGGATCACATCTGGTTGTTCAAGTTCACGCTCGGCAACTCTACAACATGTAAATGGCAGTCAATTAAAAATAAATATATATATATTACACAATAGAAGCTTTCAGCCTTTCACGAGCGAAAACATGACAGAATAAAATGTGTCTGTTCTTACACCGTCCACTTTCATTTCCACCCAAACTGTGACTGAGGGACAAATAAATAAGTGAAAAGGAGAAGCAGTGCTGTTTGTCACATAACATCAAACATTCTCCCTCGTCTCATCCTCCATTTTCCCGTCTGTTGTCCTAATAAATAAAATAATACTTAGGGGGTTTAGATTTACAAACAAACCATCTCTGTATTTGGCTATATCTTCTATAGCAATGCAGGAGGAAGGTTCTGTTACTCAATAACCAACTGTACACAGAAAATGCATACAAATTATTGCAGCTGTCGCTATCACAACTTAGGAGTAAATGCAGATGGCATGGAGTAATATTCACAAACAGCTAATAGAATTTTAATGGCTTTAGAAAGAAAATCAAACGAAAGACACTGTATTTACTCGGGATATGAAGGGAATTTATAGTGTGCCAGTGCAAGTAACGAGTCACTTTGGACCTTGCATTTTCACACATTCAGAAGTGGGCAAGTCCCCGTGGGTTTTATTTATGGGAAGTTTAAATAGCAATCATAATTTGTGAAATATTCAAGGATGCATCTGCATAAAGTATGATGTTCGCATTATGCAAATGTCATGTATGATGAATGAAATGCATCAAATGTCTTGAGGACACCCAGATGTTAAACCTACCAGGATGCCAGGAAACATGGAAGGAGGTGAAGAACATGATTTCTTCTCGAGTTAATTGATTTTCATGTTCCAGCATCACCTTCTAAACACTTCCAATCAAGAAACAAGCCACAGTCAGAGTTCGCGTGTTGTGGTTGTCGTTTGCAATCATCATTCTCACTTTGCTTTTCCCAGCACAGTCCAAGAATCAACCCGGCCTTTTTGATGGTTAGTTCAGTGCTACATTTGGAGCTGTGCTTTCTTCCTATTTTGTTGTTCTGCAGCCAACAAAATGGGCAGAAAGGCCGAGCGGCAACTCCTGGGGCCTTGCAGGGCGGCACAACCAGGCCGCGGCTTTTCCTTCTAGATTTCTGAGCACGTATCATAAAGAGCGAAATCTATGACAGAGAAAAAGCCTGTCCTATTAAAACAATCAGAAGCTGTGCCTTTGGCTCTATCCAGAGCACACCCAGGACCATGCCCGCGCACCCAGAACCCCATTATTTCGCTGTATAGACAACATATTGATAACACCAGCAGGGTTTTCTGAGGTGCAAAAGGCCCGTGTCACACCGGTCGCTCTGCAGGAGCTGAGGGTGGAATCACCTCGGGGTTATCACGAAATTCTGCAGCTCGTGGTGCAAATCAGTTCTCAGATAAAAGACTGTTGGTCTCTTGTCCCGCACACAAGGCCGACCGATGGGATCAGCGGCTGCTCAGGATCAGGGCAAGGCCTCGTATTGTTTTCACTGGTAGAAAAGTGATGAAGAAACAACTAATTATCACACATATTAGGGAAAATTTTTACTATTCTGCCTTGTCTTTGGGCCAAAGAGACAATGGCCGCATTTCCATCCTGTTACTGAAGTTCCATTTAAATGAACAGAGGCATGCCAGTGTAACTTCTCCATATGGCCGGGGAGGCCGAGGCTGCAGCAGGTGGGACACAAGGCAGATGTTAAATACATGTTAAGAATTTACACACAATCAGGGCCTGGATTCACTAAAATCACGAACAAAGTGGGAGCAACATGCCTTTGGCCCAGAGGGAAAACACTTGGGGCGCTATCCAAAGTTATTCATTTCTTAACCGAGGCTTTGAATAGAATTGCGTAAGCTCATAATTAAGCTAGAAACGTTAACTTCAATGATGCTGATATGGTGAATCAGTAACTGCCTCGAAGCGACAGATCAAAACTGATTAAAATAATTTTACTATTGGGCACATCATTTGATGTTGTAAAAATGGAATTTGTGAAAGCCAGTTACGATGATGACTATTGGATGTGCTCACAGTGACAGATCGCTTTTAAATGCACCTAACTTGCCCACAATCTGAAATTCATCATAATTTTTTAGAATGTCTCCAGTAAAGGAACGCTCACGCATAAATACACATTTTTGTCTGACAGGAAAAGTACTCTACTTTAAATATCAATATATATCCTCATGCCTTCTACCCAGTGTAACTTTAGGAGAGTGATGTGCGTGTGTCTGTATTTAACAGCAGGTTCTACGTACGCTGGGTCCCAATCGGCGGCTGTTTTGCCTGAGACTTTCAAATAGCCCATCAGGACCCCGCAACCCATATGGAACAGTAAGTCAAGAATATAACTTTTCTTGCACCAGACGCTATCAGACAAAGTGATTAAAACTACATCAGTCATTCGATGTAATAGGAATAGTGCCTGTGGAGTGGATTGCTGCTGCAGGATCAATAGCTTCTGTTTCGTAACAAAAAGCAAATACCTCGGCTGCGCTTGCAGTTTTTCTAGCGGCGAGGGGCCATTATCCAGTGGCTGCACTCAATCCCACTGACACCCGCTCTTAAATGTTATGGATTCCCAAAGAGCGCATGCAAATTCAAGTTACATCTGTCATTAACACACTCGCTCGAGTCTCTTTGGGAGCCGCGGCGCTCGCGGTGGTGTGGGTGTAAAGCCAGAGTTTCACATCCAATTTTGGCTTCTAACAGCTTGTGTCGCAATCCCCCCTTATGTCGTAAATCCCCAACGGGAGAGAGCGGAGCAGAGCGACCGGTGAAGTGATGCTCTGGTAGGTCCCAGCGGGCTCCGTGCAGCTTCCCCAATGCATCCACCCTGCCTCAGTTTCCCCAGCAGCAAGGTGGGGATGATGACACTTACCCAGGTGTCAGATTAGCTGGTTAATGGGTCTTTAATTGCCCTGGAGACGGGCTCTGCTAAGGGGAAATTCACGTTTTTACCCCACACCTCACCCCGGGTCCCCTTATCCTGCTTTACTGCTCTGATGGACCTCATAGACTCAAAAGCCTTCTCTATATTTGTGCCAACCTCAATATTTGTGACCTAAATTCAAGCCATATCTCCTTGCTCTACCCTCACGTTTAGCATTTCATTTGTCGTTAATAACACATTCTAGAATATATAGTGTTAATAACATAATAGCACGTTACATTGTTCTTCCTCCGACACGGAACTTCCTCGCTCTTTGCCCATTTGTATCGCCGCTCTCCTCAATGTATTTAACGTGTGTGAGGGGGGAATTATGCTGCAGTGAACCCCGGCACTGGCTTTAATGCACCTCTTTTCCCTCGCCTGCTCGCAGTGCATGAATCTTCCACCTCCCCGATGCTGCACAGATATTAAACACATTATTCCACTTTGATTGAATACCAGTGAAATTAAATTTCTCCAGTGACTTACTCCTTTCTGCCGAAACTGAGCAGGGAATATACACCCAGGAAAGCAGAAAGAGGGGGGGAAAAAAGGAGAGCATCAAGCACAGAACTAAAGAGTGACCACTTTCACCTCCATTAGCAGTTTTATGCTAGATATGGTAAATTTTAGCTTCAGTGGTGCAAATTCCAACATCTGCTCCATCTCTGCCTCGCAGACGTGTTGACAGGTGTAGTCTCCGTCTCAGTGTAGCTGGGGAGCTGGCAGATGGACCGTCAGCAGTCAATAAAGGGTAAATCCCACTGGCAGTGGCAACGGGCTCCTGAACTTTCCCTTTGTTTTCACTCATTTGATTTGGCGTCTCTAGACTCTTGTGCTCACTGTCTTAACAGCATTTAGCGAGGAATTTCCTTCTCTTTAATCCTTTCTCTTATCTCCCTGGAGAAGATGAAAGCTAAACGATGCTAATCTGCCAAATATTTCTGATCATTAAGAGTGCGAGTAGAAATTACCACCCCGACTGGAAATTAATTGCAAAATAAAATGAGGTTGGAGGGGAGCGGCAACATCTGAACATCGTTTCTTCTCACACACTGAAGGAAAACCCTCTGCATGAGACCAGAACTGGTCAAACTGGGCATGGACCAGCCCTCTCCACCATCATCTGGTGGTCATCTGGTCATCTCCTTCTGTGAGCACCCAGCAAACCCACAAACTCCTTGAACCTCTTTAACGGGAACGGATTAGGACACAGAGACTGCGCCAGATTTCATACGCGCTCACCTGCCAAAACCAAACCCATCAGGAATAAAACACGCTGATGTAACTTCGACAAACATCCAGAAGTACTTATAACACATACGGAAATAACAGACCCAGGGAAAAACTGCAGCACATTTGAACGTCAAAGCCTTTTCTCTCCCTCCATTCCCAGCCGCTTGCCAAGACCTGGTGGGTCTGGGTTTTCTCTGCGAGAGCTGCGATAGTGACCAGCACTTACAACTATTCAGGGAGATGGTGTCTCTGCAACCACGAGACCCATTAGGCTGCTCTGCAGGCTGAGAAGCATCTCTCCAGAGCACAACTATCTGAACGCAAAACTTGGAGCAAATATTCTCTAATACTTGGCTTAAAAAAGTATTAATTTGGGGAGCGGGGAGGGGCGTTAATGAATTTCACACTCACGAAGTGCTATCAGATTTTGGTGCCATCTGCTTAAGCTTAAGACGGTTTCCAAGGCAGCTTTTGTGTCCTGCATGGAGCCTCTTGTGGTGTGAGACCATGTGCGAGGACGGGGTAACGTCCTCTCCGTGCTTGGCCTCCCAGGGGAACCTGTATCAAGTGTTACAGTCTGACGCTGAATATATGTGCAGCCAATTTAGAAATAGCATCAGCTTTTAACCACTTTGTCAAAGGAAAGGGTGAAATGCAATAGAATCCTAAAAAACAATATTAAAATGGTACATCATGTGGCGGAACAGATTCACACTCTTCTAAAGACAATTTTGCATTTGTTCTGGACTGGATTCATTTACTCGCTATTAATCCTAAAGCGTAACAAATTCATAGAGGAATTACTGCACCCACCAGGGAGAACAAGCAAAACCCTGGCACCAACATACGGCAGAAAGAAGAAAGCACATCGGGTGAGTTACTGCACATTTCAGAGAAGTAGAATATAATTGCTCTGCTCTTATTAGAGACTACTCAGGACAACAGAACCGGCTTCCAGAACGGCCACGAGTCGCTGCTTGTGTAAAGTCACGGGACACGCGTCCCCGCGATTTGTCTGCATCAAAAGGCAGAGCATTCCTTTGAACAGAACAAAGCGCCGACTCAGAGGGGAGGCGTTCTGTGAATGGTAAGGATGAGCCCGTGGTACCTCGGAGATGCTCCATGCCGCCTCCCCCGACACCGCACGACACGGGCTGAGCAGGGGTTAAAGCCCTTTGGCCGGGAAACACCAGTCGGGCGTCAACAGAAAACGCAGCAGCGGCATCTGCAAACTCGCGTTTACGGTGACGAGGCTGGAATGTAGAACCTGCTGTTTTGCGAGATTTTTTGCATATTTTCCTACAGTTAAAACAGATACCCAGATGATATTACATTGCATAGTTTGTCTATGTTTGCTTTTGCTCTTGGCCGCTTCACACACACACATTTTGGCGCTCTGCTAGACCCGATCAGCACTGGGTGTTGCACACACGCTACCAGAGTTTCATATATTCACAGAACTAATGGCAATAAAAGACACAAAGATATCCCACTAAACTATTTATGACATCCAACATCCCCCAAAAGCCAAAGGATCCTGTCTGATCATCCCCCTTCCTTAAGTCCCAAGAAATCTGACCCTTGAGACTATGAGGCTGCTTCAAGCTTAACAGAAAACTAGCAACGGGGTCCAGTACCGCTCAGTTCAAGAAGTCAAACAGCAATCAGCTTAGAGCACAAGGGATTTTGTCACAAACACGGCCCTGACTCCTGCAAAAAGGACAACGCAAAGAACTCGTGGTGCCTGCACCTGTGGGACGCAGGCCTCGCATTTTATGTCGTGTCCTTCATGTGGTTTTGGAAGGTGCGAGTGAGAATGCTCATTTCTGGAAGAGATAGAAAAGAAGCAACAGCTCTGCAGAGATTTGCTGGAAATTCTGTGCGTGATGGTCTCCCAGAGAGCTTTCTGCTCTTGACCCCAGGTGCTACGTACATAACTCCTCCAGCACAGAATACACACAAACCTTATCTAGAGACATTAAAGAAAGCTGCTTGACATTGAAAATCAAATTGATTTCTTGCCAAGATTTCACAAGGGCATGTGTGACAGCAAATGACATGCTTAAGCCTTGCAAGAAGAAAATAAACATGTCCGATGCAAAACCCATCAGTTTCTGTGCCAGCTTGAATTATGCACATCTGCACTGATTTGACACCCAGCTTGCTTGGCAGCAAAGTGTGTGTTGCCACAAGCTGAAATAGATAAATAGGGTAGAACAGTGCTCCCTGTTTTCTATAAAGCTGCAGAGAAAGCAGCTCGCAGTTTTAAGGAAATAGTGTCCAGTTTCTTTTGTTTCTCACTTTCCCATTCGGTAACAGTTGCGCTGCTGCTGCACACGGACTTTATTTTGACTTCTTTCCCTTCTGTGCTATGCACTGCACAATCAGCCATCAGAAAACTGTTGGCCACCTTCTTTCTTATAACTAGGATAGCATTTCCAGTCAGCCAGAAACAGCCTTTTTCCAAAGAGCCAGCAGTTCGGTGTTTCAGGCGCTTTGATGGATAAGAATCCCTGAAGCTCCCGCCCTTGCTCCCAATGGGGCTGAGCCGGCACTTGATCATAAAGCCACCGTATCCAGTGATTTCCCACCATTAAACTCGAGGCTGTTCGGGGGTCCCTCTCACCGAGCGCCTCTTCATTCCCTGGGAACGCGTGTTCCAATGTGAAATGACGGGAGCCGCCTGAACTCCAATTTTTAAGCAAAAGCGACGGAAGCAGAATTGCTGTGTGACACCAGGGCTCTCGTCCCTCCGATGTCGCTTCTCTTGAATTATGTGTCAAATCAGAGTTGCAGACTCTCCGGGCCAAGCACCACCCTTTACCACGAGTGTGCGTCATGCCCAACACACTGGCACCTCTAAATAACATTTCCTATTTCACTACCTGGTGAGGAGAAACGTTTCTCCATGTCCCTGCACAATTCCATCCACCAGAGATTAATGTAACTGCCACCTCCTCCCGTGCATTTTGCTATATTAACATAAAGTTTCTATTGCACAGCAGTTTGATCCATTTGTGTTTATTTAACTCCTGTGTTCTGACAGAAGAAGATGGAGAATCTGCATAATTAATAATGACCCAAGCAATCTCACTTAATGCCTGTTCTGAAACCCCTGACTATCCTTATTAACTAACGACATCTATAATAGTGTCAGACAGGTAAAAGACTCCTTTACTCTGTTGAGATATGATTCACCTGGGATTATCAATGGGTGTTTTTCAGCTCTAGCCATTAGCTGGAATTGCTCAGGTCATTCATAAAACTTCTTTTACTTTTCACACAGGGAGCACAAAAGCAGGGCTGGAGTAAAAGCCGTGCATCAGGATCAATTTCCTGTACATAGATAGATAGATAGATAGATAGATAGATAGATAGATAGATAAATAGATAGATAGATTCGAGGGTTTTGATTGCGGGGTGACAATATAACCATGGCAGATGTATTGTTAACCTCCTGTTTTAGCTGCTGTCCCCAATAATTGAGCAGCAAAAGCCTTGGCTGCCCTTAAGCACTTAGTCTGCACCGACGCTATTTTGATTTTCTTTTCCTAACAGCTTTGAAGGGATGTAAAGAACGCGCTCCTCGCGTATCTCCATCGCAGAGCACCAACAAACAGTGCCATTGTGAATTTTAAACTCAGAAAGCGGAAGGAGACCAGGTTTAGCTTTTTGTTTCCTCAAAAAACAGATTCAGTGAGGTCCACTGGAGCAAAAGCTTCATGGGTTTTTCCTCAACAAGATGCTCTCGCATTGAGCAGATCTTTGGGCTCACAGATGGTGGGTTTGGGCTTCGTTAATCCAGGCAGGGATGCGGGCAGGGATGAGGGCAGGGATGAGGGCAGGGATGCGGGCAGGGATGAGGGCAGGGATGCAGGCAGGGATGTGGGCAGGGATGAGGGCAGGGATGAGAGCAGGGATGCGGGCAGGGATGAGAGCAGGGATGAGGGCAGGGATGAGGGCAGGGATACGGGCAGGGATGAGGGCAGGGATGAGGGCAGGGATGCGGGCAGGGATGAGGGCAGGGATGAGGGCAGGGATGAGGGCAGGGATACGGGCAGGGATGCGGGCAGGGATGAGAGCAGGGATGAGGGCAGGGATGAGGGCAGGGATGAGAGCAGGGATGCGGGCAGGGATGAGAGCAGGGATGAGGGCAGGGATGAGGGCAGGGATGAGGGCAGGGATGAGGGCAGGGATGCGGGCAGGGATGAGGGCAGGGATGAGGGCAGGGATGCGGGCAGGGATGAGGGCAGGGATGAGGGCAGGGATGCGGGCAGGGATGAGGGCAGGGATGAGGGCAGGGATGAGGGCAGGGATGAGGGCAGGGATGCGGGCAGGGATGAGGGCAGGGATGCGGGCAGGGATGAGGGCAGGGATGCGGGCAGGGATGCGGGCAGGGATGAGGGCAGGGATGAGGGCAGGGATGAGGGCAGGGATGCGGGCAGGGATGAGGGCAGGGATGCGGGCAGGGATGAGGGCAGGGATGAGGGCAGGGATGCGGGCAGGGATGAGGGCAGGGATGAGGGCAGGGATGAGGGCAGGGATGAGGGCAGGGATGAGGGCAGGGATGCGGGCAGGGATGAGGGCAGGGATGAGGGCATGGATGAGGGCAGGGATGAGGGCAGGGATGCGGGCAGGGATGAGGGCAGGGATGCGGGCAGGGATGAGGGCAGGGATGCGGGCAGGGATGCGGGCAGGGATGAGGGCAGGGATGAGGGCAGGGATGAGGGCAGGGATGCGGGCAGGGATGAGGGCAGGGATGCGGGCAGGGATGAGGGCAGGGATGAGGGCAGGGATGCGGGCAGGGATGAGGGCAGGGATGAGGGCAGGGATGAGGGCAGGGATGCGGGCAGGGATGAGGGCAGGGATGAGGGCAGGGATGCGGGCAGGGATGAGGGCAGGGATGAGGGCAGGGATGCGGGCAGGGATGAGGGCAGGGATGAAGGGCAGGGACTTCCACCCCTGATTTTAATCAGCCAACAGCCCCCTGGCCACAAAGAGCCTCTTACCAAGGCAATGGGAGATGTGGGGGTCTGACTGGACAAAGGCTTTATTTCCTTTGGTGAAGTAAACTTGCAATTCCGAGTATCAGAATGATGCCGTCTGCCAAATCGGATGAAATGCTTCTAACAGGGGCTAATCAGATTCTACATTAATGAGAGAAAATACGAAGCTAATCAACACCCAGGCAGGTCTCTAGGCTGCAGGCCTATTAAACTTCATAAAAAATTAATGATTGAAAGAGCAAAATCATTTGTAAGGGGTCTCCAGTGGCAGTGGAAGCGTCTCGAGTACCGTTCACCTCTCATTACACTGAATTAGCCTCCCTTTCCCACCCCAAACACCATCTCGTGAGCAGCGGTTTCTGCTCAGCCCTGGATCACTCTGTGTCAAGAGAGTCCTGACATATTTATCCATCCTCCTTCCTTCTCTCACACCTTCTGCTCCACTTTTGCGATGGCTTTTTCCCATTGTAATTGAGGAAGCTCCCGGGGAATACCGGTGCTCCTGGCGATCGCGGCGAGTCGGGCTGCTCCATCGGCCGCTACCGGGGTGATAACGGGCAAAACAGGGACAAGATGCTGTCAGGACAGAGAGAGCAAGAAAACCTCGCCCTGCTCCCCCAGGTTCTTTGGCTTCAGGATCTCTTCCCATTTGGCAATGGATTTTCACTTGGAAACGCGAATGGGGGAAGGATTTTTGCAGACGTTGCGCTCCCGGTTTCACGGTGGGTTATGAATTACTAATAAGACGCAAAAATGCAGCTCATGATACAATGAACTGTGCAAGAATGGAAACAAGGCAGGTTCTTCTGGCTTATATCTGCTGAACAAAATGGATACTCGGCTAATTTCTGCTGTTCTAAATCAGACAAGCTCAACCCGCCTGGTCCAGTCCCTCTTCTCACACGCATTGTTTGAGTTCTCCCGTAATTGCACGGTTGTGCACAACAGATCACTTCAAGTGATCTCCTGTATTCAGTGTGCGGGAGGTAAAACAGTCATTTCTCAGAAGTTTTTGGCTGGGAAAACAAAAGACCATTAGGAGCAAATCTTAAATATTTAATGCGCTATGTAAATTAGATGTTTAAGTACATATTTAGTTCAGTGAAAGAAAAGTAGAGGAGGTACATTAAAAAGTATGAGAAAGACATCTGGAGGTTTCGATAATCAGTGTTTAGCTACATGTGTCTCAGAAGACCCAGAGGTTTTGATCTGAAATATCTTCGTGCCTGAAATGGTTGTCAGGGGCGTAGTCCTGGTCCTATTTATAACCCGGTGCAGCTCAATTAAGCACCTCTTGTTTCTTAATCAGGTTCCAGGAGACTGTCAGTCATGTCTTCAGTATTGAGATGTTTCATTTTCTCCCCTTATGTGGTGTTGCGGCACATTAGTGGGAACTCATTGCCAGTAATGAACCTGCTCTGAGAATGGAAGTCCCACAGCTTATCAAGGCTTAATCTTTGCACGTCGCACTAGAGACAAGGTCACATTCTCTGCTGCCATGGACTTTGCAAAATATTTTACCTCTGTGCAAATAAGGTGGAGGTTTCTGCCCGTTCGGTGCAGCAGCAGTTGAGATTCGCTTTGTTCTCAGCTCGCAACGACGCGCAGAACAAAACGCGGTTGGGAAGGTGGATGCGCTGGATGCAGAAAGGACAGAACAAAGCAGGTGGGAACAGGTGGTGGGAGCGTTTGATGACCAGAGAATACAACATCGTTAAGAAGATAGATTCAGCTCTTTAATTTATTATCTACATTGTCTCTTGTTGTCTGCAGGGCAGAGGAAGGGGCTGTGTGATCCTGCATGAAGTAAGAATGCGCAACGGGTGCAGAGAGCTCTGAGGAAGGAAATCCATCAGTTGCCTTGATTCTTCACTTCTTCAGGCAGAGCGTATTTATCGCTGAATCTCATCTTGTTACTAATATTCAGTCAGGATGCAATAAGTGAAATCAGCTCGTTAGAAATCCAGGCAATGTATTCACGTGGGGTTTCTTCTTCTCTTTTGGGAATCCTCTCCTGTGTAAATATGATACATAATAACCCTACTCTACATTTTACACATGTGCGCTGCTTTTCAGCCATAAATGTCACTGTGCTAGCATAATTATCCCCATTTTCCAGAAGGAAAAAAAGAAGCACAGAAGGGTCTGATCCGCAAATATTAGACATGACAGCTAAATTTGGATGCCCGTGTAGAGTGCAATTTTCAGTCCTCCTACCACCTCCTTTGAACAAGGAGCAATTGCTCAGGCAACAGCACCAAAGCACCCAATGCCTACAGTTAGATTTCCATAGTCAGAAGATGGTTTATAGTTGAATGCTATTGCCTTTGAAAATAAATAAAATCTATTTTTGCATATGAAGAGGAATCTGGGCTTTTTAGACCTGATCTTCATCTTGGGAAGATCCTGGCACACACGCTCCCAGAAATAAAACACTGAAAGGAGAACCCGTTCTTGGGAAATTGGAATGCGAGGTGGTTTCTATTGTCTGAGTGCAGGTTTGGGACAACAAATGCAGAGCCCTTAGAAGGATGTTTTAAACCATAACTGTTGTGTGCGCATACAAAAGGAGTTTCTATCTCGTATTTCGGCGCTGACTTGTTTTGTCCATCAGCCCCAGCTCGGCACAGCAAGCGCTCGCGCTGCACAAACAGACAGTTTAAATGCAAAGTCTGTTCTCAGGACGCACCGAGCGCTGCAGCAAATCAAAGCCACCGAAACGCTGCTCGAACCTGAACCTGAACCTGAACCGGCCCCTCACCTGCTGCTCAATGTCACGGTCACGTCTCTGAGTCACCAGTCCCAGTGCTCCCAGAGCCTGTGCATGGATTAAAACCCGGCTTTAGAGAATGAAGAGGGACTACAACATTCATGCTGCACACGGGAATCTGATGGTGGTTTTTATGGAGACACAACAGAGCCCGTAAACTGCTCAGCAAGGTCCAACCCGCCCCCGTGCTCCATCTATCCCTCAAGCACCCGTCAATTTTCAGCTGACAGTGCCATAGATTTAGCTCCATTTAATTCCTGAATTTACACAAAGACACTGTAAGTGATTGTGATTTTCCAGGGGAAAAAACCAGGGTCTCGCTGTATCTAACCCCTCTGAGTATTTTAATCTTTAAATCAATAAAATCCATTAAACAAATTGCCCTCCTCCCTTCTCCGTGCATCCCATCCCACCCGAACGGCTCTGCCGTTAGTTATTTATTTCGGAGCGTGTTTCGCGGCTCTGATGATGGATGGAGCACTTCTGCTGGCGCAGCTCACTGTCCAAGGGCTGCAGCAAAATCACAGTTCCAAACTTTGAATGGAAACAAATGGGCTGTAAACGCAGCGCTTGAGAGGAAAAGACGCTCCACAAAAAGCCTAAAATGTTTATAGATTTTAGGCTTCATGCTCTGTATGTGCAAATCAGAAGTAATGATTAAAAACAGCTCTTCTCTTTGGAAAGGTTAAGTGTCTCATCTCGTACAAAGGAACTCTGTGTACCAGCGCTCTTAAATCCTGGAGTGAGATCAAGTGCGTGTAGTCTTGATAGCGGAATATTTAGTGATAAAGAATGAATATCGGGGAGGATTGAAAACACGGAGAGCAGGCAGATGTGCCGCAGCACTCGGAACCGCATCGACGAGAAAATTCACCCAACGGAGAAGACAAAACCCAAAGGATTGTGAGCCCAGGACATCCAGTCTGATCTCACTGAAACTGCGGACAGACGTTAGGCGCAAGTTTAGGACTGGAAGCAGGAGGAGATTTTCTCTCTGTGTATCAGCCCATTTCACACTCAGCAAACAATGAACTGGGTAGAGCCCTGGATGTCTGCTGAGAAATATTCTTCTTACTGTTCTGTTGGAGCTAATGAGATAGTTTTCTAAATTAAGTCTCTAAACATGACATTAAGCAGAATGGGGAGGAGAGGAAAGGGGCTGGCAAGAGTCCATAATTAATTTTCTGACATTTGGAGAACTGTGACATTGGGTCTTATCTGTCTGTGATGAAATACTCCATAGCCCTAAGGCAACCGAGAGTATTTAACCAGTCTTCTGATACCCAGACAAACAACAACTTCTTATGTCTCAGACTCAACAGAAGGACAAAAAAACACAAGAGAGCAGATCATCTCTTAATGAATTTAACACAAAGGCAGCTTTGGCCACCAGTAATGCTAAACCACACAGGAACTCTTTGCGTTCCTATTTAATGGGAAAGAAAAATAAAAGAAAACAGCAAGTGCCAAGAGTTTTGTTCCATTTTTCCTCCTCTGACCATGGGGCAGCTGCCGAGACACGAGAAAGAAGAAGAGTTTTGTGAGGGAGCCGTCATTCCGACTTCCTGAACGTGTGAAAACCAGAAAATCTAGGAGTACGGTGCACCCAGTTAAACGGCGTTTAGCAAGATAATTGCAGCAGCTAATTGCCAAATAATAATAATAATAAAACATCTTGAAGTTCGTTAATGGATGGGTTGAAATACTGTAATTCTTAACAGATAGCAATTAATACAGGCTTGAGTATCTAATAAATTAAGAGACCTCATCTATTCTGCACTGGAAGCATATGATGGCATATTAGATGATGACAGCTCTGGCTCAGAAATCAGATATGCCTGGAGTTTTCTTTTGATGGGGACAGACAGACATTCTCTAGTGGAAGCCAAATGAAGTTAAAGCCCTTTTGTAAACAGTTTGCAATCCCCATATTCATTAAAGTCAAAAGAAATTGTGCTGTTAATCAAGTCTTCATTTTAAAAGGATCAGAACTAGACCTGTCCTAGAGCCCTCTCTCTCTCCTCACTTTTCCAATAATCACAGACCAAGCTTGCGTAAATTAAAGCCCAATTTTGGCATTCTGTTTAACTTAGTTCTGCTCCGCTCTGGCCTTTTCACCACAGTATCGTCTGCAAAGTGTGACCAGGAGATTGTTTTTGCTGGTTTTCCTTTGCTTCACGATGCGGCGTGAAAAGCTTTTCTGCTCACACGGTTCTATTGGCATCAAACGTATACATTCACTTGTACCATGTGAAGCTCCGCAGTGAAACAGTTTTATTCCAAACTGAGAATCATTAACATCTCGGTAAACAAGGGGGTGTTTGTTTTTTGTCACGTGGCTTCTTCACATCAGGGGGATGAAGCTGCTCCTCAGCAAGGCCTTTGCTCTTGAAATGTCTTCAAATTATTTTCACCCTCTTCATCACCCACACTTTAAATGTCTCATTTGCTGCCATCCAGAGACCTGGACAGGCTGGAGAGCTGGGCAGGGAAAAACTTAGTGAAATATAACAAGGGCAAGTGTGGAGTCTTGAATCTGGGCAGGAACAACCCCAGGTTCCAGTGTAAGTTGGGGAATGATCCGTTAGAGAGCAGTGTAGGGGAAAGGGACCTGGGGGTCCTGGGGACAGCAGGGTGACCATGAGCCAGCACTGGGCCCTTGTGGCCAGGAAGCCAATGGGACCTGGGGTGGGTTAGAAGGGGGTGGTCAGTAGGTCAGAGAGGTTCTCCTGCCCCTCTGCTCTGCCCTGGGGAGACCACACCTGGAATATTGTGTCCAGCTGTGGCCCCTCAGTTCCAGCAGGACAGGGAACTGCTGGAGAGAGTCCAGCGCAGCCACCAAGATGCTGAAGGGAGTGGAGCATCTCCCGTGTGAGGAAAGGCTGAGGGAGCTGGGGCTCTGGAGCTGGACAAGAGGACACTGAGGGGGGACTCATTCATGAGGATCAAGATGGAAAGGGGGAGTGTCAGGAGGATGGAGCCAGGCTCTTCTCGGTGACAACCAGTGATAGGACAAGGGGCAATGGGTGCAAACTGGAACACAGGAGGTTCCACTTAAATCTGAGAAGAAACTTGTTCCCGGTGAGGGTGGCAGAGCCTGGCCCAGGCTGCCCAGGGGGGTTGTGGAGTCTCCTTCTGTGCAGACATTCCAACCCGCCTGGACACCTTCCTGTGTAACCTCATCTGGGTGTTCCTGCTCCGTGGGGGGATTGCACTGGGTGAGCTTTCCAGGTCCCTTCAACCCCTGACATTCTGTGATTCTGTGATTTTGACCAGCTCCAAGTTATAATTTCAAACAATCCTGGTGGTCTGACAAGAATCTAAATCTAATCTCCAAAACACCTACAATACTTGGCACTGTTAATTTGTTGAGGTTTATTAATTAAAGCAAAAAAAAAAAAAAAACAGCATGGGAAGAGATTTGGGAAGAGAGAGTCTCTGAAAGGTTAGAGCAAGTTCAGTTGGGCTCAGTTGCTGCCGTTTTCCAAAATGAAATGTTAAATTTAGCCAGAAAAAGAGAAGCGGCGTCTTCCATCAGTGAGCATTCAATCGCGGTGACATAACAATGCCGCAAGAGCAATTTAATTCTTGGCATATTTAGAGGTGGCGTTAGGGAGTCTACCAAGGTAGCAATTTTCTAGATAATCAACTTAATGTCTTCATTCAAAGTGCATTTATATGTGTAAGTTAATTAGGGGAGTTAATTTTCACAAACGGCAGAAAATCTGCATTTTCCAGTGAGCTTTGTTCCGTGCCGGCTCGTGATTCAAGGTAGGTGAGAAACATAAACCTGACGTTGGTCTCTGTCCCCAGAACCAGGAGCGGATCTCACGTGTCACACATGTGCTGATGGGTTTCTGGTGCTCAAACCACCGAATCCAAAGTAATCGCTGGGAGCAAAAGGACAACTCAACCCACACCAGATCACATTGTGGTGCAGAGAACCCATCACAGCCCCGAAAAGCCGGCAGCATCCATCTGCGACACTCAAATGGTAGACGGCAAGTTCTGCTGATGGAAATAAGAAAGCAGGAGCTAAGCGACCCTCTTTCTTTTGGTGTCATTTCCAAGCGTGCCGCGTTGCTGCGAGGCCGACGTGGGTCGCTATGGAAGCAGGATGAACGTGGATCAGAATGACCGGCGGTAAATATGGAATGGCAAAAATGCATCTCCAGGGGTGGCAAAACGTCCCCGTTGCCTACATAGAAGTTCCCCACCGCAAGCCCATTACAGGGAAAATGCTCAAAAGCAACTCGGTGGCTGACTCCGCAATTGTCTCAGACCTTTATGCTAAAATTCTGTAAAAAGGATAAAAGCAGACAATGATATCCGGCCTCAGTGAAGCAAAAGGGAATTTTACCACATGCTTTAAAAAGCCCGGAATCTGTACAAGTTAAATTGCTCTGAACAGCCATGCCGTATCTCCAAATTTAGCAGGGCTATCTGAGTCCACAGCGAGTGCACATGCATTAAAATAATGACTACTTTCTGCTTTGTAAAAACGTTAATGCCTGGGCTTCCATGTATTTTCCTGCATGTGTCCCCTTCGGCCACGTTTCATATTCATTTTTCTAAGCACAAGCCAACCCAGAGCAAAGACAGAGGGCAAATGCCAACAGGGCCACCGGCACTTGAAGCATTGCTATGAGAGCAACCGCGGCTTTTAAAGCGCAACTGAAATATGAGCCATTTTCTGCCACTGGTCTGGGGCCAAAAATTCACTTCTCTGCTCCCCAAATCCACCCAAACAGGCTGGAACCTGGAGGGGGAGGAAGGAGTTTGCTCTTCGTGCGCCAGATGAAAGATGCGAACGTGCAAACTCACACAAAGGCAGGAGGAAGGAGGGGGGGAAAAGGCATTTTTCACTGGTGAGTGAATGGAAGCTGCTGGTCGCTACACGGCAGCGCAGACACCTCGGGGCTGGTGTTGTGACATGCTGATCTGCCTTTATGTTTTGTGGAGGCAACAGTGGAAGAAAGGAACATATGGAAACTTTGATTCCCACATTTACACTACTCCTTTTAACGCGGTTTTACATCCAACTATTCTTTCCGACATGAAATTTAATTATCTTCCAAGCATTTCTAATCCACCCATCGCTGCAGCACCCAGGTGCCAAACACGGCCATTAAAAAGAAGGATTGCTGCCCACGAAAGGGCCAATTTCCTGGTTCTTGTCGTGAGGAACGGTTCCCGATGTGTGTACAGGAGGGTGGGGATGTACGGAATTCGCTGGCGTGGAAATGCAGAACGCAGGTGACACAGGAGCACACAGTCAGCTCAGCGCAATGTATTTAACACACGGAGACACATTCAGCGAGAGACTGAGAGCTGCTGCTTTCTTAGTGATGTAAAACAGGAAGGACTGAAGCACAGCGCTAGGGTATTTTATATATGAAACACACATTTTTACTCTATCTCTTAACCTACCTTAGCCTTCAATTAGCTCAGCAATGCTTTGAGGGAAGAGCTGCTTCTGATGTGTGTTTATACTGAATAATGAAACATTGGCCCCCAGGTACTACGGCCCTATCAATAATAAACATTATTACTAAATAATAGCAATGAAGACTTGGAGGTAATATTGAAAATGGGCATGGGACCAAGAGCATGCCCAAGCACATTTCACACTTATTTTAATTGCCACAAGACAAAGAGAATGAGGATGAATGTTCACTCAAAAGGGTGTGATTCTGTTTTGCTGAAGCACTTGGATTTAGTGCGCTATTGTCAAGCCTATTTGGAGTAAATTGTGGGTAGAATTGCAATGAGAGATGCAGTTGCCTAGCAAAGGTCTAAGATTTCCATTTAAAATTAATGTGAACTGCTTCTCTCAATCTGACATATGGGCTTCGAGAACCCCCTGCCAAGATGTCAAGAGCCAGAATGCTCCCCCTCTAACTCCGAAAAAATGCTGGAGGCGACTTTCTCCTGGTATTTTGGCATTTGGCTCAAACGCAAAACAAAGAGACACAGAAACCCTCCTGCAGTGGAGCTGCAAACCCGGTCAGCTCCCGCAGTCACAGCAACCCGACCGCTCAGAGGGACCGCCAGCTCCGCTCCAGCGCCCGGGGCGTCCAGCCCCACAGGTGCCTTCGGGAGGCTCCATATCCTCTGCCCTCCAGCGATCCCGTCCACCACGGCACCATCCCCACCTCATCTCCAGCTCAATCATCATTGAATCTTTTTTCTTGGAAGAGACCTTTAAAATTGAGTCCAACCATTCCCCCACCGGCCCATGTTCTGAGAACCTCATGTCCGTCTGTCCAGCCCCACAGGGATGGTGACTCCAGCACTGCCCTGGGCAGCCTGTTCCAATGCCCCACAGCCCTTTGGGGAAGAACTTATAACGCTATGAGGAAAGCTCCTTGTCCCTTCAGATCAGAGAACTGGAGACTCATTCGTGTTGAAAACCCTTTGAGACTCCACAAAGACAAGGGGTCAATGGCTCCTCTGGGCAAACCAAACCCCAGGCTGAGGGACAGTGCTCAGAGGCCACCAGACACAAGTGCCACCAGAGCTTTTGGCTCTTCTGAAATTCAGATCATGCGTATTACCTTATTCCATGACCAGCAAAGAAAGGAGAAGCAAATGTCGTGGTGCTGTGACAGACGCGTGGTCTGTGGTTAAAGTGTTGGCATAAAACTGGTACCAACAGGAGATTTGGGAAGCGCTCGGTTCTTACGGGAATGGCAGCTTTGTACAATTGCAGCTAAAAACACAAACCCTGATGTACATTATAAACTATTTGTGACAAAAGCTTCTTTTCATTATGTTCTCTATGAACGCAGCCTGATACGGCCCTAATGTTCAGAGTAACCTTCTCAGTACTCGCACACGAGCACTAAAACACCAGCGCAAACGTGTCAAACTTCCAGCCGTTCCTTCTTTTGAAATGCAAACATTGCCTCGTACAGCTGAGTCTGTTGTACAAGTGAGCGGAGAGAGAAAACCTAAAATCAACAGAGATGAATCACGAGAAGAAAACACCAGTAACACTTCTGTGTCTGCTGGATGCGGGACACCTTCCAAAATAAAGCTGCTCCCTCCCTGCCCTTTATAAACAGCAAAGTGGGGGCTCCAGTCCTGCAGAAGGAAAAGACAAAGAGATTCATATTCCTGTGAGTCCAGACAGCATCTAACACGGGATTTCTGTCGCTCCAGTTTGGCTCCTGCAGGAAGAGCCACGTCAGTCTCGGCCGCTTCCCAAACCCTCCGCGTTTGTTCACTTATCTCACGCTCAAAGCCGCGCTTTATGGCAGTAACGCTGCCATCGATCGGAGTGATATAAATGGGCTTCTATGCAAGGCTTGTTGTTGCTTTAAGTGTATCTTAATTACACCGTGTAGTTCTGGGACCAAATTCCCTGGCTTTCAGCGAGATACAAGACACTGCACCGGAGACAACGTTCCCCGCAGAGACACAGCCTGGCCACACCAGGAAAATATTTTCCGGTAATGGAAATAGTCTGGAAGAAGAAACAAAACATGCACAGACACAAAGATGTTGGCTTTTTTTGTTTAAGCTGACTTGGAATACGTTGAATCGGTCCATTGTTTGCAGAGGAATCTGAGCAGAATTAATGATTCGCGCCGGCAGGAAGAGGCGCTGTGGCCAGACATTCTCCAAGATCTGTAATCTAATTTAGCTCGGAGAGTTAATGATTTTAATGATTTGTTGTGATCTCAAAACAACTGTTAGGAGATAAATCTACATCATTAAACCTATTATGCTGTTTTGCTTCATTTAGCAAATGGTGTTTTTTTGTTCTGAAGACGCCCACATTTTAAACAAGCAGAGAGGTCAGCTGTTGATGGTAAGGAACGATGTATTCCCAGCTCCCTTGGAGACTGAAATGAAAGGTGTCCTTGGGAGAGAAGAAATCACTCTTCACAAACGTCACGGACTATTTTATAACCAGAAAGCTCTGCTTGCACCGTGATGTGTGTCATCGTGCGAACGACTGTTACAACGCAGACAAATCTGCTGAAAACAGCCACCGAGCTGATGGTTCAGGATCACTTGGCTTAAGATCCAGTTCCACCTCAAGGAACCACAGGGAGCAGAGCTCGCCGGTGCTGCCTTTAAGATTAAAGCAATCGGAAAGATACGTCAACATCGAGATGCTTTTTAGCAGCTCTTTAATCTGGATGGGCTGTTTCACTTCTGATTTTGGAAAGACGGGTCCACATCTCAAAGTGCGGCGGGTGATGAACCATCCTCTTGCAGGACAGCAAAGTGCCACCAGCAAAGCCCATGTCCTCCATGCCACCCCCTGCGCCTCTCCTGAGACCCGGCTCAGGAAGGCCAAGTTTACCTAAGACTGACCTGAGTTTTAGCCCACGAAACACGCATTTATTTCTCTTGAGATTGACTAATTGCACTGTTGTTCTCTTACAAATGCGGCGCATAATCAAACAATAACGGATCCCTGCTACCATGGACGCGAATGAACTGACTTGCATCACCTGTTACCTTCATCACATAACGAGGGACAAAGCTTATGACAAAGCAAAGGCAAAGAGATGAAGCCGTGAGAAGCGATTTCACAAGGAAGATGGAGAGAACGCGTTCCCAAATTCGTGGCATCCAGCCACGGCGATGTCCCCGCGCATTAAAGATGCTGATGCAGCTCCGCTAAAGGGATGGATTTCAACTACAGTTTCATTGTGTTCTCCCATCACGAACTCCCTCCAATCTATTCTATTAAAAAGCCTTTTATGCTGACCGTGCAGAGGAAAGAAGAGCAGAGGAGGGTATTTGTTTTCTTACATTTGTGTCAATTATTTACACAGTAGAGAGTAAACAATCAACCGCTTTTCCCTGCAAATTTGAGAAGTCTATTACGATTTGACTGCATTTGCCTAAGCTAAATATTTTATAAATTTAAAATATAACAGAAAGAAAAACAAAATCTTGTAAAGAGCAACGACTGGTTGGTTCCTTGGCCAACTCCTTTTTAAAGCTTGGGCAGGGAGGGATATTTCGGTTGCTCGTCTGCCATTCAGAAACAGCATCCCTGACTCCACACTTTGGGCATCTCTGCCAGCCCCAGAGCAAACACGAGAGACGCGGAGGGAGAGAAACGTGTTGGTTGTGTTCTGGAAGCCGAGCACCCACCGGGCTCTGAGCTCCGTCCCTGGAGCCTGATAATCCCCCGCACCGCATGGGTAGCACAGGCTTGTCGCTTCAATAACCCAAAGTACATAAAGAGCAAAGAAAATTCCTTTCAGTTGTGTTTATTTTGGGGAAGCTTCTTTCTTCGCTTCCGAATATAGAAAAGATATTTTATTACTCACTGTGACATCTCGAAATACAGCAACTGAACTTCACTGGAAAGGAAAGTCGTGTTCTGCGCGGCCGCATCGCTTTCATCCCCCGAGATTCCTGTTTCTTAGCAAAGGGAAAAGAGGGTCTGGAGCATCACAGGCTGCTGTACCCTCAACACACTTCAAAAAGGCTATAAAATACTGGAGATAGCCACTGCCCAGATAGCAGCTTGCTGGCCGACACTGACTCACGTAAGCCAGGCTCTACGCTGGGTCTAAATCAGTCCCCACATGCACCTCCTGTCACTGCAAAAACCGTGGGAGCATCATCTCTCTGGGAAGGTCTGGCCCCAGTTCCAGAGCAAACTGGTCTGCAACTCAGGACAACTTTGTATTCAGTATTTTAAGAGCAAAACCTGAAAGTCCAAAACAACTAAAGATCTGGGCATTTGTCTTCTGTATTGGAGAGAGAGTGCAAATGACCCTTCCAAAATAGCAGAACTTTCCAAAGCCAGGTGGAAAAATATAGTTATATTGGGGTGTTTTTGAAGTTCAGATGAAAGTTCGAGGTCATTTTGTTGTATTCAAACCTGTTCAGCCTTTACTCAGCACCAAGTCCTTAGGGCTCGCTCTTTGCGAGCATTTTGGTACAGAAAACACCTGGTATTATATTCTAAGTCAATACACGTGAATAACACCGTTGAAAACGCGGTGGCTTCTTGATGATTGTGTCTGCCCAGGAGAATCACAGCTGAAGGTGCAGAGCTCTATTTTGTGGAGTTACTCACATTACTACTTTTTCCTACCTAAAGTGAGACACTCCGCTCATCATTTTGACCACTATTCCGGTGCCAACTGTTGCAGCCGTGCCTGGCTGTGCCGCGATATTCGGAAACTGCCCTCCAGGTAGAACAAATGTTGGTTTATTTGCTGGGTGGAAAACTGTTAAATAAATCATAGATTCATAGTGGCATAGGAATAAGCAATAAGCTGTGCCTGGAAGGTTGGACATATTGTACTTCAAAATAAGCAGGAGGCCACTTTGCAATTCAAAAGAGATATATTGGGAAATGGGAAGACACATCTGTTAATCATTTTTCTTCCCCAATACCCAAAAGGTTGCGAGCTGGAGTCCCAATAGAGCCCTGTACCGGCACCGAGCGCTTCTTTTACATTAACTTCAATGACTTCTCTGCCCGGCTGCCAGAAGAGAAGCTCGGGAGCATTTTGTCTGGATGCTCTGACGCCCGTGGCCGTCGAGCGCGGCCGCGTTTCGGGAGATGCTCTGTGCGCCTCCACGCTGGTGGGAGCCCCGTGTTATTATTGCATTACTCTTTCTATTTTGCAGCGCCGCAGGTTGGTATTACTCTGCAAGGGCTGACATTTAGTCGGGGCTACAGCCTGGGGTGCTCTTTATTTGACAATTACTTACGCGTTTCCCTTAGAAAAGAATACATATAAAGACTCTTTCTGAAAGCCTCCTTCAAAGTGACATCTGATGAATTTAAATAATGGGGTTTAGCACTGCTAACGCTTCCAAACATTTTTACATCTATTATAACCTTTACAAACCCTTTGTTCCTCTTCCCGATCATTTTATAACCCCTGCCTACCAGGAAATATTTCAAGCAAGCGTTTGGAAAGGATGCTGAAAGCCTATACGTCTTTTTACTGCATCCTGAATCGCTGTAGTATCAACTGTTCTTTCTCAACAAGAGATACAAGATATGAACTGTTATGGCTTTGCTTTTTCTCACCTACAAGAATTGATGGAATCAAGATAAACTTCAGCTTCTCGGCTTTTATTTTGTAGAGGGAATCATAGAATACCCCGAGCTGGAAAGGACCCACAAGGATCATCGAGTCCAGCTCCTGTCGCTGCACAGGACAAGCCCCAAATTCACACCGTGTGTCTGAGGACATTGGCCAATTGCTTCTTCAACAGTGACCGGCCTGGGGCATCGACACCTCCCTGGGGAGCAAGAAATTGTATTCCAGCTTTTAAATTCTGACATTTTAGTCAAGTATGGCTATTTTCCATGAAATTTCCAAAGCAGAGGCATCCTGGATGAACCGACGGGTGAGTTCATGCAGCCAGACATCCAACAGCTATTTGGACTTATTTTGTTAAAAAACCCCTTTACCAATTCCTTAGATCTCTACGATGCTCCTGAAATATTTCTTGAGGGGGTTTTCCAGAGTCCACGACAGACCTGGGCATAAAATCCCATCTCCCCAGCGCAGGGTTTGTCACGGGGGCTCCTTCTCAATCACTGCTTGCAGCTAGTGTTGTTATTTTCACCCTTAAACTACCCAGAGAAGGAACAAGGAAAACAGCGGCAGAAAGGCCAGCGCGAGTTCAGATAAAGCACAAGCAAAGCTCATCGCTGCAGGGCAGTTTAAGCCGAACTACAATGTAGTTCAGATAACCAAGGATTAATTATCTTTCTGTTGGTCTGTGAGGCAACTGATATCACATACAATTAAATTATTTTGCAATTATTACTTTCTGAGTGCTTAAACAAGGAGAATAAAGGTAGGGCTTGTTTTTTTCTTGCAAAATAGTTTCATGTTCAGAATATTTTGTTTTACTGTATTAGCTTGTGTAAACTGTGGCAGCGCATGTTTCCCTTTGCTTTTATTTGCCCATTGGGTTGTTTACTTATTGGAATTGAAGTCAGAAGTGGTTTGCTCGCACAAGCAGTACCCAATTCCTAATAAATATGTAAATAATACACCTCTGAGCCGTTGCCTTTGGCGTTTGTTCATACATTATCCTCCGCAGTAGTTATGCTGCTGTGAACACACACTTGTTTTAGCTGGAAGAAATATCCACCATCTCAACAGAGGCCCCGAATAGCATCACCCAGCTGGGAGCGGTGGGTGCTTCTCCTCATTTTGCTGTCAATCGCACACAGAAGGTCCCAATTAAAATAAATTAGGAGGGAACAGAGAAATGGGAGAATAGCAGAGGCCAAACCCTGCCCTGCAGAACCTGCACTTCACCTGCGCACGGGGTCAGCACAGACCCCCGCGTCGCTGCGAAATCCTCATTGCTCCAGCAAGCTGGGAAACCTCGTCATCTTGAAATGATGTTGCCAAAGGGTGAAAGGGAATTTAAGCCAGGCCTAGACTGAATTTTATCTGGTGGCTCCACAAGCGCAAATCCCGTTCGGGGCTCTGAGCTTCGCTGCCCATTGGGATGGGGAGCGGGTGCAGGGGATGGGGGGAGGCTGGAGCTCAGCTGAGCTGGGATGGGACAAAGCCAGGATTAGGAAAAGCAGCAGGGGGGACTTGGGGGAAGACACTGATCCTTCATGGTGTAAATGAGATGCACGGAGATTAAAACCACACCATGCAGAAATTGTACCCATAGAAAAGGAAGGGAGAGCGTCGTTCGTGATGCAGAATTGTTGAATTCTCAACCAAACTCCTCCCAGCGCCTTCGCTCCAGGCGTTTATTTCAGATGCTGATGTAAAAAGCCAAGTGTCTAAGCACAGTGTCCCGCCCAGGGGACCCAGGCAGCTCCGGCCTTGGAGGCTCCTTTCTATTTCTATTTCCATCCAGCTCCAAGGAGGAAACAAAAGTCACCACGACGAGACCCCTGCGAGGGGACAGGACAGGACGAGCCCCTGGGGACTGTCACTGCTCTGCGTGTCCTCAGAGAGACAGGACCTGGAGGAGCTGCTGACTTTGAGCTCAGCTCAACTGCAGCCCGGGCGCAAACACAGGCAGCTGAAGCTTGTCTGTGCTCAACCGCAGCAGTTCTGCCAAATGCTTCTCCATTTTTCTATTTATTTTTCCCTTTTCTGCTTGGGAAGCCAAGAAGGGTGAGCTCCGGCTTTCCTACCGTGTGGAAATCCCTGTGTCCTCAGAGCTCCTGCCCATGGCCCGTTTCTATTTAACTCTGCTCACCAGATCAGAGCAACCGTATGTTTGTTCCTTTACACCCTCACTTTCCAGTATGGAAAAACCCCTTGGTGCTAATGGGGGAAGCTGAGCAACGTGCAGACGTAAATAGATCCTTAATTACTTTCCCGGGCTGAGGCTTAAATAGAGACGACAAAAAGGGTGGATAAAATCAAGCATTCCTTATTCTGGGGAGACCAGAAGTTTAGGAAATTTTCATTCATTTAACCAACGAGATAATGAATATTTTAGCTCACAAAGTGCAGTAGATCCATAGGCACCTAGAACATAATGTAATTCCACCCATCTAAGCATTTTGACATCTAATGGTAGAAGACTGTTTTGCACGTCTGATGCTTTATCCACAAAATGCCCCACTGTAGCTACTTGGCCTTTGGAGATTATTTTCTCCGGGAGGCTGTCATCACGCAGCTGATTAATTACTGTAATAATCATAATTTTTTTCTAATAAAAAACCCTCTTCCCATTCATTAGCTACATTGCAGGTAGGTGACAGTGGCAATTATTCTCTGGAAGTACTTCGGAATTATCTTTTCTAATCCAGTCTGGGCTGACATTTTGGAGAGAAAACACCATTTTGTCTATCTTTCAGGAGTGGGGTGACATTTGAATATGCAAACAGTGTCAAAGCGTGCCCTCCGGATGTTTTCCTGAACTATGATTTATGAGGCTGGGCTATTGTATTTGCTATCATAGCCCTAGAAAGGTCATTATACAAAGAGGCTTTCCCTGCAGGGGTCCCTTGCCGTCTTTATCTTCTGATATTTTAATTTCTTTTTCTTGAACATCAAGCAGGAGATGTGCTGTGAGTTCTCCCGTATGCCTCTGCTATTTATTATCTATTTATTCATGAGTGTAAAGAGTTCTGCGCGACGCTCTAGGCACAGAAATCTACATCGAATTCACAGCCTAATGGGTCAAACCATCACTGCCAGGCTCCCAGGTGTGCAACACACTCTCTATCTTAAGGGCTATAGCTTCTGCCTTCAAGCAAAGGCATATATTTTCAAGATATTGGGAATTTCCACCTAAAGGCCAGACTTGCAGCCCCTCCTTGCAATGGAGTCGCTGAGGATGGACGGAGGGAGCAAACCCAAGTCTCCCACAACCACTCCCAGCCCAGCTCAGATCATCAGGTCCAGCTGTTCATAGCTGATAAACAGGGACAGATTTTCAAAATGTCCCGCGTGCTGAATTTTCCAGAATTTTACCCTTTGCAAGTCACCTTTTCAGGACATTAATCACCACAAATGATTGCATCCTCCCCAGAGATGCGCGCAGGAGTTACATTGTGCTGCTCAGTGACAACAGCCCAGAGAAACGTCCTTCTCAGGGACACGGTTTCAAGGTGCACTTGACAATGTTGGGTTAACAGTTGGACCTGATGGCCTTAAAGGTCTTTTCCAACCAAAACGGCTCAATGATTCTATGATTCCCAGCCCATTTGCTCCCTCCATGGAGCTCCGGAGCGGGATCTGGCAGCATCCCGGCCGGACCGATGCGGATGCACTGTCAGCAACTGGGCAGGTTCTGGCCCATAATTAGTAAAGTTGGGTAAATACTGCAACAGCTGTTCTGCAAATATTAGCCTGCATGTTTAAATTAACTTTTCATTGCCCCTGGCCTTTCTCCTTTTGTTCTTCATTTGTTCTAAGTGGTTATTGGGACTAGGTTTACTTGTGCAAACATTTCCAGAAAGCCTCTTTAAGTCTCAGGTAGAAATATTCAAGGAAAAAGAAACACATCGCCACGAGCGTGTTCACACACAGCTGAGGAGTCAGAACCAACATCATGTGGTTCATGGAATCATAAAAATATTAGATTGGAAGGGACCTCTGGGGATTATCTAGTCCAACCACCTGCTCGAAGAGGGACTAACTTCAAAGTTAAATCAGGTCTGCCCAATTACAATCTATTAAAACTTAGTGAAATAGCAGCAGGCAGCTTCCAGCAAAGAGGAACAGCTGCCAGAATGATCAAAATAGAGAACTTTGACCACTGGAATGGCTTTCTCTGTTCTTACTGTTGTTTCCTGCAGCTGCCTCTCCACACGGACACTTTGTGTGTCTGCGCGTCCTCCGAGTCCATGCCCGATACCTTTAGCCACTGTAATACTGTGTTGTTATCCAACAAAACACCACCACAGGATCATTTTCAGCCCAACCAGAGAGTTAACACACTGCAGGATGCAGCCTAAAGAGCGGGACGGTATCCCTGTTGCCAAAACCAGCCATTTTTAACTACGCTGTCTTTCGCAGGGCAAGCTGTGTATCTGTTTCACCAACCAATCCTGCCAAGCACAGGGAGATGCCACCAGCCCCTGCTGAGCTTGGATTAGCGACGGTGGATCTAGGGGGACAGAGGGAAGGAAAACAGAAAGCTATTTGATAGGAAGACCCACCAAAGAATAAGATCATTTAAGGCCACCCTGGCTTTTCTGCTGCCCTTTGCAAAGGGCGCTTTCCACGCCAGGGAACATTCCAGTTCCTCATGCAATTTTCAAACAGTTATTAGTTACATCTGTTGAAACTGAGATCTGAACGCCTAAAGTACCTTTGCTTTGGTTTTGCTCTCCTACGCACACTGTAGCTTACAGATAATAGATTTGGTTAGAACTGTTTGCACAGCAAAAAGCCCAAGTGCTCCTGGAGATGCTGATCTGTTCAGGGCTGTATTTCTTAATAGAACAAGGATTGCAAAGCCAAGGCATATGCAGCCCTGTCGTGCCACCGCCACAGTCTCAGCTTTCACTCAGTACAGGGCCTAAGGGCAAATTCAGAAGTTGAAAACTCATTTGAACTCGGGAAGTTATTTCTGCAAGCGGAGAAGGGAGCGGAGACACACGGTACCAAGCGCAACCTCCTCGGCGGCTCATTTTGCACCCCCAGGATAACACAGAATAGCTGGTGAGTCCTCCTGACAGCTCGAGCAGGAATTTTCATTACCAGCGTTGCAATTTGTATGTGTTTTGTCAGCGTTTGACTCCGTTGCTCTGACTTTCCGCCAGTTCTACCTGGTTCTCCTGCTTAATTGAGATCATTACCGCCTGTTTTCCTTCTTGAGGCCGGTGCACAACTCGGGATTCGGAATATTGTCACTTATCAAATACGTTTCCTTTGCCATCAGTGACAAATAAGGACTATTTGGCCACAGTAACTGGGAAAGCTGACATGTCTTCAAGCAGACTTTGATTATATATATATATATATATATATATACACACACAGCCCCCATAGATTTCCCTGTGCTGAAAGACATGCTGGGAAGTGTTTATCAATTTCAGAATTAAGGACATAGTCATTTCATATAGTAATTATATGTCTACATAGGTACAGAATGGACAGGCTTGCTTAGGAGGGGAAGAATATGGCTTGAATCAATCTTGCCTCACCTATTAAGAAAGAATTAGCTTTGTGTAAATATTAGTATACCTAGAAGTGGTTATACAACATGTGTATGTGCAGGAAATATTATCTATATTTATATGTATCTATACCCTCAGCATCCTCAGCTTGCTGAGAGATAGGAATTAATGCACAGCCGTTTCCAGAAATGCCTGTACATGGGTGTTTGCTCAAAAATACATATTTCAGAACCATGAGAGTCAATTGGAAACACCTGAATATTAAATTCACCACACTCATTGAAAAGCACAGTGGCTGTGGGTGGGACCGAGGCAGCGCTCATATACTCAACCCTCCTAGACACCTTTTTTCCCCAACTAATCTTTCTTTTCCAGTGGATCAGTAACCTCTAACAAAAGATCTGTCCATCCTAATCACGCTCTCCCCTCCTCATTCCATCCTCTCTACATACACAATCACGCTGCATTTGTCGATGCCATCGCACAAGCCTCAGGGCTTTAGAAAAGTCTTTTGCAGCATGATTATATACATCTCTCCAACCTTTCTTGCCCCTTCCCTTTTTACTGCCATTCACCATTACAGAGCTCCAGTGCACTTCAAATTGAATGTGACAACAATGTTCTATACGTGTTTATATATATATATAAATAAAATCAGTAGAATACATGTGTATAAATATATATACGTTGGGGTTTTTTTAAACAGTAAAGAAGAATTCCATTGTTTGCACATGATGATTTCAGTTACTTTATTCTGGGCAGGTGATGCTCCATATAAAGCCACAATTGGAATGTGATTTTCTTCTCACACCTCTGGAAATGCAGCAGGATCAATAACAGAATAATATAATTATAGATCTAATATAATTATTAGATCATAAGCAGTAAAACACTACAAGATATATAAAAGGTCAGCCATACAATGAGAACTGCATGTGAAGGCAATAAGAACCCAGATGCTTTTCTAGCCTTGTATCTCTTGTCATTTGATCCCCAATTCCTTTGTAGCCTTGAAACAAGCTCTCTAAGGTTATTCTTTGCCATATTTACAAAAGAAATTGAAAAAGCCTTGAAAAATAAACCATCCAGCAAGCTAACAAGGTATATATTTGTTATATCATTGTTAGGGATCCAACAGGGACTGATGGCACAATTCTGGTCTCCCACCAGCGACCTTGCTATGCAATGCATATCGGTTTATATCCCACATTTACGTTAGTAATGAGATGCTGGCGTTGGCTTGTTGACTTGTTGGCAGTTATCCCCCAGCAGAGGGAAGGGGAACAAGATGGGAACGCGGTGGACGGAAATCAGCGCTTTACAAACACACCGATAAAACATGACGTTTTGATCTCCTGGGTTGCAGGACCCAAGGGCTCAGAAGACCCAAAGAGCAAACGTTCTGCAGCCTCTGGGTGCTTTGCAGGTGGACTCACAGTATCAGGCAACGTAAAATCACCTTCTGGTTCAAAAACATGTTGCTCCTGTCCGGTTTACACCAATAACTTGCGCTCTGGTGCCTGAACCGATCCATCCACCACCTTTTACCACCTCACCGAAGAGGACATAGACAATATAAACCCTGATCCCCAAGCACTCGCTATCACCAAACAGCCCGATTCGGCTGGTGCCTTAACACACTTAATGGCTACACACGTATTTAGTATTAACTCTCAGAAAAACGATTGGTGTGCGAGGGGAGAACGCAAAACCGCAAATGATGTCCTGTCAGGTTTCCCAGTTAGGCTTGGTGCCCCAAAATCCCCTCGGCAGCGAGAACACCTTGTTATCCTGCTGGCCCGCTCCTCCGCACGAGCTTTTCCGCACTGACAGATGGAGAACGCTGGCACCAGAGCCAACCATGTCTGTGCATTAATTATGGCAAGGGCAGGATTCCCAGATGAGAGCGTTGCAGCAGCCATCTAGATAAAGTTTACTAGCCCACGGCTACAAAGATTTGCCAGCAGTAACCCCTAGTCTGGACTAGATTCTCTCTTCCTCCTTTTCCTTTTCACTGTCAGCTCTATAACCACGTCCTAGGAAGTTTTTGACACAGTGACAATTGACACAGCGTCTTTATAGTCTCCTCCGCTTCAATATTTCCTTGTTTATTGACCTTCAGTGATTGATTTCTCATCTCCATTACATTTTCTAACTCATTTGTTCAGCTTCCCAGAGAAACACCAGGACACAGACACACACTTGAGTACAACTTAGATCCTACATGAAGCCCCAGCAGCACTTGGACCTGGCTCAGCACTTAGACCTGGCTTTAAGCACTAGTGCTGCACTCACTGCACGCTGAATCCACGTTGCAATGGAGTCCCAGTACGGATATCTGTAAAGAATGAATTAAAATACTCACTAGGGTTTCATTCCCATTAATTCCCACAGGAAGACACCTACAACCAGTGCTGGGCACTGTGCATTTGGACTTTTCCCTAACCACTCATTAGGTTACTAAAAGATATTAACTCTACCTACAAACCTGGTCTTACCCCAGATACGTCATATCGCTCAGACCACGAAAAGATTTATGTGCATGTTTAACTCTAAGCAGGTGAACAATCCCATTAGCATTAATAATTATGATCACTGTAGAGTCCAATGTCAGAAGCACAGAGGCACTTCCCCCATTGTTAAAATAAGGCAGTTCACACATTTCCATCTCTCCACCGCTGCTATTAGATATCATAGAGACCTCTCAGGCAAACAAGCGAGCTAAGCTTATAGAAGCATGTACTAAATAGAGCAAGCGGTGTGTCTGCATCTATTGGGAAGAGTTTCATCTCCCTGCTGAAGATGAGGAGGATGATGTGCAGACACTAGACTGTGAAAAACCCCCTTTGGTTCTGCATTGGTAAGAGACCCTTTGTACATACAGGGATTTCTTGCACTATTTCCCCGCCAGGACCATTCTGTGGGGTGACGGGAGGATAATTCCAGGCTGTGATCCACACCCAGGGTACAGAGATCAGTAGGTGATGCGCAAAATGTGGGGTAGGAGACACTCACAGCCACCCTGATAAATGTGCATTTCTCTCACTAACAAAAGGTTATTGTAAGAAGTCAAATAAAAATGTATTAGTGTTTAACAATTAAATGTAATTGGCAAGTGCTAATGGCTCTGTGATCGCAAAACTGGGGGAAACAGCAAAGAGGAAGAAACTAGTTTGAAGAGATTTTATCTAATTTCACTTTAATTAGATCCTTTTTCTAACTGAGTTTCTAATTTTTCAATTAGCAATTAGCAGCTGCAACTCATTCTGAGCATCACGAGGTGCCAGAGACACTAATTACACCACAGGAGTAGGAGGCTGAAAATGAGAAATAAAATTATCCATGAATGTTATTAGAAGAAAAGAATGATTACATTCCGTAATAATACACTGATGTGGGCCTAATTAGATTGAAGGATTGGTGGGAAAACAGGAGATTTCAAAATGGATTCTATTTGGACACCTATCGGTCACCTTTTTGTCGTTAATAATGATTAGGTGCATTGGTTGGGAAAAAAGCCACTTTGGGAGTGATGCTGTGTCTCTGTCACCCAGCAAAGGTCCCAGGAACACAGGGGAGCTCGCTGGACATCTCCAGACCTACATGCACATCATGAACCTCCTAAGGTCCTTCTGCACCTCCACTCCACCACCTGTGAACCAGCGAGGAAAACTGAGACACCTCATTTTGAAAAGGTTTTGAGATCCACAACTAAACAGAAATCCAAAGGCTCATTTATTGCTGTAATTTTTGAGCTATAGCAAAGCCCTACCCAGGGCCTGGACTTCTCCCAGAGAAAAGAAAGTCTCTGAGAAAGAAAAGTACTTAATCACAGCAACGGGGCGCCACGGGGAAACAAGCGCAAAACTATAAAGAGCCACTTGATAGCAAAGAGGGAACGCTGCACCGAGTCCATTTATTTCCACTTTTAAAACACACCAATTTTTCTTTGTGAATCAATAATCTCTTACACTTGATTTAGTAATGGGAGTGACCTCTCTCCTGCTCCAGTGTGCACAACCTGCATTTCGGAATCACTTCAAGGGACCCCAGGTAATAAATGATTTCATCCAAATGTGGTCCTTAATAAAATTTATGAGCTCCCATTCATCCCACTCCCCTATTTGTCTTTATATATCTCACAGCATTTGCCACTAATTATATTCCTCTTTATAATCTGTGCTCCCCAGTTAAGGGATGTAATTGATAGCTTCTGAAAACCATTAATTGCAAAATAGACCTGAAGTGTTTTGTCACGCTGCTTCACCCCCCATTACTGCTTTTCCTCCCAGCATCCCCAGTCCCGCCACTAAGACTCTTCACAGCTCATAGAAGACCCACTAACGGTGTTATAATAAGAGTGGAAAAAGCGAATTAAACTCAAATTCTTTCCCATTAGTTGATAAAGGATACGCACCCAAAAAGGCAAGAGCCATGGGGAGCCCCAACGCCAACTCTTGGTGATGAGTCCATGCCAGAGTAAAAAATTAGTGCAGAGTGATGACAGAGGTTGGGGGAAAACAACACCTTCATTTAAAATTCAGGTGTTGTAGCATATGGTCCTCTTGAGCTGGAAATTGTCTTTGCAAGCGGCTCAGGTTTGCTGTTGTGTGACATGAGAGTTTGGTGATTTAAGGGCAGTGGGGTGCAGCCTTGAATAAATGAAGTAGACACTTATTGCAGGGGAAAGGAGGGAGAGAGGCAACAAAGGTAAGTGAGGAAGCCTGAAATAGGGGGTTTCGACTCTGCGAAACAATCTGGAGCTGGTCTGTCTGGGGCAAGAAATGGAGAATGAGGTGAGACAACCGTGTGTTTGCATCATCAACACCGGCTGCTCAACGCTCCTCCTCACCCCGACCCCTTCCCCACCATTTCAGTCTCCATACGCAGAATCTGTGTGTTCAGCGGAGACACCATCTGACCCCCTGGTCCCCAGCACAGCCCATCGCACCCCACCACAGCCCTGGCCATGGGCTGCGAGATGGACCATCCCAAACGGCCTCCATGGACCAGCCCCAACCGCCTCCGCAGAGCAGAGTCTCTGCAAGCACCAAGTCTGGGTCAGATCCTGATGCCCAGCAAGTCTGTCCCACAGTTTCCTGCGCAGTGCCACATATAAAACCAACCTATAGTCAATATCGCATTTAGAAGCTCATTAGGAGCTCCGGCCCATCATCTCCTGCCAGCAAACTGCTGTGTCTGCAGAGCTTAAGGGAGTGAAAACCAAATAAAATGAAGGAATGTAGTACTCAGGAGCACTCTGCGCCTGTTCGTAGCTGCAAAGGCAATATTTCCAAGAGCACCACAATCATTTTGAAAGCCTAACTCCTAAAAAAAAGCCCATAAATCACTTTAGGCACTTTTTTTTTTCCACATTCATTTAATGCTTTTTTAAGAAAGGCAAGAATTCCAGATGTTAACTAGGCAAAGCAAGGCTATTTCTTTCCCTGTTCAGATTTTATTCCTCTACCAGGAGCAGGTCAACCATTCAACCAAGCTCCTTATTTGTGGCCATCAGAACCTCTTGCATAGCCATCCTTCCATTTTACTGCTTAAAAACCTTGTGGGTTTGGCATGCATGCCAATAAAAGCTTGGGAGTCAGTATTTATTCATAGGAGCGCTGCAAGGCTTAGCGCCTACAGACTCGGCCTAGAAGAACTCTCAAAGAAAATCATCACTTCAGATATAATTCAAATGGCCTCCAAACCTCCAGGAGGCTGCGCTTGTCACACCAATAAAAGATGTAAATAAACAGATGCTTGCCTGGTGTGCTGCTCTGCAAAATAAATGTGGTTTTTAGAATCGCCCTTTGGAAGTCAATGTTAATGTGAATTCCCATCGAGTCCAGGCTATGAAAACAACCTCAGTTGAGCAGCCGCTCTCCCCTCGCATCCCAAGCTAATTCTACCCACCAGCTCTAGACCTGTACCTGTTTTCCATACTGCAAAGCTTATGAAGAACGACGTGTTTTCACCAAATATTTCTACCATCTCATTTGATACCGAACAAGCAGGAAAAATACGGCCCATCGCAAGAAATATCACCATAATGTTCCAATTTTCCACCGTTTGACAGCAATCAAGTAGAGACTAATGGCTTTCCTCCGTGACTAAATCATTTAGCGACCAAGGTATTCTGTCTCATTCTCATTAGAAAAAGAAGAAAATAAAAAATCCAATAATCTCATTATCCCAACGTGAATAACGGTAAAAATACAGCAAGACTAATGGCTCCTGAAACACGCCGGTCGGTGCGACGCTCGGGCAGGGCTTACGGCTCCCGCATCCCATCGTCCTGCAGCCCGGTGCTTTGTTTCCAGCAAGACTTACGCTCTCTCCGCACACCGAGGACTTTTATGTACTATTTTTAACTAACTTCAATAGAAAAAGAATGTGTCATGGTGCGTTAAACTTTATGGAAATTCTCCCGGAGAATAACATAATTTCACGGTGCATTACTCTACAATGACCTGGTACTTGAACAATTAATTTTTAAGGTATAGCCTTTTTCTTCTTGGGCTGTATTTAGCTTTCTCCTAAACCATCAACAATACCAGGATTCCTTTCCCTTCCCTTTATGATCTGAGGAGACAGTTAAAACCTCACAGCATGTGCTGCATTTTCACAATTCATCATGCAGAATATTCTGTTTGAAAACAGAGTGAAGACAGGGAACCCAAATGCTCCAGGATTTACTTTAATTATTTCTAGCTCATGAATGTATTGCCATTTCTCAGCCTACCTTATTTTCTGCTCAAAGTCTTCTGGAGTTTCCCAGAATGCACCAAAGCCGGTCTTTTTATCACGGATTAGCAACACCCTGCAAACGCTCACTTCTCCATCTGCAAATACCACCCAAATAAATACCACCAAATAAACACCAGCTCAGCCCCAAACCCAGAATACACTGGAATCGCCTCAGAAATGCGAACCAGAAGAAACGCTCATGTTTTTTCTGGAGAAACCAATGTTTCCTACCTGCACCCAAAGCAGAATTTGCTTTATAAATTTTTCTTCTTGCTTTGCAAGATTCACTCGCACAGACCACTTAGTTATTAAATCCATTCTGTCATTATCCATCCGACAACTGCCACCAAAGCTGTTGCATTTGCAAGGATGCCAGCTGTGGAGAAACACGGGCAAAGCTACCTCCACCTAAAGAAATGGCCATTTCTGGTGCTTGTTGTTGGTGTTGTTACCCAGTAACATGTTGACTCTGGAATTTGTGCAGATCTGCAGTTTCTATGGAACTGTGCAAAACGAGGAGCAGTCAGTCATTAGAGCACATCTCTTCCAACCCATATGCTTTCATGGCAATATTAATCAGGCTAAGAAATAACTCCCCTAATGCTAGACATTATTCTCTTCTGCTACACTAATCTACCAGATCAACTCTGCCATCTGCATATTAAAGTTAGATATTTTGGGCTTTATTCCCTTCAGTGCCCTACTTGCCATCCTTCCTTTGCAGAGAATCAGCTCCGGGATGCATTTCTAAAGTTTTGGTGATCGCTAACAGACGTTCACAGAGACGCAAAACGTGCAGGGCCAGACCTTGGAAGGTTTAAAACCGGTTTTGCTGTTACTTCTAAACAAGATGCTCCAGATTTCCCTTTGCCTGTGGGAGCAGGACCAGGAATAAGCCCAGTACGGGTTGTGCAGGGACAGGGACACCGTGCCCCCGAGGGCTCTGATCCTACGAGACACGGTGATTTTTCCCAAAGCACAGGGTGGTTTTCGGTGTTTCAGAAGCTGCCACGAAAAGGTGGCAGAGGCTGGGAGCATCCGAGAGCATCGCTGTCACCGTAAATACAGCCCTGTTAGTGGCGGTGACAGCCACACTGAGGAAATTAGAGTATCTGACACAGCCACCGAGCTCTGGAGGGCTGAGCCCCGGGCTGCTCCATCCTCCACTTCAGCAGAGTGATGTGGGATCCGCCAGTCATGGGAGGAACGGGAAATCTAAGGACACTGGGTGATGCGTTAACTGCGGCTCCACACACACGCAAGGGTGAAGTTGGATTTTCTGAGGCCGTTTCCTACCGTTCCGGTGCCGGCAAAGTTTAGGTGTCCTGTCCTAACGCAAGGCCTGAGGAGCGCAGAGAAAAGAGGTGGTAAAACCGTCCCGGTACGGAAAGAGAGCAACAGGAGACAAGGTATTCTTAAAGCAGCTCCGCCTGTAAAATGAAGATGTTGTCTGTCACTCGTGGAACGTGTCAGTCTGTGTAATTACTCTCAGGCTGTTCTCTAGCTCTGCCGGCCAAAACACTCGCATCGCGCTGCAACACGTAAAGCCTGTCAGTCACGAGTAATTTTCCAGTCTCAGCGAGTTTTGATGGAAAATGCAATTTACAGAAAGGAATCAACGTTCTCCTTGCTAGACATCAATAAATGACACTTTTCTGAGATGCTCTGGTACTTCATATAAGTGCTGTAGCTTATATCCCTTAACCTTCAACTTTTTCCTCATCTATTTCAGCTAAAACAGAATCTCCCCTCCAAGGAACAGAGTCCCAGGACTGCGTTCACATACAAGGAAACTGCTCCTATCCAAGAAACCTCCTGAAGGGGGGAGTTTTAACTTGAATTACAACTCTAAAGCTTCTGAACCCTTCCCCTCTACATCGGTTGCTTCCAAAAACTGGATGTTTGTACCTAAAAGACAGCAAAACCAATTCCTGCCCATCGATCCCCTTGGACGGATCGGCACGATTTGTTTTGTTTAATTGGGCAGCTGTTTGGAATCAATATGGTCCTTCCAATGCAATCGCAACCGTCCCTGCAGAGTCCTTACGATCGCCATGGAAATAAAGGTGACAGAAACGCATCATCCGGAGATCACGGACACAGAGCAAACTGTCTCCATTTGAGACCTTCTGGTTGGCAGTGTCGATACAGCGCTGGGGACCTGGATCTGCTGGTGATAGTGACTTTGCTTGTCTTCAAATCCATCACAGGCTTAGAGCATCGGTGGGTAAAGCACTGAGGGTCACGTTCTTGTGTCCTGGCTCCACTCCGACACATGAACACACACCACACCTACCCAGACATACTCTGTATTTTCAAGTAATACCTGCTCCGTAGCCTTTTCTGGCACAAAGCTGTTCAATAGTGCTGGTGTGTCCTGTTCAACAGACGGTACATTCTGTTTCAAAGATGGTTCGTTTTCTCTTTTCATCGATGGCGATGATGTGCATGTTGCAAAGTGTACTGGTGCAAAAGTGACCATATTTCAACTGATGATTTCAAGACAGTAATTCACTGTTGCACTTTGGGAGCTTAAATTTAGAGTTTAAAGCATTTGAAGTGCTACGTGTAAGGAAACTAATACAGGACATGCAGCTAATGCCGTCCTGAGTAGGAATCCTACATAGACGCACAACCAAAACATCTAAAGCAATGTTCTCCTCTAATGGAGCTGATCTTGGAGCAATGGTACCTTGTACCACATACTCCTTGTGGGAAAACTACCCTTTTAACAAATAATATGACTATTTTTGTTGTTATTTCCATGGCCAGTCTGTTCCATTAATTGCCACAGAAAGACGTTAATTTCTGTGTGCTCTAGACCGGGTCACCATCCTTTATCCAAGGGTTATTTTCCTCTGTGAAGAATCTGGCCAACAGCGCAGAAAACACGAAGCAAAAATTACAAAGCTTTAAGTAGAAAAAGCGGCTGTTCTGAGAAAGGATAAACCCCATTTGTCCTCTCTGAGTCATTTGAACTATTGAATCCCATTGGCAGTTGTGTCATTTTTCACTATCTACAGCCGTATGTTCTCGCTATATATAGAAATCCCATAGTGTCGCATCTTGACTCGGTGTTGTGCATAATGATAAGGTGGCAGGCAGGTTTATTTTGAAGGAAACATTGGGTCACGCTGTTCCTTTATGTCTGAGAGATGAGTTTTCTATGCCTTCCAAGAGAGATGAGAATTAAACTGCAGTTTACCATCTCATAAAGAAATACTGGACAAATTACCCAGCTCTGCTGCATTGGTTGGGATTGTTAGTTAAAAGTGACAACCAGGACTGTAATTTACATGCAGACTCTGGATTTAAACAAAGTCCCCAGCACTAAATCTTACACTGTAAGCTTTCTTTTGTATTTCTGACTCATTTTGTGCTGGGAATCGTTTAACCATAGACTTTAACTGCTAATAGAGTTCCACAAAATGCAAAGTATAAATCAAAATTACTGGATCATTCAAACTCTGAGTAGTTGTTTATGTGGCATTTTCCTTCTACTGCTCTTGTACGGCCACAGAGATGCCATAAAATTATGATATACTGTACACATCTCGACAAGCTCTGTTGCAAATAAAAACTAGCGCGCTTAATTATTTTCTTAGTTATACAAAGCATCAACATTAATGATAATAAAAGACACTACGAAAGAGCAGGTAGAGTTATTCATCAGATCACGCTGAGTGACAACTGAATGAAATATAACGAGAAGTTGAAAAATCTCACTAATCCCTTTGTCTCCAGCTGAGATGACCATGGTCTCCCCTTGCATTAGCTGCATTAGTTTGCTTACACGTATGTCACAGAGGCATCCCAAACTTAGTTTAGACAGACAACAGGGTCCAAAACAAACTTTTATTTGGTAAAGAAAGTGCAGCAGATTAACTGGTGGAAGACGGGGTTTTAGCTCTCTAATAGAGACATAAATACAGGTTGGAGTATCACTCGAGGTTGTCGGGGATTGGCTCAAGGAGCACAGACATGAGTCCACCAAGCAACTGTACGAGCAGAGCCCATTTTAGTTGACATAAGTAGGCCTTAGTTAGCTTGTCTATTAGGCCGTGGGAAAAGGGGGAACGGAAAAGTACTAACTAAGGCAGGGTCAGGATATCCTTGAAGAGATAAGAGTCAGAAGAATGCGGGATGCGCATAGCTAGCTAAACCCAAGTAGGTGGAGTAAGTAAATGTGCTTAGCCTATTAGATAGAGACAAGTATGCATAATTATGGTATTTGGTATAAATGCACGCTATCTCGGGCAATAAAGTTGAAGTATGCTTTATCACTCATATTGAGTCGGCTGCATTTCTTCCTCCGTCCGCTCGGGTCTGGAACTCTGATGGGACTTTTTCTCTGCACGAGGTAATTATTAAAGGTGCAACAAATAATAACAATGGAGATCCACAGTGTGTATACACGTGGCCCACCTAAAACAGTGCCAGAGCTGTCCCTGACTCCAGGAAAAGTGTACACTTGCCTGAATCTGGCAAGGAACTAAAGAAGATACACGTGCTTATCCTGAAGCACGGATTGAGCACTGTAACTCCTGCGAGGAATCAAAGAAAACTATCACCCACCCACGTGGCTTGGTGGTGGGGAATCCAGCTCCCATCCTGCCCAAGGGGGAGGGCTCTCATCTGGCTCGTGCTCCAAGAGGTCCACGCAAGGGGGGCAGCCTCGACGAGAATCCCATTTTATATAGCCTGATCGGATCTGACTGTAGGCATTCCAGAAGCTTCTCTGCACCCCCACTCCGGCTGTGGGGTGTCCTGAAACTCCAAAGCACCCCCACTCTGGCTGTGTGCACCCAGCAGCTCCGTGGCACCTCTACACCCCCACCCCTTCTCTCTCTCAATGATCCTGATCAACGGGTTCCGGGGTTAAAACAAAAGCTGTTACCCCATTGCAGGGGAGTGGGGGGAAGATGTGTCTGCACCTCCCATATTGAAGGAAGGGAGGGGGAGAGAGAGGGGTGTGCATCTGCCACAACATAGCAGTTCAAATGCTTTACAACTCTAAATTTAAGCTTCCAAGACGCAACAGTAAATTACTGTCTTGAAATCATCAGATTTTAAGACCTGAGTTTCAAGAGACATCGAGACCCCGAGGGGCTGAATTAGCGCTCGCAGGCACCTTCTGCACTAGTTTATCACGAAAAAGCTGGAAACTCAGAGTCACTCCAAATTGCTCTCTCCATAAGACCCTGAATTGCTCAAGCAGCGCAGGGGTGAAGGACACCAGGAACAAACGTTTGGAGTGGAAGCTGGAAGCAAAGCTGTTATTCCAGCACTGGAACAGGGCGACTCTGCCATCCTTATCACCGCTTACTGGAAAACGTCTTCCATTGACGCCCTCAATTCAATGAAAGAGTTAATGCTCCTCTTTTGGTCAAAACACTTCACCATGGGATATTTTTAAAAATTATATCTTTGGGTAATCGGTTATGAGAAATTCTAACAGCAAAAAGCACATTAAAAATAAATCAAAGCTACTGAAAAGAAGGCTTCCCATCCAAAGGACAGACTTTCCCACTGGGACGCGATCCTAAGGAAGCTTTCCGCCAGGCCTGGCCCAGACAAACTCAATTTCCATTGTGCCGACCTGCGACCAAACGCCAAAAGGGACCATCTGTCCCAAGGACGTGGAACTTTGGGATATCAGGAACATCACGCACAGAGCAAAGGTGTCTCCAGAAAGAAGTAACAAACACCTAGGAGTAACTAATACTACTCAGTGTGGAACTGCACCCTGGCTGGAGTTCTGTGGCAGGAGAAAATGGAAGAGAAGGTACAACAGAAGCTACAAATCAAAGCCTTTCTGTTCATTAATCCCAAATTAGCGCATTAAAATAAAGCAGCAGTTGATTAATATCCCTAAGTAACACTTACAGTTGAGTGAGAACTTGATGCTAATATACTTGATGTTACAGTGCATTAATAAAGAGACATCTCCCTTCACCAGGAAAGCTCTTGAATTCAGCTCTCCAGAACAAACACCACGCAGCACAGGAGAATAAAAACTGCGTGTCCCTCTCCACACCGACATATTGACCAAAACGTATCACGAGAGCAACCTTATATCGTTAAATTGTATATAGTTACCCCCCCATTGAGCTCAATAGCGCTAAGTGCTGAATAAATACAATGTTGTAACAACGTATATATAGGGAAACAAAGATGTAAAAATAATTTGGGATAATTGAGCAACACACATGGTTATTAAAGATACTGAACCTGATTCTTTCACAGCGTAAGAGAACTAATGAGAATATATTACACGAACGGCTGTTTTCCACTAAACCGGCTGCCTGGAGCGGCCTGAGCAACAACACGAAAACTGAGGCAGATATGTCAACTTGAGTTTGGAATTTCTGCCTTTTCCTTCTTGTATAGATTTCACAGTGCCAATATTCTTCCTGCCAGCACGTTAGACAAATTGAAGTGACAAAACTCAATATGGAAATTAAGATCATTAACATATTAATCAAACTGTCAATATTATAAAAATTAGCACAAGCCTGCCAAATAATCATCTTACTAAAGACTTGAGGCCGTGCCTTCTGTCCATCAGCCCCGCAGCCGCTCCGCTTCCAGGCATAAGGAACGGAAAGATGGGGTCACCGGGGCAAAGACCGGCTTGTTATTTGTGTGATGATTACTCCAGTATTTAATTGCTTTGTTTCCTTACGAAAACTGGGCTCCCTAATTAAACTGACTTAATTAGTAGAAGAGAGAAACCCTGAATTTCAGTTTTGGATGTCCAGATTCCTACTCACGCCCAAGGAAAGTTTTTCACATTTGAAAAGCATTAGTCCAATAAAACGAGATATACAGAGCTATCAGCATACATATGCAGACTGCTTCTACCTGCAAAGGACTCTGTGGGTGCCAAAGTTCAATATAATCAACATTTTCAAATTAATTTTGATATTTCTCCAAACGTTACAAAATTTCAGACCGAGCTATCATTATCTAAACAAAGCTTCCAGCAAGAACACATGATAGCAAGAGAGCAGCGTAGGGGAAGGGACCTGGGGGTCCTGGGGACAGCAGGGTGACCATGAGCCAGCACTGGGCCCTGGTGGCCAGGAAGCCAATGGTACCTGGGGTGGGTTAGAAGGGGGTGGTCAGTAGGTCAGAGAGGTTCTCCTGCCCCTCTGCTCTGCCCTGGGGAGACCACACCTGGAATCTTGTGTCCAGCTGTGGCCCCTCAGTTCCAGCAGGACAGGGAACTGCTGGAGAGAGTCCAGCGCAGCCACCAAGATGCTGGAGGGAGTGGAGCATCTCCCGTGTGAGGAAAGGCTGAGGGAGCTGGGGCTCTGGAGCTGGACAAGAGGAGACTGAGGGGGGACTCATTCATGTTTACAGATATCTAAAGGGGGAGTGTCAGGAGGATGGAGCCAGGCTCTTCTCAGTGACAACCAGTGATAGGACAAGGGGTAATGGGTTCAAACTGGAACACAGGAGGTTCCACTTAAATCAGAGGAGAAACTTGTTCCTGGTGAGGGTGGCAGAGCCTGGCCCAGGCTGCCCAGGGGGGTTGTGGAGTCTCCTTCTCTGCAGACATTCCAACCCGCCTGGACACCTTCCTGTGTAACCTCATCTGGGTGTTCCTGCTCCATGGGGGGATTGCACTGGGTGAGCTTTCCAGGTCCCTTCAACCCCTCACATTCTGTGGTTGTGTGATCATGTGGAAAAATTTTGACAGGGATTCTAATGAAAGACAATCATTAAGCATTTGCAATAAGAAGACAGTCAAACATTTTCTTGTAAAATGGGTACTAACAAATTCAAAGCAAATTTTACCGCATAAAGGAAAAATCAAAGCATGACCTCATGCTTCTCTACCATTGGATATTCACTTGCTTAGTTGTGAGATGGTTTTACAAGTGGGTCAGCACATTATTCATTACAGTTTTGCAGAAACACTAACTTAGCATTTGCACACCCGGCTCCTGACCCAGGGATCTTCTTTATCCATAACTGGGCTATAAAAGCTTTGAAAACTGGGGTTTCAACGGGAGACGACCAAACCACGGCAAGCAAGGATGGCACCGTACAACAACATTCTTCACTCCATCACTCACATCTCCTCCAATGACACAAGGTCATGCAGTTAATGAATGGCAAAGCAAAGCCATGAAAAATGGATATTAATGAAGTGTAACTCAGAGTAATAACGGCATAAGCAATCTCTGATAACAAACACATTCTCCTAATAACATCTTCAATTATCTTCATTAATGTCTGTCCACGGCAAGATGCGCAATCCAGCCCTGCAGGACCACGGACCCAGCAGATCTGGAACACACTAAGTGCTTCTGCCAGCTTATTCAGGAAAGTGCTTACTGATGGATAGCCTAAATGATGATAACATGCATTTATCATCATTTTTCAGTAGCATATGCCTTCTACATATCATCAAGAACTTCAATTTGAATAAGGTTGCTTGCACTACTCAGGATGCATGGGCTCCAAGGAGATATGAATCACTGCCTCCCCAGTCGTGCCGTGCTGCTCCTTGCGTTAATGATAGTGCTGGTTTTGCTAACGATGCTCTGGGTCCATCACGAGTGCTCTTCTCCCCGCCGTGACCCCGAGTTCAGCTTGGGTCCGGTTGTTTCTGGTGAATTTGCACATCACACTCCCGCTCTTCCTTTTCAGAAGGAGCTCTGAGCTGCTGCAAGATGCCACACAGCAGCTCTAGGAAATTAAATCCTTTACTCCGAATGTAGCTCAGCGTGGCACTGATATCCTCCTCAAATTGCCTCTCAAATATTTGAGTCCTGTCTCAGAAAGGAACATTTCTGAGGGGTTATCATCAGCAAACCCTGGTGAGGCTCATGACAAAGGAGGAATAATTAGCGCTTTCTGTAAAAAGCATCTTTTAGGATACAGCCATTATCTCTATTTGAAGAAAGAAAGCGAGACTAGAATTTCTGATGATACTTGGAGCCATTTACTGTGAGTGAAAGACACTGAAGTACCAACAACCTTCTTTCTCCTCAGAACAGCTCTAGGCCATTTGTGGCTCGCTCAGCACGATGCAAACGACAGAACAAAACTAATTATTTTGTCTATTTGCTTACATTTGTTTCAGTTCTAGATTTTTGTTGACTTGAACCTATTGGTTCAGACATTTTGAGTGCAGGGAGCTACAGCAAAGCTTCCTCAGAAGCCCTTTACTGGCTATTGTCAAAGCTATTTGTCTTTTTCATTGTTGCATGTGCAAAACCACAAAATTTTAATGTTAACAAATTGTATTAAAAAAAATCTGTTAAATCTAGTCCAAGTATGAAGGGAGGGATATAACACAACACCCCCTTCTCATGGACCTGCCCTGGAATCCTGCGCAAGCAGAAAAGAATCTGAAAGAGATTTTCACATTGTCACTGAAGCCTTGCCTGGATATTTCTGTAGTAATTTAAATTTAATAAAGCCATCATCTGTAAATTTGCTCTCCTCTCCTTTGAATTGGAAAGCATTTAGTCTCAACCCCTGCAGCCTATTGTGATCATACAGAAATGCTAACGAGGGTTATGTCTCAATCTCGTCCTCCCTGGTGCAAACACAGTAACTGAGTCTTTTCAACTCAGGAACCTCATTCATCTTCCGCGAGTTTTTCTGTTGTTATTATTGCTACTCTCCTATTCCTTTTTCCTCCTTCTCAGCTGTCGCTGCTCTGGCATTAAGTGTCTCACAGAACTTTTGGATGCATGTGGTAGGGACTAGAAGCGTTTCTCTTCTGAAATATTATTTCTGTAATGCACACAAAGCACAATATAATAACATACAGCAGTCCAGCTCGCTGCTGCAATGACAGCCTGGAAACCGAAAGCCTGTTAGCACAGCCATGCTGCAAATCTGCCCAGAGCAGGGCTCCAGAATGAGGGCTCATCCCCCCCAGAGAGATGAAAACCAGCAAAACGAAAGCAGCAGTTTTGTGGCTAAAGGGCAAAACAAGGAATTCCACAGGACTGAAGTGCATCATCAACACACCTCTATCGCTCCCCAAGAGGCAGCTTTTAAACTTGACCAGATTCAACCTCCACTGAAACGTTGCATATGAAGAAAAGAGATGGTAGAAACACTTGTGGTGCCGCTCCAGCCCTTCCCATCCCAGCTCACGGCACCAGCAGCGCCGATACCGGCACCAGCTCTATGGACGCGGAGGCTGCAGCGTCACGGGGCAGCTGTAGGTGCTGGTACCCAAACACACAGGAGCAGGTCAGGAATACGCAGCCTTGCCCTAAGTATTTATCATCATAATCAGAATTTAGCTCCCTGAGCTCCAGGCCGTGTTCAGCCCGCTGCCGTCGGTCCAGGGGGATGGTGGCACAATCCCTGGGGACATCTTTGCTTAAAGGGTGAGGAAACCTGCTCCATTCTGCAGAAACCATCATGAACCCCACTGCCTCTTGCTGCCCCTTGCTGCAGTGCCCCCCTGCAGCTCCCAAAAGGGTTATTTACAGAAATATGGTGAAACAGGAGAGTATGTGAGGGGTTGGATGTCAACTCCCTACACCAGATGGCTTCACTGGCTTTGCAAAGGCATTTCTACTGAATAAGGAACAAAAGGATTAGGAAAAGGTGTGAATAATGCACTCCTACCCCCGTCTATCCCCACTTGCTCTAACAGATTGGTAAAATAACTTCATCCCCCAGTTTATTAACAGCTTGCCCTCTCTTGTATCTCACCTCCGTAATGAGATAGAGCAGATATGATGGATTACATTTTGCCTCCCGCTTCCATCCCGAATGAATTATCATCTCGCTCTCCCCGTGCTGTGGCCGCCTGCAGCCTGCTAAGGGTTGGGAAGCGGGAGGGGGAGGATGAAGATCTGTGATGTAAAAGGTAAAGGTCCCACTGAGAAAGCAGTTCTAATTTTCAGACTGCAAGATATGAAATTAAAAGAGAACGAGGAGATTCTCTCTCCTGGATTTCATCTGGTGGCACTAAGAAAACAAACAGAAAAATCCTATTGCAGCTCTCACTAGTAAAACTCCGTCGTCAAGGGCTCAGAGCCCAGACACCATCAATCACTACGAGCCAAGCTCATTTTTCCCCCCCGACCAAAACTCCTTATTCTGCAGCTCTGGCCCAGCAAAAACCCTCAGAGAGCCAAGTGTTCCCAGAGCCGCGTTCTGACAAGAACTACGTTATACCATCTCTCTTCATAAGAGCATCAGGGTTTTACTGACATCTGAAATATAATGTTTACTTTTGGGCATCTTCCTTAATCAAATCCCTGAATAAGAGAAATTAGAGGGGTTTTTTTCAAGCATAATGAATGCTTCAGATGGTTTAGGTGTATTAGAGGAATCAAGATGCTTCAAGATTAGTGATGTAGCACAATGCTGCTAAATAAGCTACTGCCTGACCCCAGTCATTATCTCATCAGACCTGATACTTCAAGGAAAGAAAACTCAGTTCTTTGCCCTGGACACTGTTTAAAAAACAAATTTAAAAATATTAAGGATGATAACACAGAGCCATGCTGGAACCCAGGTAATTCTGCATCTCTCCTTTTATACAACAACTGTTGGTTTGAAATGTCCCAGAAACACAAAGTCCTTGCAAAGAGAAATAAGAGTTGCACAACCCAGCTCAGAGCATTGTGTTTGTGTTGTATCTTTCAGCAATAAGTCTGAGTAATTATATGTTGAGTGAAGGCAAGATGGTGGAGACAGGCAGGCTCTTCTCAGTGACAACCAGTGACAGGACAAGGGGCAATGGGTGCGAACTGGAACACAGGAGGTTCCACTTGAATATGAGAAGAAACTTGTTCCTGGTGAGGGTGGCAGAGCCTGGCCCAGGCTGCCCAGGGGGTTGTGGAGTCTCCTTCTGTGCAGACATTCCAACCCGCCTGGACACCTTCCTGTGTAACCTCATCTGGGTGTTCCTGCTCCATGGGGGGATTGCACTGGATGAGCTTTCCAGGGCCCTTCAACCCCTGACACTCTGGGATTCTGTGGGTAAATTAAATCACAAAATCATTTTACCTTTTGAGAAACTTGATGAGTCGCTCTCTACAAACTAAGTGCAAAAAAAAACAGAGAGGAGAAGGCTTGGCTGACTTAGCAGCTTATCAGACACCTTTAATTTCCATCTTCAGAATTTCATGCTGCGGTGAGAATATGAAAGATATTGATTTTTGCTCGTACCTACAATGCAGGACAAGATCTAAATTTGATTTCAGTTACCCTTTGTGCTATGCAGTACGGCAAATTAAAACCAGCCGCAAAGCGGGTCCCTGTGGCAGGTAACCTTGATCATAGACACTGCAGGAACACCCGACGGCACCTGCTGATTCGGGGCTGTGCAGATATAGCACCTGCTGGGCACGTATGCACATAGCGCCTATAGGAACAGGCTTAGCGCTCACTCCAATAGTTCCCACAGGCAAGATAAATACACACTGCAAAAGTAGGCTGACTTATTGTTTTGAGGTATAGAATCACGGAATTGTTTTGGTTGGAAAAGACACGATCAAGTCCAACTGTTAACCCAACGCCACCTCTAAACCCCAAGAGCCTCATCTAGAGGTTCTCCAGACTATAAGCCAAGCTCTGGCTTTCTGCTGTTTGGGACTCCTGTGCTGAGCCCACCTTCCCCATCCCATCCCCATCACACACCGAGCGATGCTCCTCACGGCCAGATATCAAACGATTCTGAATGTCATGAACCTGGCTTTGTAGTCAAGGCTTTGGCTTACAAGGATTAAAGCTTAAACACTCCGAACCTACATTCTGTGTCTAATAATCCTGTAATAATACCTCGCTAAGAAGACTCGGAAGAGCAAAAGAAATAAAGGGGTGAAGGCAAAAAAAAAAAAAATATATATATATATATTTGTTGTAAATTCCTGCCAAACATGGGTGGGCTGGAAAGATCTGCTCCAAACTCGCCCCCGCGAGCAGAGCAGGGGATGAAACAAGAGCGGAGGAACGCTGAAAAGACAAGGAACAGACTGACAGATGGATGTAAATGTGCCTTTCAGTGCAGGAGAACAGTTGATTCTAAGGCATGAAATCAAATTAGTGCATCTGCAGCTGCCTATGTGTCATCCAGCTTCATCTTTTACACACTAAAGACATTTTTTAACCTCATGTTAGCTACACTTTTTTTTTTAATATTACACTCAAGGATTTGCAAAATGGTATTGGCAGGTATTAAAATGAGAGCTGAAGCGACAGTGCAATCTGTCTCCTTCTCTATTGTAACATGAGAGAAATCTTTGGATTCATTTATTATCAGGTAGGAGAAGAGTTGGAATAATAAAATCCCAGTCTCAACTTGATCCAGAAATACAAAACTCTTCAAAAACCGTAAGTGAGTAGTTCTGCATAACCAGATGAAGTTGAAGCTGGTTGGTCCTCCAACCATCTTGTGGAATATCTCTGCTTGTCTTCTCTACATTGGGTTGATCAACTCTTTTATTCTAACGTGGCTGGTGGACCAGTGCAGGATCGTATGTCTACGCACATGGAAAACACCATCTTCCTTGTTAAAGACCAATTAAAGTTATTAGATGTCCATATATAGTGCATCCATATTGCACTACAACCATATGGAAGTTAAACGATGAATAATTTTAAAATGAATATTTTAAAACAAGAGTCTCGTCTGCAGTTTTGAAAACTTTCAGACTTGCTGCTTTTAACTTTAAATTACTTGTTATTTCAAAACTTGGGAACAATGCAGACAGCACAGATGACTACAAATCCGTTGTCTGATTTTCAGCACAAACATTATTGTACTACACTTGAGCTTTGCATGAGCAATCATTACATTACAGAACACCTGCCTACAGCCCTCGGAATTGATCAAAACAAAAAGCTGAACTTGTACAGTTTTTATAACCAATTCCTGAGGGTTTGGTCAAATTCAATACAGGATAAAATTAAACAGAGATTGATTTAGGTAGAAGGAACTGCAGTTGCAAGGTTGGTGAGTTGTGTACACCGCACGTGGGAAAGGCTATTGTCTGAACACAAGTCAGATTAATTGTAATAGAAATAGGAAGACAAAAGGTACAATTTTTTTCCTGTTTTCTTTCCAGTGCGAGAACCAGACTAATCTGTGAGCCAAAACATAAGAAAAAGCAAATACAGGAAGAGTGATTGCTTTCTTGTAACACAACAAGACAGCAAAACAAAATGAGGGGCTCACAAGTCCTTATCATTTGATTCCCATCCCTGATGCTCCATTTGTCATCCTCTGCAAAGCACAAAGTCAAGACTTAGTATGTTACCAAGTGAAGAATTCTATCAAACAGAAGGACCCGAGTGCTGGATCCTGCACTGGAACCGTTTCTTCACACCTGCCAAGGACGATTCACCTGGTCCTTCAGCATTTTTCTATCATTTCCTCCAGCAGAGAAGTAGGACAACAGAACTTTGGGAAAGGCACCTCAGAACCCAGCAATATAAATGTGGGTGAAGGAGAAGCCGCAAGGGAAAAGCGAGCGGGTGTTCTGCATCCCAACCCATCCAGAACAAACAATCAGGGCTCAAATTACTGTTTATATTTATGGTAGGGGAAATATCAGTTGAGCACCTAGAAACCTCCGCGCAGAACAAGTTGTTACTGCAAAGACTTCATAGCTAAAATCATTTCATCATGATGTCTCCTATGAGAACGGCTGTAGCTTCACTGGGGATGTTGCTTGAGCATCAGTAAAAAAATTCCAATAGGAAATTTCTGCATTAAGACGTGATCCAAAAGCAGCTCTTTTTATGTAGATCTTCCTCCCCTGACTCAGCAATAGCGATGAATAACACTGCTCGCAGAGCACCTCCAGCAAGCCTTCAGCCTGCTGCCATTCGGGATTATTTCCCCCCCACCCCACTTGCCTTTTCCTTGAAAACCCGGCGATGTCTTTGTCATGTTACCACTTCAAACCCCCTGTTCTTACACACGTGTTACATTGGTGACACCCGCTGTGGTCGCACACTGAAAGCAAAGTGCCAAACAATGCCGGGAGAAGGAGAAGAAATCAAAGCATTTTAGAAGTCTTATGCTTGGCAAAAGCTGTGTATAATTTTGCTTAGGCTGCAAGTTGGCTTGAGAAAACAGTATCAAAGCACCATCTTATCCAATTGCTTGAGCTTCACTTTTTCAGTTTATTTTCACTGCTTATTGTAGATCCCAGACTGACAGCTCTGAAAACCACACATTTTCCATTTATGCAAGTATATGAAGCAACAACCCAGCGGCAGCACAGGATTCTGATACATCTCCCCCTAATAACCAACCCAAATTGTTGACCTGGGAGCATCACCTAAAAGGATTGCGAACCCACAGTCCTGTCCTGCCCTTGATTTTCTTCAAAACTCACTACTTTTGGAAATGTTTGTGAAAGACAGAGCCAGAACTATAAACTGACAGTCCAGTAATGAACAATTGATGAATATTTCACAACCAATCTGCTCAAAGTCCATGATGCTGCATACAAATGGAAACCTAATATAATAAACACTTAAGTCTCCTGGAAGACCAAGTCCTGCAAAACAAAATACTCCTCTAGCTGTAAAAGCCCATTTAGTGTAAATCCACAACACACAGGTATTTCTTGCATTCCAATGCCAATGTAAAATCCCCATTTGGGCTGATTTTACAGTGCTCTGACTTCATTCACTAGTAGCAAAGAGACCTTTATTATATTCCTGGAGATGATGAAGATAAGCTGGCAAACCCATCTCTGCTCTGTGTGTGCAGTGGGACCATCCCCCTGTTTACCAGCAGCTCCAACACCAGTGTTTGAAATTCCCAGCGTTCTTCATTCATAACCTGAAGCAGAAAATTGCTATTTCTATAGCAACCTTTTAAAACAAAAACACTGTTACCTGTAAACCTGTTGGCATAAGTGATTTCCACGGGCTCAACCCCGGCGGTAGACGAGATGTTCTCATAAAGCATCGCTTCCCGATATCTGGGTGCAAATTACAGCTGCTGGACTTCCTGCAATCAGCAAAGTTGAAAATGCATTAGGTTTGGGAGTCAGTATTTCAGAGTATTTCTATTACATCAGCTATCCAACTGGAAAAAAAAAAATAAACCAGCTCATCCTTGTATATGATAAAAATAAGTAGGTAAGTTCACTGCTATGATTTTGGAAACTTTTGACACTTGCAAGATTCACATGCCGTACACGGTTTATTACAAGCTACCAATTAAAACTCTTTTCCTACATCAAAGAAAGTCAGTTTTTGGTACCCACGACACAGCTCACAAACCACCCCCTGCTCCGATTTACCATAGTCACCCTGCGGGCTTTGCAAAACCTCCATTCCTCATTCACCCACCCCTTTTGCACCCCAGAAAAACCCCTTTTCTGTGGAGCTGAGTGCCATGGGGGGGCTGCAGAGCTCGCAATGGAAACACCACCAGCCCCCCCGGCTCCTAGTGGGCGTCGTGACTCACGCAGCGCAAAGTGGGTTGGAAAACAAGCCGAGAAGTCGATGGAGATGGCCCTTTTTGATCTGCTGCCTCGTGATGCGCTGTCAAAGAGCGAACGCACCTCAAAACACGTAAACACTTCAAGCAAACCCTCCGTTTGCAATCGAACACACCCACACTATGGAAAAACCTCCTAAGTGGCACTCGGGCTCCTGCACCAGCCACGGACTGGTTTTATACCCCCCGGATCAAATAGCAAGATTAACTACAAAGGGAATTAATCTCCTAAGTGACACTGATGCAGGCAGGTGAGCTGCAAGGACTGTGGGGCCGAGGGAGGAACGATGGACGGTGACAGAGATGACACCTTCAGCGTGTCCCCAGCACCCCGGGGACATCGGATAAACCCACACAGGTCGGCCCCAGCATTCCTGCTGCTGTTTGACTCCATCGCAGCCCTGGTCAGGGCACCCCTGCAAGCAGAACTTGTTTCTGATCTCACATCCCAGGATGCGCAGATCATCTGCATTTCAGTTTTCACATCTGGGAAGTGGTTTAGGACAGTGTGATGAACAGCTGCAGGGAAGCAATAATCATTAATATTAATGATTATTGCAACTATATTGTAATCACCTACCAGGCAAACTAACTTCTTCAAAACCCCATGAATGGCTTGATACACCCCAGAAATGGCAAGCACGCAGGAAATCAACCCTAAGAAAACGCAGAAACATTTGCAGCTTTATCGGCTTTTTCCACCAGTGGCTATGTAAAAACAAGAAGAAATGAAGATTTTTACCTTAAATTTTTAACTGAAATACCCGAGGGCAGCGTTAAAAGGCGATGGAACGAGGCTGTGGACGAGCCGAGCGGGCGCTGCGCTGTCCGAGGGCCCCCCCTAGTGCGGCTCCCCTGTTTCTGTGCTGGTAGAATTATTGCCGTGCAACCACGTTATTTATGCCCATTGTCAGGAGAGGGGAAAACATTTGTGGGAGCTCAGATGAACCGGTTGGGTTGTGCACGATAGTCCTGCTTCAATACACCTTCCTATCTGACACGCTGAGAAATTAGATAAAGATCTTTATCATTATATAGGCTAAATCTCATTTGGAAAGATTGCAGAGGGGACTGTAAAGATTCCAACCCAATCTGGGTAAACAAGTTGATATCCTTAATTTTCCAATGTGGTTTATCTGTCAGACTAGATATTCAGCTCTGCAGTCCAGGATAATCAAACATGTTTAAAAACATAAATAACATGCTGCCATGAATAATATTGGTAGATGGACTGATCCGAATGTTATCAACTGAAATGAATGACTTTAGGACCTAGAAGTATTTCTGTTGTCAGATTACACTTGCATATTTTTTATAAAACTGTGAGGGGTTTTTTTTTGAGCCTCAGTAAATTAAATTCAGCTCTTGAAATCTCTTTGAGCCACAGAATATCCGCAACAGCATAGAACCCAGGTTTAAGGACTTACTGAGGAAGCAACTGGGTGCGATTCAAACTTAGCAATTCTACTGATAAAGGACAAAATGCAAAAATAAAGTTATAAGAATAACTACAGAAATGGTGTGTTCCAGGGGAACACTCATCTTCCCAAGAGATCGTCTCCTTAAGGCCCTTTCCCAGAGATGCTTCCCATACCCACCCCATTGCGCCACACAAGCATCTCACCTGCACCCCGGAGTCATTAAAATCACTGCCCCCTCAATTCTCTAATGAGGGTGGTCAGTCCAGAGCTCTGCTCCCCATCGCAGGGCTGGGGGCTATAACACTTCACACCCCATGTCCTTCCCAACAGCCGAACCACACGTTTTCACATCAATCACGACATTCCCAAAGGCAGAGACACCATGGGAAGGATGGCGGGAAACAGCTTCACTCTAGGAGATCTTAAATTGGTGGAGCAGCGACAAGAAACCACCCCTGACTCCTGCTCTTCACATTTAGGAGCCTTTTTTCATGGCCCACAGCAGCAAGGGAGATAAGGGCTGGTATTCCTGCAGGTAGTGAGAGATGCCTTAAGAGGGCTGTCTAACCAAAAATCTCGCCTGTGCGTTTCCAGTAGAGTTCATAAAGTGTTTTGTCTCCCTGAAAACCTCTTGTTCCTCAAGACTCCCTCAGACTCTGCAGTGGAGAGGAGCCGGTCCCAGGGGTGTTCTCCATCACCGGCCTCACCGCGCTGCACATAAAACCTCACCGTGAACTCCAACACACCCTTTTGATTTGTGAGGCTCACAAAAGGATCAAGGCTTCGAGCTGCTCCGAAGGGGAGGATCAGGCTATGAGTTCTCTTACTCTGCTGCTGGGAGAAAATATTTTATGCTGCTGTAAGTTTCACATCCAATTTTTTTTCCCCCCACCATTATGCCAATGAATAACTATTAATTTCTTAAACAGCCACCTGAGACCCCCAAAGGTCATTGGGACAAATGACTTGTGCAAACACAGCTCTGTCATCTCGCTCTCACTCTATTCTCCTTATTCTTACAGCACTTTACTTGCTACCTGTTGTCTACATAGTAAAAAAAGCTCAGTGCTTTGCCTTAACAGCCGACAATGAGACCCTGACCTAAGCCCTGAGACCACTGCACTGAACTACCCCATCACCAGGGACAAAGCAGATATTTCTGCATGCAAAACGCCAAAAAAAAGGAGACGGAAAGAGGTGATGGAATACAAAGCAGAAGACATTGCGAAGATGGTTAAATAAAAAGTCTTTAAAAAAAAAATAACAGTTTTTTATAGTGCAAATGTGGAAAAAAACCCACCCAGAGCAATATGGGTTACGGAACATTTGTCAATAAGAGAATAAAAGCAGGCACTAAAACAACAGAAATAATGACTCTGCTTTCCAGATTTTGATTCTAAAGTGTCTGGTGCCTCAGGCAGTTATCTGAAAAACTCTTCTTCAGCACAGAATCTCACTGTTTCGCCTCAAATAGCTGTAGTTAACAAATATTCCGTGTGTGTGTACGAGAGCCGCTGACAGCCAGCCTATAGCTATATGGAGATAGAACCGCCGAGAGGGACCAGAAGCAAAAAGAAATATTAGAGCAATATATCTTTGGCTTGGAAAAGAATATTTCCTTATTGTGTGTCTTGCCCCACCATGTCTGCAGAAGCTGCAACCTCAAATTGTACCTAAAGCTCTGCTGTGTGCAGGAAACGCTGTGGAAATTGTCACCTCCATGAGAATTGTCCCATCTCAAGCCGCCATCCACCCTGCCCACCTCCATCTTCTGGAGCACACAACACCATGGGATTTCTCTCCGTGGTCTTCATAGAACTGCTGTGCCAGTCGCTACAGATCTGTCCCGAGAGGGTATTCCCAGAGACACAGGAGGATGTCACCACCCTGAGACAAGGCACAGCCAACCAGCCCTTCCCTTTGCTCCTGTTGCTCGTGATTTTGCCCCGGTGCCAAAGCCAAGCAGTCCAGCTACAGCTCCAAACTCCATCTGTGTGTTTGAACCGCCATGGTTTCAAAACCAGATTATCAACGTTTAAAAAAAATAACTGTTTCACAGCATGCTTCCAGATGTTCTTGCTTTCATTATTGCCTTATTACTTAAAAAGTCAACAGTATGTGATATATTAAACACATAATCTGCTCTGACATTCATCTACATGCTGTTGTCTGGTGGGAGTTTCTTATGAGACATTATTTTTTTCACAATTACTGAAATGAGATTTGGGTTTAAGAGCTGCCAGAATGCAACAAGTAGACATCCTCAGGGTGAACTGAATCCCCCTGCCCACATACAAGGTACATGATGGGCAGCGGTAGGACCAGCTATACATCTCCTTATATATAATCCACCAGCTGGTGGAATCATTCTGTCGGTGTTGACACTTTTCATTTTCTGCTATAAATATTGTTCTTCTGTCCGGTTACAAGTCACAAAGAAAGCAAATATCGATGGAAAAGACACCCTAGAGCACAGTTCGACTCCTCCAGCACCCAGAGATGCTCTCACCTGCTTGTCCACGGGGATCTGAACATCAGAGGACTCCAAAGAACATCTGCGATGCCTCATTAGTAGCTAATTTTACTCTAGAACCCAAGAATTCCTGTTCCCTTCAAATACTTCCCAAACAAGAACACACCATAAAGTTCAGCCAGCAGAATCATGTTCTCCTTGTACCTCCAGGAGGAAAATAAACGTGCAATCTTCCCCTCAGAGATGTGACTTCCGAGAGCCCTGGTGCAAAATACTCTCAGAATCCCCGTTTTGCCTCTCCCACCCAACTATGGCACTTCCCACAGCAGCATTTTGTCAACGGTCCTAATGAGTTAAGAACAAAAAGAAGGAAAAAACAAACACACAACCAAGAAAAACCAACAAACCAACCACTACACGAAACCCCAAGGCAGTGGAGTGTTTGCCTACAGCCACCCGCAGTATTTGGGTATGGAGATTCCTGCACCACTCATGGGGATCCCCCATTCACTCAGGCACGACAAATTATATTAAAAAACCTATTTATTTCCCTCCATTTGGATTTCCCTTGTCTGAACCACACGAGTGTCCGTATACGCCTGAATTTGATTACAGAATTGCTTTGTATTCCGTTTAAGACTGTTTCATCTGTTATCCAGGGATGTAGGAGGACTCTGAGTTGTGTTACCTTCTAGTCTCTGCCAATAATGTCATAATTTGATATGGAAACTATGCATACCATTGTATTCTAATTTGATATTTCAAACATGCTTTGGCAGACAGCTGACTCCTATTGACGCAGCTATCTGATTTCTCTCTGCCTTTTTATTCCGAAAACACTCAGAGGGAATATGTCGTATCACATTTTCGTTATGCATACTGAATCGATGTAACTTCTCTTTCCTAGAGCTTGGTCAATATATGAGCACATTAAGAAAAACAAAGGAAAATGCCAAGACTGCAAATTGGGTCAAATTCAACCACACGCTACAGAGAGAGAGCTCCAGAGCTCTCAGGAACTTGGTCTCTGTCATCTTCATTCTGCTCGTCCTGTTCCAGCTCCTTGTCTCCAGATTGCCCATCACTTCCATCTCCCCTCCCAAACATCCTTGTCTCTTCTTCCACCCACCTGTACTGCAGATTTCTGCATCCAAGAAGCTAACAAGGAGACACCCGGCCCCGGTGAAGGGAGAAGATTATGAGAGTATTGGAGTATTTTAAAAGGAGATGAGAATGGTCTTCTACAGAACACAAACCCTAAAGATGAGGATTCACCTTGACTCAGGCTGCCCCCGCTTCACACAAACCGCACTCACCGTGGCTGGCGTAAATTGGAATTAATTTCACCCAAAACACTGCAAATGCTTAGTATTAAGAACAGTTGGATCGCAAATTGAGAGACTGCTGCTCGTGAGGGATCGATATTTACAAGCAAGCGACTCAAAAGTGAGTGGTGCTGTCACCCATCCCGCACAAGCAACACGAACTGACGGGGAGGCCAAACCAGCCACCGACATAATGAAAATTATAGCGTCAAAGCAACACCAATTCCATTGACAAAGGAGTTTGCCAGAGGAAAATTAAAACAACCACCAGGTTCAGAAATAGAGGTGGCTGAACGAATGCAAATGGGGAAGGGAACAGAGGAGAAGCAACAGGAAAGTCAGAGCAACAAAGGGATGGGCAGCAAGAGCTCCCTCCTTCCCTGAGAATCAGCAAAACCACCTCATCGGAAAGAATATTTCTGCCACTTCTAATTGTTCCCGCATGGCTAACTGTCCTAATTCAATTAAGTTTTTATTTCTAATGAACTCCAGTGAAGAGAGCTCAGTTATGAAACCAAGAGTATCACAGGATAATTGTGAGCCCATCTGAAGCACACACACTGCCCCACGCGGGGGACGCTGGGAGCCAGCCAGAACGTTTTGCCTTCAATAGATCAATAAAAAGAGTTACTCGGAATTAGCAAAGGCTTTCATTTCCTTTCAGAATATCTTCATACAAAATGTAAATGACCAGGTAGCAGCCACACAGCTTTTTGAAAGCTTCAGCGTTCCAAAGAACAGGTTCATTTTACATCACCCGGCATTATTACTTCAATTGCCATCTCTCCCCCATCACTGCATATGAATCTTACTCCCGAGAACACTGATTTTTTCGTATATTTTATGAATTCTGTGTGCATTAAGACCCCCCATACGAACTCAAGGAAGATAAAAAGAGTCATTTAAGATGGGAGAGAATGAAGGTTATAAATGGTTTCAATTAAAGCTGCGCAAACCCCTGGATTCCCTGGATTATGTTTTCCACATTTCAATATTTGTCCATGACGTGCACACAAACAGCCCTCTGAAGAATCCTGCCTTCAGTAATTCTCCCTTTTCTTAATCCTCGTGTACAAAGCCTGGTCTCCTGGGATATTAAGACAATCTCATAAGGACAATCCAACTTCATATTGATTCTGTTTCCCAGATCCATAAACTTTGTTGCCTTAGGAAACACAAGAGTGAAGAAAAAACAAAAGCAGTGGCATGGTTTAATTTAAATACCACTGCTAGCAAAAGGAAAATAAACACAAATGGGAAAAAGAAAAAGCAGAGGATGATGCTTGTTTGCTAAGATTGTGCTAGGTGAAACATGCAACATAAACTGACAGGGGAAGGAGAGGATCATTGTTTGAATAACATCAATATCAACACAGACACATATGAATCTGGCAAGGGACATGGAAGATGCAAACTCTGAATTACACTGATGTACCAGTAAATATTATTCGGACAGAGTGGGGGAAGGAGGCAGAACAGAGACCAGCTCAGACCGGGAGACACCGGGACTAACATTATATTTGCTCCAAATCACAGAATCCCAGAATGTCAGGGGTTGAAGGGCCCTGGAAAGCTCATCCAGTGCAATCCCCCCATGGAGCAGGAACACCCAGATGAGGTTACACAGGAAGGTGTCCAGGCGGGTTGGAATGTCTGCACAGAAGGAGACTCCACAACCCCCCTGGGCAGCCTGGGCCAGGCTCTGCCACCCTCACCAGGAACAAGTTTCTTCTCAGATTTAAGTGGAACCTCCTGTGTTCCAGTTTGCACCCATTGCCCCTTGTCCTAGCACTGGTTGTCACCGAGAAGAGCCTGGCTCCATCCTCCTGACACTCCCCCTTTCCATATTGATCCCCAGGAATGAGTCCCCCCTCAGTGTCCTCTTGTCCAGCTCCAGAGCCCCAGCTCCCTCAGCCTTTCCTCACACGGGAGATGCTCCACTCCCTTCAGCATCTTGGTGGCTGCGCTGGACTCTCTGCAGCAGTTCCCTGTCCTGCTGGAACTGAGGGGCCACAGCTGGACACAATATTCCAGGTGTGGTCTCCCCAGGGCAGAGCAGAGGGGCAGGAGAACCTCTCTGACCTACTGACCACCCCCTTCTAACCCACCCCAGGGACCATTGGCTTCCTGGCCACAAGGGCCCAGTGCTGGCTCATGGTCACCCTGCTGTCCCCAGGATTACTGCTGGGCAGTAAATGCACAAATCTAATTAAGGGCTTCCCAGTTGTTTTTTTTCCCCCTCCATTTTTCCATCTGAATCATCCCAGTTATAGATCATAGCTAACCGGGGTTTCAGGTATCATCTGCTAATTGCTTAGGTGTAATTAATCCTGCCTCAGAAGAGGGAGGTCAGTGATGCTCAACCATGGAGCCGATGCTTTGGAAGATGAGCCAACCTACCATGCGTCACCACATAACAACCACACAATCTAGTACGGAAACAAAACTGGGGAGAAGGAGGAATTTCAGCCCATTTCGTCCTCGCTTCTTGTCAGCAGAACCAGCTCATGTTTTGCTGAGTTTGTCTGACCCAATTCTGCACCAAACCTCGACCACAACCAAAAGCTGCGGCCAGAACTTCCCATTCTCAACACTTCCAGTTGACATTTGAAGAGGTAACATACAATTCATTGTGCTAAATCAATTACTGATTATCAATATAGCACTTAGTGATGTATAATTAGCATGTAAAAGATATATTTAGCTGTAGATTATAGTAGTAATAAGGGCTACACGAGGAATAGCTGTATAATTACATTTTATGAATACAGGAAACCTTTGAGAAATGCTCCGAGATTTAATTGACATTTAACAAGATAACTACAGCAAGTTAATTAGAAATTATATGCTAAAAATATGAATTAACTTTTAAATAATATTTTAGCTTGCTGCAGTATAGCTATAGTAGCTCGTTAGATGCCTGTGAAACACCTAAATTAAATAGTTCTTTCAAATACCATATTTCTAATTCATTTCCCGCAAACTAAAGCCTGTATTATCAGCTTCTCATCCTGAAGCCTTTTTAGTACAAAGAGGCCGAGTTGATCAGCTTAGTGAAAGACTTATTTTTACGGCCCTTTCACACTTTTTAAAAATGAGATTTCTCTTAGGTTTCTATCAGCATCCAGAGAAAAGATTCCAGCTCAGCTGTGAGCCCAGAACAAAAATGCAAACTAAGGCACTGCCAAGTATTTAGACTCCCTGCAAGGTGATACATCAGGGATTCTACAGTGCTAATACAGCCAGAAACACGGAGAATAAAAGCCCTGTGAACCGGTTCTGATGCGGATGGCTGTAATCACGACGAAAATACAATAGCAGGTTCTCAGCACAGCTACGTTATTTTTAGAGCCAGGTAGGGTAGCGCAGAGATGATGGAAATGTGGCTCAAAATGAGGTTTGCTATAGATTCTCAGGGAGCTGTAGAGCCAGAGCCCAGCCCAGGGCCATTGGCACCTGGAGAATCGCATTTCCAGCCCTGGTGAGCAGAGGCTTGAGAAAGGCCGGGAGGTTTTACAAGCCCCGCTCTGAGATGAGCATCACGATACCTAAAGTCTGCACAGTTCAGCCACCGGCGTCTTTGATTCTTTTGCATAAGACTCTTCACATCTACAGATAATTTTGTCACTTTTTTTAATGATTATTATTTTTTATTACTCCTTGCCCTGCCATACTTTGCCCACAAGTCACCATAGAACTGCTCTCTATATTTTGCAGTCCCTCAACTATGCACAACCCTGATCTCTGGCTGCATGGAGAAGGAATTCAGTTATTCAGGAGCAAACAGACCACCAGTAGTACAACAAAATGGTGCAATTTCTCCTGCCTCTTGCTCTGTATGTCCCAGCAAACTCCAAGGTCTCTCTCACTACTTCTTTTTGCAAGCACTCGTTAGCATTCCAGACCAGATATACCAGATTATGCATACACAGAGCATACATGATTTAGTGTCCCTGCTCTTGAAAATGTTGCTTACTTCAATATATCACAGGAGAAAATGGAGAAAACAAGATGATAAAGCAGTGAGGGATGGGCAAGATGACCCGATCTGCACCTGAGATTTCAGAACCACGCAATTAATGTAAATCGAGGGGTTGTTTTTAAACCGTGAAAGCCAAGCACCAGCACAATGCTTTGGACAAGAGATACACCACTCTAGTCTTGGCCCAACGCCTGACTCTACATCTGATTAGAAGTTAAGAAAAGCTTTAAAAAATATGAAGCAAAGCCAACGAGTCAAATTGTCCCTGACATCTCCTCTTAATGCAGAAAGGGCAGGAGAGCAAAGTGCCACAGTTACACTATTAGAGGATGGTCGTGGATTTTCCTGGTTGTAAACCCTGCCTAATGGTCTCAAAACCAGAGGAGAATGGAGAGAAAAAAACAGCAAAAAATACACCCAAAAAACAGGATTTCTGGAAGAGAAGTCTGAGCAGAGATTACCTTTACACTGACTTTGCTTAGACCACGTCTTCCCTGATGAAGCTACATCCCTGGTGGCTTCTGATGAAGCCCAGGTTGCTGAATTTCTACTTACAGTTTTTCTTGCCATGAGTGCTAGCTTCTATACTTAATATAGATTAAAAAAATAAAGTAATGAAGAGAGCCTTTCCTGCAGCTAATACCAAATACTCCAAAAATGAGCAATGGCCCAGGCTGTGGGTTTTTATCAGCTCCCCGCCCCCAGGTGATGATCCACTTGTTAAACTGCTGCAGCTGTGTCTTCAGCACAGGTTGAGGAATCAAAGTCTCATTAACAGGGAGAGCAAGGACAGGCCTTGCTGAAGAGGTTTCTTTGACACCTAGAGAGGATCTACCTACTCTTTCTTCAAGCATAATGATGGATCCAGGACAATGGATCTCCATCTCCATCCATGCTTTTCGCCTGAGACCTCTGGGGAAGCACTGGATGGATTCCTAAGCTTCTCCGTGAAGAATATTTTAAAGAAGAAAAGGTACGTGTTTCTACGGGTTCCTCTTTTTACTTGGCGAGTAGATTAGTCAAGATTGATTTTTCTGCGCAAGAGGGTGAGGCCTAAGGTTAAAAGATAAAAGGGTAGATTCCTTTTAAAATGTAATTTAGATTTTTCTGGTATTAGCTCCAGTATCAGCACAAAATCACTTCAATTTTGCAGGCGCACCTGAGGCCCGTTGCGCAGCTGCAGGCAAGCGGGAACGGCTCCTCTGGCCAAGGGAGCAGCTGAGGATCGGAGTGAGAATTTAAAGCACATCTTTCAAACACTCTCCCCAGTCTCCTGTGGGTGAGTCTGGGAGAAAGGACCAGTTCACCACTGGTAGGTCTCAAAGAGCCCAGTGATCCTGAATGGAGATGGTGCACAAGTGGTACTGATGGTGCTTTCTGTATCACCTGCTGCTCGGAAACAAAGGCAAAGCTTAGACTTACAGAGGATTTCAGATGATAAAGCTGCTGCAATAATAATAATAAAGAGGTGAAAGAAGCCCATGATATGAACCTGCCATCACAGTCAGAGCGAGGGCTCAACCTTCAGTTTGAGCTCAAGTTTAAGGGCTTTCTTCTCCAAACGTCTTCTCATGCCCGCTCTTGCTGGAGATCAGATCAGAGTTCCTGACTTGGAGCAAACACGGGTTTGCTACCTGCAGTTTGCATTTTGTTGGGAAAAAAGCATCTTTGTACAACATGTCACAGTGGGCTGGGTAGGAATGGCTGGATTATTCACCGAGAATAATTGAGCTGATACATTTCAGCATTTTTCTTTGAATAAATTATTTGCAAATAAACATTTTCATTATTCGACCATCTCTGATGTTCCATTAGCATTCAGTGAATTATTTATTCAGCAGCTTTTCCCATCAATCACTGAATAAATTATTCGCAAATAAATTATTCTACCAGCTTTTGCTTTAAAGATGTCCCTTTGAGAACAATAGCTTCCCAGAATAGCAAACAGGCAAAGGGAGCAATTTAAAAGGCCTGACTCTCATCTCAGTTGTCTTGGTAGAAATCCGGAGGATTACCATGGAAATTCCTGGCCTTTTTCTGTTTTTACCCATCCATAAGTCAACTCCGATGGTGGTACAAGGATGCTCAGCAGAAAAACGTCCAGTGCCCTCAAAACAGTCTTTGCCTAAATCCCAGCAAGCGGGTTCATTTCCAGCTCAGCAAATTGAGCTGGATCCAAGTGACCTGCAATCGAAGCGCCAGCTCGGCTCCCATCCGTGTCCGGGCGTCGTACCCCAGATATCGCTTCTCCCTCCTCGGCAGCTCCGTTCCCGCACCTTCCTATGCATAATGTATTCAAATCTCATCGCTACACCCAGTCTAAGTCTTGTTTGCGTCTGGGCCAAGGAGGATGAAAGCCCGTTAGAACTGAACGAACGCTACATTTATGCCAATTTTAAGGAATAATTGAGGTGCGGCGCAGGGGAATTTGCTGAACTCCTCTGTCCTTCTAACAAGAAAGGCTCTTTTGTTAGGCGGCACAAGAAGTCACCCTCATTAAAACAAGCCGCCTTTATCAAAACCGCGTGGAGGATTTATCATCTCACCCATATGCTGGTGCCTTTCAGAGAGATGCAGGAAGAAAGTGGGGGGAGACCAAGTATGGAGCCCTCGTTTCAAGAGGGCTAATTATCAAAGCACCGTGATCCTCGTGTCGGTATCAATCACGGCAACACACACAAGGTTGTGCCAGAGTTTTAATAACACCCAACCCTACCTGGGCTGCCTCCTGGTATCACTGCAAGAAATAATTGCTAATTTGCGCAAAATGAACAAATGAGGCACAATATAACTGTATGAGGGGGGACAACCGAACAATAACGCTAAGATATATAATTTGCTTAATATCAGACGCTCTTCCCCCAGTGAACCTTTCCTCATCCTCGGAGTAATTGTGTAATGACATTTATGTGTAATAGACTTGTGACATTATAAATGACACTTATGTCAGGATTGTCAGGCTGTGACAGCCTCGGAGACAGCTCCAGTGAGAAATTAATCACTTCTGAGGCTTCAAAGTTGCTCATTTATCGCTGCCAAATAAGATCTTGCAAAAACAAGATCTCGCAATGAAATCTGAGCTCCCATCCAGCTCACCCTCCAAGATGTGCTTCGTGTCCTTCGTTTACAGCAGCACTCTGCATCATCAGCCTTTTGGGCTCTCTTCTACCCCGATAACACAGCCAAAGACGGTACTGTTGTCTCCATTTCTTCCCTCAATGTCACAGCACCTTTTACCAGCTCTTTATGGTGTACATACCTCTTTAAATATACGTATGTGTTGTATATGCAAGTATTAACATCTACATGTTTCACGTTTCCAGGCCTGCGGGTCACGAAAGGGTTAAATTATTTGTTGGGGAGCAAAGGACATTTTGAAACGTACTGTACATAATGAATATAAAAAAGCAAAGAAAACCTTCTCCAGATCAGCACAGGGGCTATTATTAGACTATCAAACTGTCATTTTTCAAAGCATTTCAATTGTCACTATTTTTTCTAATGGCTTCTAAAGCATTATCTAATGCCTGGGCCAAAAAAAAGAGAAGAGGATCAAAGCATGCTGAAAAGCACTAGTCAGACTGGATGACAAATAAGTGTTTGCAGGCTAAACTCTTCCTGTCCCACCTGCCTACAAAAATACTTGTGAACTTCAACACGGCTTTGTCTTTTGCTTTTTAAAGATACAGGTGTCCTTATGATTTCCCTTTGGTTTTGATCATACAGAAACATGAGAAGAGCAGGGATGACCAGTCGCAGTCCTCTAGCAATGATGCTCTAACTGATGCAGTCCCACGGACAAGAAGGGAGATGTGGGGCGTTCCAAGAGAAAACCGAATAGTTGTGGTGGATAAGGATGGAGGAGCAAAAAAAGAATATATGGAGGTGTCCTGCTACACTCTATGAACTAAGAACATTGGTATTTGGTGGAACGCATGGGCTGGATGGCCCTGAAGGACCCGGGATGGTCACCAGCACCCAGGGACAGGTGCTTTTCCTTCTGCTCACCTGGTACCCTCATCCACCAGGATGTCATAGAAGAGCCATTGCTGTGAACCTCCCTCCTCCTTTACTTTTCCCAGACCATTACATTGCCTTCTTACTCCGTATTTTCGCACAAATTAATGGAATTATGATGAGTGTGTGCAGGAGGGAATAAAGGAGATAACATGACCAGAGTCGCGTCCAAGTTGCCTACAGAACTAAGGAGGGGTTGCCATTGCAGATAGGACTTTCGATCCATCGAGCTTGCCTTGTTTAAAAGCTTTGTGAGGATCTTTAGCGAGGTCTTTAGAAACAGGTGAACCCTCCCCATCACGCTCAGAGGCCCCGCGAACGGCTTCACCTTCTCCTAATATCCACCTAAGATTAGGCTGCTAATATAACAGATATTTTTTTTCAGCCTCAACGACAACAGAATTTACAAACTGATTTGGCTTAACCGAGTGTGACCGCTAATTCCACGTTCCTAATTAAATTACATTATTTTCTAGGTGGAGGTTTATGAGCAGAGGTGAAGAGTAATGACACAAGCAAGCCACAGAATCACATATACATGCTGGAGCCGAGACTCTTGTCTAGATGGCAAAATGAGTTATTCTATTTACATCTCTTTTAAATGTCACAGTATTTTCCTGTGTTTAATCTAGGGCTTGTTTATGCATTGAGTCATTCTTGGAGGAGGAAACGGGAGCTACTCAAAGGAAAAACCATAGACATGACTACAGAAAAGAGTAAGCATCTGAGTTTTCTCAAAATCACCACTTCCTATGTACAAAGATACTGCTTTAAAACCAGCAACGTTACTGCTGCGAGGGGAGTTATTGCTGGTTTCTCTGCCTGTAACCACAAGCTGCCTCTGTGGGAAAAGAGCCCAAATTCCCCGTCTGCCGCCCAGCTCCAGGAAAGCCACGCTGCGCACTCAGCCGCCTTTGTGGAGATGCTTTTCCTCGGTGAACAAGTGGCTGGAATCCAGCTTTGCACTCTGGATGTTCAGAGGCAAAACACAGACTGCAGGCTTCCAGATTTGCCTGAAATCAGACACAAAAAGGGAAGGGATGCAAGAAGCCCATGTAGATTTGTACAGAACTGAATTGCCTTGAACAGGTCCTTACCTTTGGAAGGACAGCGAGAGAATTCCAATAAATTGATTTTGATGATGTACTGAGAATCAGGCAGATACTTCATTACATCGACTTGAGATCAAACTTAGGAAGACATAATTGAACCTTTACGAATCCTGCAATCTCGTTTAGATGATCAATTATTTTATTTATCTACTTAAGGATGCTAATGGCAGCCAAGTAGGGGAGCAGAAAAAAAACAAGATGCTTAAGCCAGAGTGAAGTTTGTAGGTGTAGCTGAACCAGCATTTTTAAGCTGGGGCAGGTGGGGAAGAGTATGTATTTAAAATGGTATCCAAAACAGAACAGAGGAATAGTCACAGCAAGCTTCACCAGATGCCATAAGCATCACATAAATGCAGCATCACAGCAGAACAATGAGCATCTTTTCCTGTAAAAAACCATACACCTTAACTTTAGCTGCAAAAAGCCACATCACAAAGACACAAATCTAAAGATGCAGATGGGCACTCAGTGCAAAGTACAAAAGCACCAGAGCAGAGCAGGTACCCAATTCTCACGCAAAGCCCCCACATTTCCCAGAGCTTGAAAATCCGAGGCCTTTAAGACTGTGGCTGTAGTGCTTCATGCTGAGAAAGGAAGAGCAGTGATCAGCAGAAATGAGGTTGGTTTCAGAAGCCCAAATCGCGAGGTGAAAAGAGGAAGGGGTTGCAGATTTGAGAAGGGATGCGAGAGGCTGAAGGGATGATGTGAAGGGCACCCCAGGGCTCTGGACACCCCGGCAGCTCCCGAGCCAGGGCTGTGCTGCATCTGGTCTGGATGTGCAGGATAACACGGAAAAGTGTCTCTTCCCAAGCCCGGCAGCTCTCAAAACAAGGGGGAAAGAGCACAGCAGGGAGTCAGGAGCGCACCAAGGGGGATGCTCATCACTCACCATGGTGGGAGCTGCAAGAAGATCTTCCACCCACCTCCTGTCACTTGGCCGGTGACAACCTCGCTGTCCTCTAATTCCACATCTCCCCCAACAGCTTCTACCAGACAGCACTAGGGAAAGGTGAGCTGATGCTCTCCTGCACCCCAAAGCTGCTCCCACAGCGGGAAAACACAAGGGACTGCAAAACAGGACAGATTTACCCAAATGGTAACTAGGCACAAGTTTGTCCCTCAGTGTCTGTTCCTGCATGAAGATGCTTGTTCCTGTTACAATTTGTAGCTGGAATTCTCAGAAACGTCCAAAAGATGCCGGCACCCGAAGACGATCAGGAACTGAGTTAACTCTGTTAAACGTTTTAAAACTTGGAGCGGTAATAGTCATTATCATTATATAGTGCTGTTATTACTAACAATAACAAGAATAATAATTATTACTGCTGGTAGCTACCATTATTATTGCTATTATTACTTCCTATAGCATTAGGGATCAATTCTGCTGGGAGAAAAATGAGCATCAGGCTAGGGAGGTAAATGAGCAGGCTAAAGACAGAAAGTGAACGCTAGAATAAACAATCCTAGTCCTTTTTTTGGCAGCAAATGCTAACAGATATCCAGCTGTCCTAGCTCCAAGGAGGGGCATTAATATATCACCTGATACAGCTGAAAAGCTTACAAAAATCTGGTTACGTTTTTTAATCATCTTGCATTTTAGACCTTTAAAGTACAAATATGGATTTCAAACATATCAGGGGAACAAATTAACTTAGAAAAATGGCCGTACTTTCCAAGGTTGCACCTGCCACGAAATTGCTCCAAGTTTGCATTTTCCCTGGGTCTCTAGTGTGTCATTACTGCAGATTGATCGCCCTCCTCTCCCCGGCAACTCCCCCATTAGAGGGTTATTGTATGGAAATTAATGGGAGGCTCGAAACATTTCTTTTGCAGCTGCAGTACTAGAAGTCAGTTTTGATTAAGCACTCGAAACCCGGCAGACTGGGGTGATCTCTTTGCTTTCGTTCCCTCTTTTATTATCACTGGTGTCAAGTTTTGTTACTTTAGCCATTCCCCTGGTACTCCCACTGCATCCTTGTGTAATAATAGGGGTTATCTTTTTAAGTGCACGTCTATTTGTTTTAAATATGTACAGGCTGATTCTCACTGGTGCAAAGTCCCTTAACCCGGCCGTAGGAATAATTCCTGCTCATTTCAAAGGCCTGTTTACCCTGGCTGGGTGGAGTAAGGAAGCACCGATAGAAATTAATATCAGGAGCATGGATATATCTCTGTTCAATTACCCAAACAGTAGTTATATCTGATGTCACTTTTAATGTATAGTTGCTCCATCTCTTATTCATCTTGCTGTTTCCTACCTGCCCAGTTTGATCCAGTTCTCCTTGTCAGCTGGCAAATAACAGATATACAAAGTGGCTCTTTTGAAAGAGCCCATATTTTTAAAAAGCCAGATATTAATCAAAGCCATGATGGAAGACAGGTTGTAAAATACTTGTAAAACGCATGACCAGATACGAGGCTCAGAGGACAGCACTCCACTGCTCCTATTGTCCCCACAGTTTTTCTTGCAAACAATGAACTGAGTGGGTATAAAAACACAAGGAGAGAAGTTTCTCTTAAAGCGATCCCATTGCAAATCATGCAATAATCGAAAAAAAAATGGAACTTCACATCGTGTCAGCTAAAATTGCGCTCTTGGAGTTGGAAAAGGAAACTGGAGTCATTTGATGCTCGTGCATCCTGGTCCCTTCCTTGCAGCTCCCCGAGCGTGGCCTGGAGCGGAGCAGGGACATTTGCTCCTGGACGCAGCACCCAGACCTGCAAATGTGGGTTTGTGTCCTGCCTGCAAGGTGGCACAAGAGCTGCTGCACGTTTCTCCTCACGTTGCTGCTGTTTAAAACCCATAGGACACCTCAGGCTTGGGGAAGGTTCTTGGGATGCATCGTGTACGGCAACACATGAACGCTTTTGTTTGAGCGAAAAGCGGCACTTGAACAAGAGACATGGATGGCTTTGGATGTTGGAAACGGCTCTGTATGTTTTTATAAACACACAAAAAGCTTATTGACCAGAATTCCCACCTGCTGTTCACAGTGCCGTTTTCACTTCAGTTATAATTTATAACAGGTTTCAGAGTAGGAAATTTGTCTTCGTTCTCCCCCCATCCCCTCCAACACAAGTATCTAAATTATATGCCAAGAAGCACCGATGAAAAAAAAGCCAAGTTAGGCTGTTGGAAACAAAACACAAAGCAATGGCCAGCAAGGCCAAACACCCAAGTGCTGCACAGCCCCAGAGGAGCTGCAGGCCTGTCCAGAGCAGATGCTGCTCCAACAGCGAGCGAGCGGAAACCTGTGCCAAGGACCACGGGCTTGGAGAACTGACTAAGTGGTACCTTTGGGGGGAAGAAGAAAAGAAAAACCTTTAAGGGATTATTTATAGGGCTCATAAAGGTGCCTTTTGAATACCCATCAATCAAACAGTCAGTTAAAAAGTCTGCTCAGCACACAAGAGAGTAGAAGGAGGGAAGAAAATTGGATACGGCGTACGTTTGAGATGAGCGAGCTATCATCCATAATCTTCAGCGATCTGCTTCGTATGTAAAGCACAGCAGTTTGGTGAACGTGATGGGAGCGGGATGGTGGAATTCTGAACAAACAGGTGCTTGGCTCAACACTGCTGTGGCGGTTTCTCTCCCTGCCAAAGACAGGCAATGTCAGGAGCAGGTTTTAACAACCTGCATAGGAATAACAGAGGACGGGAAATAATCTGCGCAAGAAAGGAACCGAAGATATTTGGGTGCCAGCCAAAGGGCTGTAACCTGCCTTCAAGGAGCAAATCAAACCAGGAAGACAATAATAACAAAGCAGTGGCTGACTGCAGATAGAATAAAGGGTAATTGCTGGTGAGCATCTGGGCTGCTACGGGAATAGACAGCGAGAGGAAGGAGACGCACAGGCTGTTCGGAGCTTATGAGACACGCAGGTCAGGAGCAATGCGCTCGTGATCATCACTGGTTTTACAGCTGGTTCCTTCGCACCCTCGCTACTGCAAGAATAAACTACTGACCCACGGCAAACATTTATTTCCAGGACTCCACCTCTCGCTTTGCACTGGTTTGGGAGTGGTGTTTGTAAACGTAGCGTTTCAATAAATCAGAGCGGCAGGGCGAGGCCCTCCCCAGCTTCCCCTGTTGCTTGGTCTGATTTAGAAAGCAGAGAGGGCTTTTTTCTGTTGTTTTAATACACAGAACCAAGAGGCAGAAGTCGCTGTGTGAAATCCAGGTCCCACCGCTGCAGCAGCCCCGGCCCAGCAGCCTTTGGAGCAGCCGCTGTGTGCTGGTGCCAGCAAACAACCACCCGAAACCTGGCTTCACGGTCCTTTCTGATGTGTCTTACACATCTAATGACAAAGTACTGTACTACAACTCCCCATTTATCTTATTAAATGGTCCCAGAACAGCTCTGAGAACCGTATTTAACATGAAGACATCTATTAATTAATAAGCACATTAGTCAGCAATCAATACTCAGTTGATCATATTGTTTAAATTATACATGTATAATAAGGATCTGTTTCCACCCTTCTCATCTGTTTTAAGGCATAGATTGAAAATGAGTAGTGCAGAACGGCTTTGCATTTAAAAAAGTTCCATTAAAATTATTTTTAAATAGACTAATTCTAGGAACACATTATATTGCATAAAATTAGCCCTAAGCATAGTCAGTTTATCACCTCAGTCTCTTCACAGACCATTGATTAACCAGACAGCAGGAGCAGTCTGTTCTCTTCACTGCGTTTGTATTTTATTGTAGTGATATCGCAATCGGTTTCAAAATCCTGAGCGAGGCATTGCCAGCAATTACTTCCTCTTGGTCTGCATAAAATGTGCAGATCATTCTCAGGCTGATCCCCTGTTGCCACTTGTATTACTTGATGATAACAGCAGCAACCCCAAACTGCAGATCCCTGTCCTGGGAAGTGTCCTCGGACAACACACACGTTCACATGAGCGTCGACACAGCAGGCTCGGCATTCTCAAAAAGTATTTATTTTACGTTAAGAAGCAGCCTGCTTAGGTGTAAAGCTAATCTATTATAATATTTAATGCATTACTATTTTTCTTAATATGTTTAAGTTATATTAAATTTATATAAGCCATTTACACAAGTAGTTTCATCTGGAAAGTTTTAACTAAATTGGTTGAAGCTCATTTACATGAGTGTACACAGGCCGTAGAGCCAATGGGTTTACTTTTACATTATCACTCTATGTAAGAACAGCGTTACGTCCTCTCTTCCTACACATTCAACCTAAAGTTACTATTTTTATTAGCACATCCACCAAAGAAAATTTCTGTCCGCTTTGCTTTCAGATGCTGCAGATCGATACTTGGCCATTTTCCTCTCCATTTTGGCATGCTATTCCTACATGACCTGCTGATTACAGCAGTATTCTTTTGTTTCCTCATTAAGACGAGTATCTGTTTGCTGGCACCCCAGCAGCCACCCTCTGGAGCAGAAAATCACCTGAACCCAAAGCTGATGGAATTACAAACTCCGCAAGCGCTCTGAGCTTACTGTACATTAATAAAAGCCATAGCGGGGGAACGGGCTGGTCTGACAGCGCAAACCGAAGGTGTCGCCTTGCTCCAGGCTGCGGACAGAGCGCAGGGACAAGGGGATGCTGGCGATGGGGCTGTCTCTTGGCCACCACTGTCCTACCAGCGCTGTGCGTCAGAGGGTGCTCTGCTCACACCCAGCTCCGGGCTCTTTCGGCTGCTGGGGTCCCTGGATTTACACTTGTCCTCGCTCTTCAGCTGTGTGGTGTGAACCTGAAGGAGCCCAGACCCTGCAGTGCGGCTGAGGGGACCCCCAGGGGAGGAAATGCGTCTCAGAAACAAGCCTCGTAAAAAGAATTGATGCTTTTCATCAGCCTGTGGCAGAAAATGAGTCTGAACTACCGGGCTGAGCAACAAGCCCTGGGTGTTTCCAGGCCACGCTCTGTCCCATGTATTATATATACGTTATTGTATATACATACAGATGCAGTAACTGAATCAGAGTTTCTCACTGATGCATGTCCAGAGCCTCAACCGCTGAGATTTTTGTGGGATATTTACAACTGTAAATACCAGATTTGTTTCCTATGAACACGTTCCAGTGTTTATCTAAAACCTGCCCTTTTAGCAAAGGCTTTTGCCAGTGAACACCTTTGCCGTGATGTTCTTGGCACATGGACTTGAATGGGGACAGCAACCGAGCCAAAGAGCTTGAAAGCTAAAACGAGCGTTCACAGAACTGTTCATCCAACCCTGCAATTATATTACTTCTGCTTTGCAAGGAGGAGTAACCTTTGTGAGTATGACTGTCCATGAGCTACAGGGACCAAGTGAAGCTCTCGGAGCTGGAGGAAACCAGGCAAAGCTTGTCTGGTTTCCGGTGGTTCTGCACACCCATATATATTTCCAATATATATTGGAATATATATATTGGAAATTTTCCTGTAGATCGATACAGAGCAGCACGTGTTCATCTGGGACCTGTGTGGAACTCATGGGTTTGGATCTGCCTGAACCCCAAATGCAAAGCGAACTCCAGTCTGTGTCAGAAGGACTCCCAGAAAACACAGCAGCTAAACCAGAAATGGACTTTTCCAGCCACGCCGCACGTCTCTTGTACTTGGATCGCTTATAATATAATCTCAGTCATTCAGCCACCGGGTTAAAGCCATTTAAGAGGAGAGCTCAGCTGAGATTGCGCATCCAGACCCAGGATCGCGGCTCTAACCCGAACAACAGGCTTCTTACCTGGACAGCAGGACTGAAACCGAAGCAGGAACCCAAGTTTTAATTCATCGGTTCTGCAACACCACGGATCAAACACTCCTGGAGGTCAGAACACGCAGCTGCAGAGGGTGTTGCAATACCTGGGATAAAAATGAAAACATAATGTGTGATAGTCGGATTGAAAATTAGCTTCAGGGTCTCCACGCGTTGCTTTCTTAATGATGTGAAACATAACGGCCTCAACTGTAATAAAGATGAATTACTTTCTAATAAAATAATGAAACTCCAGTAAACACTCAAGGTTTATCACTTAATTTATCCCCAGTGCTCGCATGGAAAAGAACTTTTTTTTTGCTCCCTCATTTTTAATATTCGCAGTGATTAGATTTCAATAACGCGCTCCATAGTAATGTGTGTCTCATTTCCCTGGACAGGCAAAATAGGCCATAACTTCCCCTCCGTTAGAGCCCTAATGCTGTAATTTAGAACTTCTGTCAAGATGAAAGATCTTTCCAGGGAGTTGCAGCGGGCCCATGGCAACACTTTGGCACGGGGCTGGATAATGAAGTTTTCATTATTAAATAAAGATATTTTAGGAATGTCATAACCCATAAATCCATTCTTCTACCATGCATCAGCACATTATTTTGTTTATTTCTCATCTGCTGATCCCACCCCGTCCCTCCCCGCTCCCTTGTTTTTTGGCTGCCTTGTGAGTTCTCTAAAGTTGCCATAGAGATAAACTCAAGTTTCTCTCCCCGTGGTCCTGGGGTGACCCAGACTGATGCAAAAGGGGCCACATCCCTTTGCTGGCAAGTGGTCCGAGCCCAGCAATGTGATGTTACCTGAAGGAAACGCTCAGGAGCAGCAAGAATTATGGGAAAAGGGCGTTTTTCAGAAGGAAATGTAGTGTTGCTCAATGGCAAAGCAAAGGCAGGTTTACAATACAAAAGTTCCCCAGCACTCCAGGCTCCTGGAGATGAATCAATAGGTACCAATGGGGTAACTTGTTGCCTTCTGAAGACACAATAAAGAAAATGATATATTGCACAACGACAGGCCTGCTCACCTATCAGAAAATTACAATCATTTTTGGAGTTTCAAAACAAACTGCAAACCCCATCCACACTTCAATTAATTGAAAATAATCCTCCTTTTCCAGTGTTAAGCAAACAGGAAAGTTCTGTCTGACAGCACAAACGCCTTCTGCAATGCTTTGCTAAGATCCTACTAATTAAAAAAAACCCACATCTAATTTGAAGATAGTTAATAGATCCTGCATTTCTACAAAGTATTAGGAAGGCAACATTTATCTGAACGTGGGGCCTGTGGTGATTACTACTCAATTAGTTGTGATTTAATTCGCTGAAGTAAAATGCTTGTTTCATTAGCACAAAGAAATAATCACCAGCCACAAAACACCATTTCTGGAATTGCTCTACCAACTGGTTTGATACTGTGCTAAGTTCAGAATTTTCATGCTGCCACAATGCTTTAATTGTAGCCCTGATTTCACGTCACCGGGTTCAATTAACCCTATTAACATCTCCCCCTTTCCTTGAGCCAACCTCAGTGAACACCACCAAATCGGGGCAATTTTACTGTTCAAACCAGCTGCCAGCTCAGAAGAACATCCTACAACACGGGGGCAAAGCTACTGGGGATTTTGATCTGCGGTCGTGATTTTGCAATGTGAAATCAGCCCGGGATGCTACGCTGGCTGCCAAAAGAAAATCCCATCAACACCCTGAGACTTCAGAGCTTAGAGGAATCAATGGGAAAATCATATTTTTCCACTTGTGAGAAGAGAGAAATCTTGGGGTCTGTTCTACAAATCTAGATTCTGACAAACCTAGATGCAACTAAGCTGAACAAGAAGGTTCCTGCCTTGCTTTTTGCTGGGTTATCAGGACAATCCTTGTCGAGCACCCTGTCTCGTGTTATCTTGTTGGCTGTGTTGTCTCCCAACATATCCCATCCTTTGGGGTTCCACCTCTTTTAGCAGTTTTAAGTGATTTTTAACCTCACTTCCTCAGCAGATGAAGTTGTTCATCTACACAAATTGATTTCAGTGGCAATGCTGAGATTTCTCAAGTTTCCAGAAGTGAATCTATATTCCTATGAAAATAGCCCGGAATTTTCAGTGTGATGCTCCCACAATGAAGCTCAAGGCGAACCAGGACCAAAGGAAACGCAGCGTGTAGACAAGTACCAGCCTTAACATCTTGTTTTTCTCTCCTTTAAAATCAAACAAATAGATATAAATATGAAGGAAAAGGAAAGGAAATCCCAGCTCCCTGGCCACTAGGTGTCTGTCTTGACTCAAAATCATCACCTGGGCCAGGCGGCCACCCAAGCGGGGCTGGGGAAGCTCTGGGGTCCCCAGCAGTTGGGGGATCAAGTGAGTTCTTTCCATCTTCCTTGGACTTTATAGGATGGGCGGGGTGCTCAGGTCCTGGACGTCTTTGTCTCTCGTTGGGGATGAAGCCCAAGCCCCCGTGGTCCCAGCTCCAAGATCCAGCCGAGGTCGTTCCCCAGAGCAGCTCTTGGAAACTCTCCTCTTCATGGAAATTAAACATCTTTCATTTCATTAATTAAAGCAGCCAGGAGCTATCAAGCTCCTGTTTTTCAGGAGATTAAAGTGTGCTTTTAGAAGGCAGAGAAGGGCCAAAGCCTGAAGCTTAAATCTGAACCATTTAGTGGGAAGAGACGACGTGAGATTCAAACCCGTGCTACTGGAAATCAGCACTATCCAAGTTAAATTCTGAAGTCTGATTCCTATTGAAAGGTTTAAACTGGACAAAGTAACACAGAAAACACATTCTGATATATGTTTCTGTTTCCACTGTTGATCAAAACCCTAAGTATTCAGGAAAATGACAGACACAAATGATAATATGAACTACATTCAACTTTTCTAATTTATCTGGTTCTAGATCAACTCAAATATTCACCTGAAATATATGCTTTTCATTTCATAGAAAAACTGCGTGATAAAATTCTACTGACATCACAAAAGTACCACTCACAGCAGTAAAAACACCTAAAGATTGAACAGATCAACCCCACTACTCCACCACTAGATTGACGTACAGAAGAACCACTTGTGGAAAGGCAATGGGGAATTTTGCAAAGGCAGATGCTGCGCAGGTGAGGCCACCACCAGAACCTCAGAACACTCCTTTTCCTTTTCATACCCTCATCTAGCCAAGCATCAGGCACATATCCTGGTCTCATTCGCAGCACGGTAAAACCAAACCCAACACGAACGCTGTAGGAGACAATGGACTATTGTAACTGTGGTGAGGGAAGCTTTGAGCCCTTCTGCATTATGAGGGGCCATCTCAGGCAAGCACCTAAACCCATTTAAAAATGGCAAAAAGCAGCTCTTCGTGTTTTTCCAGCCAGCACCAGAAATATCTAAACCTGATACATACGCAACACGGGGTGAAGAACTCATTGCTATTTAATTCACCTAAACTGTCCGGATGCAGAGGGTGAGCGATAATGACCCGTTCATCACGTGCAATAGCTGCTTTCCATCCTCCCAGCTTGCACACAACAACACATTTGTCATTTTGACATTTTCAGTGTTTATCTCATCCCACTGCTGTCACTGCAAGACTGTTACGCGACCGGTAATGGACTGTACGTACAATAAAATCTATATATACCTACAAAAGTTGACTTGGTTTTCTAACGTCAAACTGCATTTTAAAAGGGAGCAAAGCTGCTCTTGGCAGAAGCACCATGAGAAGAGACAACGCCACCAGACACATCCTTTCTCACTCTATTTTTTATCAGCCAGTCGCTGACTCTCCCCAGGGTTCCACCTGAAAATGCCACATGAAAATATTCGGTGGTTCCAGCTGGCCAGCCGGGTACCGGAGCAGAGAAATGAATCTGCTGAGCTAATGAAGCTCAGGGCAGAACTGTGTAAATACTGTAGAAAAGAATTTGCAAACATTTGTTCAAATGAAGGCTCGGAATTAACTTCAATAGCACCCACGAGTCGTAACGTCTCTCGTACGCTCTCCTGGAGCACTTGCACAAATGAACTGTTGTTTAAAAGAATATTCAGGGAAAGTGTCATAAAAACACAGGCAAATACATGCTCAAATCTGAGCAGTTATGCAAATATTTCCTCTGATGACTAATGACACCAATGACTTTTCACGCTATTTGAGAACTTGGGAGTCATCTGCCTAGAATGTACCATGTGGAGAATAACACAGATCAGTAAAAAGCACGGTAGTTTGAGAGAGGTGTTCTTGTAGGATTTATTAGTATTTCTACTAAGATTCAACCCAACATCTTTCACCAAAGTCACTTCAATATCTTTGGAAACTATTCCTCATATCACCCGATTTATCTGAAAGCCTCTGAATTCCTCCGGGCAGGAATCTGTTTGTCCCAAGGCCGTTGCGCACATCTGTCTTCCCAGCACCTGTCATCGATTTCCTAACATCACGCCTTTAACAATGCCAATAGTCCTCTAACGAGGAGCGCTGGATGGACCGAAATGCCGTAAAATCAAAGCAGGGCAGCTGTTAACCACGTAACAGACACCGTGTCGGAAAACGTGGGACTTTTAGGGACCAAGAGAAGGTGAGAAGCAAAAGCTTTGGATGGCAAAGCACTAATGAGGAGGCACAAGCAGGATCGATGGCTGGGGAGTCCGGAGGCCCCACAGATGGCCGAGGTCAGAGATGGGAAGAAGATGCACCAGAAAAGAGTTTCTGCGGGGTTCTGGTAATTACCAAGCCTAAATCAAGCTCCTACTAGCTCGGTTGAGCTCAATAAACCTGACACTCGGCCAAAAGCCTTTGACAAGCTGGATCTTGAAGAGTAAGAAAACAACGCCCTGACAACGTCTGTATTTGCATAAACATTATTTAATCAGTTCTGAGCCATCTCATTTCTACAGTCGGCTGTGCCCAGACAATTTCCAAAAAAAATGAGTTTAAATGCGTATAATTCTGGTGGGAATGGTTCTCGTTGTGACAGCTCCTGAAGGCAAAGTGTGCTGGGGGAGAGGCCAAGCAGGGACGAGAGGCACAAACGTCCTTCTGCTGTGCTGCCATTTCAGACACCCAAATTCATGTGCAAGTTCAGCCCACGCCGGCCAACGAATTTAGCAAAGAGGCTGGTGGTGGACACCTCTACGGCAACGTCTTTTCCAGGATTTTGAGGCTAACAACTCATTTCTGAGAAGCTATTCCACAGATATTAAAATTATTATTATGAGTAGTGGCGTTGGTGGTTTCTGAGCTAGCAAATAATCCCTGTGCTTTCTCCAGGGCTTCTGCTGATGGTGTTTCCAGAACATTCACATTTGACCTATGACACTTTCCTTGAAAGAACAGACCTTCCTGGCTTCCTTTGACTTGGTTGTTGGAGTGGGAAAGCTTGTTGAGAGGAACTCAAAACCTTTGAAGATAATTCCCACATTGGTCAATGACTGTAATAATCCAGCTAAAATTACAGTGTGCTCCGAGCACTGAACATTAAAGACCTTGCATTTTCTAAAACTAATACATCAAACACAGTAAAGCCTCAAGTTCTGGCTAAATCGAGGAGAATAGGTGCGGCTTCCCTTCCCCAACTCACAGAGAAGTTACGCACTTGAAATAACTCTGCCTCCAAAAATCATCGAATCAGCGATAGATTCTGCAATGTCTGTTCAGCCTGTTTGACACCGGAAGATTCATGCAGAGCTCTTTATCATGAGATGCGGATCAAGAGTGGCCCTTATCCTTTCTTTTTCTCTCTCTCTTGCTCGGACAAGAGCAAGTTCTGAAGCCACGCATTGGTACTGATATATTTTCAAAAAATAAGCCATGCGTATGTTCTCATATACAAAATAGTGGGTTTTTTCTGACTTGAGCTAGGTTAGCAAATCTATCTGCACAGATTCTCATCAACTTACAGCTAAAAGTAAGGTTTTTCAGGACAGGAGGGGGATGCTTATGTTTTCATGGTTTATCTAGTCTGTTCTCATGAGAATGCATGAGCAGCCTTCTCCCACCAACCTGGAAAATCCTGGAGAAGCAACACAAGCTAGGGCTAGTTTCTGCCTGTTTTCCTTTGCAATAGTAATAATATCGTACATATAAAACCAAGGAAGACGTGGTCGTTTTAAAGGATGAGCCCTTTGCCTAAGGTTGGGACAGTTGCTGATTTAGGTCCATCGGCAACCAAAGTTTCGCTGGTTTGTGTCCTTGACGGGACTCGGTGGTACATGTGTGAATCTAACCCTGAGAAAGAAGGACCCTCAGATTCCATATGGGCGTAACGGGTGCTCTAATAATGCTCAAATCTGTGCAGTTCAGTTCAACTTCTTGAAGTAGCCCGAGATCCTCAGCTCAACGGCAGAGACAAAATCACGAGCAGATGTCAAACACAATCAGCAGGCACCAGGACGGTCACTGTCACCGTCCCCAAACCCGGCTGCTTTATGCACCAACCTGCGCATCCTCCCAAGGTTGTGGATTCGCTTTGTTCAAAGCCAAAATTTGAAACAAAGCGAACCGGGGAATGGAAATTTACTTCCAATTTTTGCTGCGCCCGGGTTTTATGTGGAAAACGCACCCCACCCTCGCTATCTGAGAATCAGCAGGAGCTGAACTCCCAGCGCTGTTGCTCAAGGGGAGATCTCCACTGTCAGGTTGATTTGCGATGCGTTTGAGTTGACGGATCGCCTTGGGCGAGGGAGGAGGTGGGTCTGCAAAGGAAGGAAGAAAGGAGATTAAACCTCCATCAATATGTGTGGTTACCTACGCTAGGGAAGGGGAGAGGCAGTGGGGGAAGGTGGAAAGTCAAAAAGCAGAGGAGAAAATTGCATTACCAAACAGGGGAAAGGTGAAAAGGCTTTTAAGATTTTACATGAGATCTCCGGCTTTGCAACCGCTTGTAGCACAAAGCTTCAGCAGGGCTCTGCGGGGTGGAGAAGGCTTTCCAACAAGTCAGAGGCAAGCTCCTTAGCAAAGAGTTTAACAAGAACAGAGTCAAGAAGCACCAGACATCTTGATTTGAAACAGTAGTGGGTAAACAAGGTAGAAAACTAGATCCTAATTTTCAGATATGCTGAGAACAGGCAACTCCGGTTGAAGCTGCTGGAAACTTGGACTGTTCAGTACCCATGATTGTGATACTAATGTTGGGTTGTTGCAGACACATAGATGTTCCCTGTTTTAGAAAAAATATGTAGTTACCATTGAGGTAACTGTAAAACCTTCACTTCTCTGGGTACATTTCTACATCTGCAACACTGAAGTGCAGCTGAACTTTCCCGCTTCCACTCACACCACGACAAACACGTGCAGGGTAGAGCACAGACAGAGCAGCAGATCAGCGGGAATCCACATTACGAACCATAAAGCTGAACAAAAAATACCTATAGCATAGATGGGAAAAATCTGTGAACCTTACAGATCCACCTCAGAGCTTAACGCAGCTGCCAAGGGATTTCACACGTAAGGTATTACCAAACACCAATAAGTATCTAGATAAAAACAGACCTCCCTTATGCAATCGAGTCAGTAAATTTAAGTCCCAATTTTAAAACACCAATGTTTCAGTAACTCTGTTCCTCCTCCTAATTTCACAAGCTGGGATGGAGGATTAAGACCTATTTTCACGCTGACTACATCCTAACGAGGTGTCCAAATGTGGATATAATGCCTCATGGGAGTCTGGGTTACCTCCTGGATTTTGTTGTGCGCTTACTGGAAAAAGGGCAAGGAGAGGGACTGAAATTGTGCCTGTCCACTGATGTCCCTCAATTTCCTATTAGATCATCCCCATAAATCATTTCTGTATTATTCATACTAAAATTCATCCAGTAATTCAAGATAATTGTTTGCATTTTTGTTTTAACATAAAATGTCCTGTGTAATAACCATTTTCACTGGCAGACACACGATCTCAGCCAGCGACAGAACAGCTCTCACCGTGCCTCAGCTTCTTTCCTCAGCAAGTTATTATTAGTAATTAATGTTTTATATATTTAAACTGCCAAGTATGTTGACATCAATTGCTGTCAACAGCCAGATAAATTTGTCCAAGTTCTCACTGACATTTTACAGCTCTGTATTTGGTATTATCTTTACTGATCTCAAATCCATTTTCTTTGTTACTTCCTCCAGCGTTTCAGACACCTCTGCTGCTCTGACAGTACCAGCACAACCAAAGAGTTGCCACAGACTATTTAAATTTACTTCATCCTGATGCTTTCACAATCCCTGCTTGTTTTTTTCTTCCAGGTGGGATGCAAAAAGAAGCAGAGATGGGGTGTATAAATCCTATTACAAGCTCTGCCTTTTCAGCATTAAACAGCAAGCTAAAAATTTTACTGGAATTCTAAACTGTTGTAGAGCCACAGAATCACAGAATCCCAGAATGTCAGGGGTTGAAGGGACCTGGAAAGCTCATCCAGTGCAATCCCCCCATGGAGCAGGAACACCCAGATGAGGTTACACAGGAAGGTGTCCAGGCGGGTTGGAATGTCTGCACAGAAGGAGACTCCACAACCCCCTGGGCAGCCTGGGCCAGGCTCTGCCACCCTCACCAGGAACAAGTTTCTTCTCATATTTAAGTGGAACCTCCTGTGTTCCAGTTTGCACACATTGCCCCTTGTCCTATCACTGGTTGTCACCGAGAAGAGCCTGGCTCCATCCTCCTGACACTCCCCCTTTAGATATCTGTAAACATGAATGAGTCCCCCCTCAGTCTCCTCTTGTCCAGCTCCAGAGCCCCAGCTCCCTCAGCCTTTCCTCACACGGGAGATGCTCCACTCCCTTCAGCATCTTGGTGGCTGCGCTGGACTCTCTCCAGCAGTTCCCTGTCCTGCTGGAACTGAGGGGCCACAACTGGACACAATATTCCAGGTGTGGTCTCCCCAGGGCAGAGCAGAGGGGCAGGAGAACCTCTCTGACCTACTGACCACCCCCTTCTAACCCACCCCAGGGACCATTGGCTTCCTGGCCACAAGGGCCCAGTGCTGGCTCATGGTCACCCTGCTGTCCCCAGGACCCCCAGGTCCCTTTCCCCTACGCTGCTCTCTAATAGGTCATTCCCCAACTTATACTGGAACCTGGGGTTGTTCCTCCCTCAGTTCAGCTGTGAGGATGCTGTGGGAGACTGTGTCAAATGCCTTACTCAAGTCAAGGTAGATCACATCCACCACTCTGCCATCATCCATCCACCTTGTTATGTCCTCATAAAAGTCAATGAGGTTGGTCAAGCACGACTTCCCCTTGGTGAAGCCATGCTGACTGCCCCTAATGACCCTCTTATCCCTGATATGCCTTGAGATGGCACCAAGGATAAGCCAAGAGAAATCTTGAGCAAAATATACTTTCTGTAAAAGCATATTAAATATTTTTCTGACCATATTTTGAAATTCAGTTGAGAAGTTAAGAAACAAAAAATTCCCTTCAAATAGTATGTATTTTTCTGGAACTCACACCAATGCTTTCTTCCCATACCCGCTGTGCCAAGGATAAACACATCAAAGACAACACTGAATGAACCAAACACGGGATTTTATAGCTCAGCACAAGAAGGAAGCACCAAGATGCCCAACACGACTACAAGGAACCATCCCAGTCTTAACTTTGAACACGTACTATTGAAATATCACAACAATGAGAACAAGGGCATGGTTTTAGCAAGTTATCCTGCCTATTGAACAAGCCGCACTGAAACGTCACCATTGGTAACTATGAGCAAAACGACTTAAGCAAAGGCCTTGTTAGTTAAACTTTGCTTTAGGCCTAATCATTGGGCTAAGATGAGGATCCAGCGAGGCGCAGGGACAACTCCAAGCATCACTTCTTCCCATCGATTACAGTTTCAGTGGTGGCTTATGAGAGGAGTCGTTAAGAACCGGTAATGACTGCACACTGAAGGATTTAAAACCATAAGGATCAATAGAAAAATCTTTCTGCTCAAAGTTCCATTGATAACTTAAGCCCCCAAACACACAGCAGCGTTGTTCTCCGTCTCAACACCCAACATGTTTCTTTTTAATTGCCCGGTGAATTAAAACTTTTGAAACTACTTAATTACTGGATTTATACTTCATGAAAGGATCAGTTGTAATTATAGGTTGTTTGGGGAAGGGGGTTTCTCTTTTAATTCTAATTGCAAATAATTGACTGTAAAGCATCACATTTAGAATAAAGGTGTATCCTTTGAAGTTAATATTTAGTTTATACCTTTCTGCAAAAGGGATGCCCAAGAAAATACGTCTTGCTTTTAGTAATATTAACTATTATGGAAGCCACTGCAGCGCTCAACCAGAGAGCCAGACCTTTCTGTGCAAAATACTCCACTAAAATAAAATGAATGGTCCCCGCTCCGGGAAATCATCCGGCATTTACAGGTGATTCAATAAGAGGCACTGAGCAAAAAAACAAACAAAGAGGAAATGGTAAGTGCTGAATCAATCCCCACCAGTTCACAAAGCATCATCTTCCATACTCTCATTTTCTCATCTCCTTACCCTGGTTTTAAATGACCTGTCACCACCACGAATTTCTTTTAAGAAGGGATGCGGAAGGAGCCAGTTTGTCACTGTGGATTTTAGTTCCCATGGGACAAAGCACATAAGCTGGTCTCCTGCAAGAATGAACTTTTCTACCATCATTACATTACCTACTTATACAGGTTGAAGAGTTTTCTGGGTAAAAACCTCACACTTGATGCATTTCAAAGGACAGAAGAACTTGAAACGAGCCATTGAAGGGTTGGGAAACATCAACACGGTTTGGAAATGTGAAGCACAGAAAGCAGGTGGGTTAAAAGTGAGTCTCATCTGGTAATCTCTTTGAAATTTGCACTCAGAGGGAGGCGTGAGGAGCTCTGGAGGCTGCACACAGAGGTAAATTATGTGTTTATTTAGAAAAGAAAGAGGCCGACTAAAGAAAGTACACACTGGAAGCAACACCAATGCCCCTGCTGTCTCAGGAAAAGAAACAAAAGTAAGCTGGTTTTGTTCTGGGAGAGAATTTATTTATCTTCATTTTCTACCAGTAAAGCTATTTCAAGATGTTTGATCATTCTATTCAGTAAAATAGTAAAATTATTCAAGACGACCAGGAAGATCTGGGCCTAGGCTTGCAAATGTTCATTGTTTTCTCCATGGCCTGGAGGGTGTGATTCATCTGGATCTAAACTAGTCACCTTAGGCTCCAGGGAGAGGTAAGAGAGAGAAATCAGCATTTGCAAGGTGCGATTCATCTCATCCTAAGGTCGTCATCTAAACCTGGTCCCACCAGGGGCCCTTTGGAGGCGTCTCTATCCCAATTCACGGCCCTGGCCGCTCCAGAGACCTCAGGAAGGGTTTAAACTTCAGATGTTCTGAGGGGGTCAGACTTCTCCTGACTTAATGTCTGGTTTTAGATGAGGAAATGCATATGTGCCTGTGGTAAGTACAGAGACAGCCGAAAATAAACACCCCAAACCTGTTAATTTACTTCTACAAAATAAAAATAAAATCACTTAGTCTTCTTTTGTTTCCCGTTTGATTGTACTCCTTGAAGTCTCTGGGAAATCAAGTTTGATCCCAACTATTGAATAAAATATCTTTCCTGTTCTGGGTTGTTTAAATTTCAGTAGCCAGTCATCATCCTTCTACTTTATTAGCTCCTCGATAAAAAAGGAAGTCAAGGTTTTCTGGATCTGATTCCCCCCTATATCCTAGATTAATGTATCCTAGATTAAGGTTGACAGAACTAATATTAGTTCGATTGTTCCTGGAATATCTCATCTGTAAAATGCGAGGAGAAATCAATTCAACAGAATACCTAAGGGAAGAGAACAGGAGGAAAAGACTCCTTTGTGAAATAAGAGGGGGGTTTGTCACAACGTGGAAACAAGACAAAATACAAATATGGGGCTGTTTTGACAACATGTTTTGCCTGTAGAAATGCCCACTGCAGGAAGGCTGACAGTTCTGATACAGGCAAGAGGCTGTAGGAAAGCAGGAGGAAAAAATAATACAGCAGGAAGAAAGGAAGGACAGCAAGAAATAATAATAAGGAGAAAAATGTGCCGTTAAGCTCGTGGAGCGGCGGCAGCTGCCGGAGGGCGGGTGGCCGCGCAGCGTGCTGCGTCTTGCCGGCATTCCTGCGGCCGCGGCAAGTCCCGGCACCCCCGCCACATTCCAGCGCTTCCAGCTCTGCTGCTTTGCAAAAAGAGGTAAAATATACACACGCGCTGCTAACGCGGCCCCAACCCTGCGCTCTACGGTCGGCCGGGTCTCCTTAGAAATGCCGGAGCGGCACCGCGGCATGTGGTGATTTTCATTCTAGGTTGAAGCTGTGGAGGTGTAAGACGTGGCCCTGGTGGGACAGTGAGGTGGGACACTGTCCTGGACCCCCGAGTCGCCGCAGCTTCCATCGTTGACTTGGGATATTCATTTGTAGGAGAAAGAACACGTGCAACCGTTTGCTCAAAGTTTCACCTCTGCACACAGATAAGGAAGCAGACAACGCAGCAGTTGTAAATGAGCATGGAACACAACCACTGAAAGACAAAATGAGGCTTTATTTCCTACCCCCCGCTTTACAGCCCCCTCTGCTTCTCTGCTGTGAGAAACTAGAGTTGGACCAAGGGTTGGACTCGATGATCTCTGAGGTCTTTTCCAACCCAGTCGATTCTCTGATTCTGTGATTTTTAATCAGCTACTGACGTACATGTGGGTCCATCTCAAAAAAAACGTTGATGAGCACTTTATTATCCCGATGCTTACTGTTCCGTGTCTGTTCCTGGGAATACAGCACATGCACTCTCCTGTATATTATCTATACCATAAGGAGTCTAAGCACACTTAAGTAAATCTGATTGACCCCAAGACTCCACCAGCTCCAGTTCAATGAGAGCACCAACCAGGAGTGTTGTCTCCTTGAACTGCAGCAGTCCGCGCATTTCTGGAACACAACTTCCAGGACCAACCTGGTGCGGATTTAATGGGTGAATTTATCTTTGTGCATTCTGTTAGGACTCGCAGATTGTACCCAAAAAAAGCTGGAAAGAGTAGATGGATGGAAACAGCAAGCAAGTGTATAAAGGCTCAGTGCAGCAGATCTGCCTTTGTGCTGCCTCCTTCCAACTCCATGTGCTGCCTGCTGAGCTGACAAGAAGCGCACTGGAGATACATTTTTTTTCCTTTTGCCTCCTGTTGTCTTCACTGAATTTCAGAATATGCTGCCAGATGCTCATTCATGCCAGAGCAGGATGAGTAATAGTTTCTTCATTCCTAAATGAGCCCCTCTGATTCATGGTATGTGCTCGACATTTTCTCCAAACGCCGAGGGAATCAAAGTTTCTCATGGGCCCCCTGTAGAAAGATTAACACGCCAGCAAAAGCCTGATCGGGAATGTGGGTAAATAATGCTGGTTTGTGTATTTGTTCTTTGCCTGCAGTTCTTCCTCTCTAAGCAAAGCCCATCAGCATTTCCATGGATATTACATCCATTATCATAATGAGGATGAGGTAAATCTTGCTCACCATCTCCTCACTAATTCTGCCCTGACTGTGCTGCTGTAATCATCAGATTGCATCTTCCGTAAAGCTGCAATAGCTGTAGGTATGAGATCACGTCCAAAGAAGCCTTAGGTTCGTACGCATTGCTTTGGACATTTTTCCAAAGAAAACACGCACAGAGGAAACTCATAAAATGTCTGCTCTTTCTGATGTTGCTTCAGAACTAAGAGACTTGTAAATCATTGCTGTACGGGATGTTATATGTTTTTCTGCCTCTATTATGTATTATAGGGAAATTAATAAGTAATGGGATTTGCAAGATGAAAAGCAAGGAAACCCATAGGGTAGGTGATGGAGAGATATAATTTAAAAAGTCAATGAAAGGTTCTGTTAAATCACAGTGAAATTATGCTGATATTCACCCAAGTCCTGTGGTAAAATGCTTTTTTTCATAAAATATTGAGGCTCCTTTCTGCAGTGACAAATGAAGGTCCCCACAACCCCGGAGGACTGAAGGAGCTGGAGACGAGCCCTTTTTCTACATTATGTGAGCAAGAGAACATGGTGTAACTTCCGAGTACCGTGTCGTCACGCCCCAAAGCTCCTTTTGGGTGCACTGACCCTCAGGACATATTCAGACAATGTGCGGCCCAGGTTCAAACCTCCCAGGGTACGTCCTCTCCCCTCCTCTCCTCTCCCTCTCCCTCTGCCTCTCCTCTCCTCTCCTCTCCCCCACCTCTCCTCTCCCCCACCTCTCCTCTCCTCTCCCTCTCCTTTCCCTCTCCTCTCCTCTCCCTCTCCTCTCCTCTCCTCTCCTCTCCTCTCCTCTCCTCTCCTCTCCTCTCCTCTCCTCTCCTCTCCTCTCCTCTCCTCTCCTCTCCTTTCCCTCTCCTCTCCTTTCCCTCTCCTCTCCCTCTCCTCTCCTCTCCTCTCCTCTCCTCTCCTCTCCCTCTCCTCTCCTCTCCTCTCCTCTCCTCTCCTCTCCTCTCCTCTCCTCTCCTCTCCTCTCCTCTCCTTTCCCTCTCCTCTCCCTCTCCTCTCCTCTCCTCTCCTCTCCTCTCCTCTCCCTCTCCTCTCCTCTCCTCTCCTCTCCTCTCCTCTCCTCTCCTCTCCTCTCCTCTCCTCTCCTCTCCTCTCCTCTCCTCTCCTCTCCTCTCCTCTCCTTTCCCTCTCCTCTCCTCTCCTCTCCTCTCCTCTCCTTTCCCTCTCCTCTCCTTTCCCTCTCCTCTCCCTCTCCTCTCCTCTCCTCTCCTCTCCTCTCCTCTCCTCTCCTCTCCTCTCCTCTCCTCTCCTCTCCTCTCCTCTCCTTTCCCTCTCCTCTCCTTTCCCTCTCCTCTCCCTCTCCTCTCCTCTCCTCTCCTCTCCTCTCCTCTCCTCTCCTCTCCTCTCCTCTCCTCTCCTCTCCTCTCCTCTCCTCTCCTCTCCTCTCCTCTCCTCTCCTCTTCTCTCCCTCTCCCTCTCCCTCTCCCTCTCCCTCTCCCTCTCCCTCTCCCTCTCCCTCACCTCTCCCTCCCAACAAATGTGGGCACAACGTTCATTCCAACATCCACAGAAGTTGCCTTTGGGCTCTCCTAAAACCAGGCCTGTTCCACTGCCTCAGTTCCCTCAGCAATGCCCTTGCTCTGTATTTCCGAGGGAAAGGGAAGCTCCGGGAGATGCCTTCAACATTCTCTTTTCTTGCAGAAAAGCCTTTCGCCAAAACTTTCGAAATTTTGCACTTTGAAAGCCGTTTTATCAATTTGGTAGATAAGGCGATGGAAGTGAACTGAAGAGGGTCAGTACAACAGTGCTGAACACAATCCCTTTGGATTGGTGAAAACGGGAGCAATTCCTGGCCCCAGTGACAAATACATGAGCGGAAAAGCACGTTGGGTGAGCAAGTGTTCCAACAGATCAAACACAAATGCCTCTTCCTAACGCCTGCGAATTCAGAATCTCACTGGGGTTGATTTTCTGCTCGTTGACATCAGGATCCGGGTCTTACAGCAGGGTCTTCAGATCGCACAGGTTGTGCTGAACTCAGAGAAATACCGTCAGTTTGCATCCTCTGTGACTCTGCCCCATTGAAGGTGACTTGGTAGCGGCGCGAGGACAGACCCAAACCCTCGTTACACTCAATCACGTAATATCTGCTATCTGCTAAATGAAGTCTTGTGGAAAACGGTTCAGCAGTGAAACTCTACCTTAGATCACATCGTTTTAATGCCTTTTATTTTTTTTTTATCCTGTTAAAGCTTGTAAAAAGTAATCTCTGTCTTGTGGAGAATTGTTTTGCATTTTGGGACCTTAGGGAATTAGATGGGGCTAAGTAATTATGTGGAAACTTGCATGAGTTGAATAGAAATGGACTAAATGGGCAGAAAGCTATACAATGCTTTAAGATAAGGAAACTAGAATTCAGGAAATGACTGGAAAAGAGAGCCTAACCTTTCTGTGGGCTTTAGCCCATTTTGAATTGATTTGAATACATATTTTAAAGGTTGTTTAAAACTGCTCAAAAGTGCCAAAATACCTTTGTACATCAACACTGCCTTTGACCCAAAGGGGAAGAAACCTGCCTCAGCTCACATCTTTTCAAATATTTATAGACATATTTTCCATGTGGACCTTAATTTGAATTTCATATTTATTTCTAATAAAATTCCAACATCTCCATCGTTGGCCAAATCTACTGAAACAGTCGCAGGGATGGGAGGGAGGGAATTAATATTGAGGCAAGAAGCAAAATCTGGAAGGAAATTTTGGCCGCATTTGAAGGGATGAGCAAAGAACTTCTGAAATAAGTGAAAAAGGCAGAATTAAGCACGTGGATCCACCAGAAGTCAAACCGGGCAGGGTATGAGCTCACACGATGGAAGCGGCCCAGAGGAGATCCAGGGTCAGAATCAGCGCTGCCCCACAAGAGTGAGCACATACTGTCATAATAAATAAGAGACTGCAGAGAAAGTGGAGAAAAACCACGTCTATGAAAACACCAGACAAAGATTCAGCGGATGGAGGCGCACAGTCTGCCGAGCAGCCTCAAGAAGCCACGGCCCCTGCCCTCAGCTTCCTATTTAAAAGAGAACAACAAAAAATACTCCCTTTCTCTTCCAATGTGACCATTTGTCACTCAGATCCAGACTGCGGCTCCTGCACCAGCCGCCTCGCCGGCTCCGGCCTGCGCCCGGTGACAGCACAAGGCCGGAACCTTCTCCAGGTTCCTCTAATAAACAATAAATTACTATCTGCCATCAAAGCCCTACACACGGGGAACCCGCAGCCATTTAGTGGGGTCAACAATGACACGGGTACAAGCACACGGCACGACCAGGGCTGCTGGTTACTCGAGCCAGGGGGAGCGCAGGCCCAGAGGTGAGAGAAATCCAGCTGAATTTTTATGAATACAACTACTCGAGAAGTCATCACCTATAGATATAAAGAGAGTTGCCTTCAGCAGTTCACACAAGCGTTTATTACTACTTGTCACATCTTTTTTAATAAAAAAAGGGAAGATTTTTATTTTTTTCCTCCTTGTTTGGAGGGACGGGAGCTGTGCCCTTCAGGCAGCCAGTGGGGGTGTCCATCTCCACATCCAAATGCTGCCGTGACTTATTGTTGTTGCCAATGCTTCTCCTCCAAGGTCCTGCAAAGGCAGAGGCTGCTTGAGATCCCACCATCTTCACGAGAGACAACCGTGTGTGACTGGGGATGGATGGAGACGATGAGGGCGAGATGCCGGCACGTTCTCCACACTGCTGTGCCCGGCTGGGCACATCCATGCATGGAAAGCACTGTTAACCGAGGATTTGACAGCAAAACCTGCGATATTTTATACAGGCCTACACTGAATCAGGTTAACGGTTGGATTCAATGATCTTGAGGATCTCTTCCAATCAGTGGTTCTATGATTGGTGGCATTTCAAGACAACTGATCCCTATATTGAAGAAAGGTGATGACCATCACCAGCTCCTCCCCAGCAGAATATGGTGCTACTGCTGAAATTTGCTCTTCTGCTGAGGAATAACACAGCATCACACCCACCCTTCGTTCCAGCACATTCTGAGAGGTCCAGGTCCCGTTAAACCTCCTCCATACACTTCCCACCGCTGCCCAAGGCCGGGGCCTCCAGGCTCCTTCACCGCAGGCCACCCAAAACGCAGCTGAAATCAAGTCCTTTCACTTGAGGGCACAAGAAAGCTCACGGGGATTTCATTTTAAAGCAAGTTATTTGTAATAAGAAATCATCTCTTACTGAGGGTGAAATGCCAGAAGCAAAGCATCAAATGGCAACAGGGTTTTTAATTCTCATTCAGTTCTGTAGTTTCATTACTTTTCGCATTGAGTATTTATGCAGTAATACAGCATGAGTAGCTGCATCTGTCTGTAGTTTCTTCTCAGTGCTGCTATACTCTTTGCAAATAATTCCCCCCATGTTAAAAGTGAAACCCCCCAAAAATGACCCTCATTCCCGACAAAAAAATCTCAGCGTATCTAGCACTTCCCCACAGCCCCCATTTGGGCCAACACTTATCACACGTGCAAGGCACAGATGAAGTAACCACACAAGATTTAAGCGACCAAACTCTGACGCAGATTTTAAAAGATATATATAATAGGCACAGTGCACAACCTTGCAAGTTGTTATTACTGCACTTATTAAAATTCACACCAATGTTAATTTTAGAGAAGATTGAAAGGGATTAAAGCAGTCATTCTCTTACCTTCTAAAAATAACTGCCTTTCCAAAAGAAACCACCCCCCTCCTCCCCAAAAAATCTCTCTAAGATTCAAGGTAAAACCTCTGAATTGCAGAGTTATGTTCCTATTTTTGCATCAAAAGCCAGCGTCTGCCACTTGATTTTTACAGTCCACCAGAGAGCAAATTTGCTTAGAAACAGCCTGACAAGTGAGGCTGAAATTTAGGAGCTTTACGACATATTTTTACTGGGCGATTCCACTTTTATCACGCTGGCATTTTCCTAAGATGCTGTTGCAATTACCCATTGTTCCTTCTTCAGTTTTCACTGGGACAAATCCCAGTGAATTAGCAACTTTATATTACCCTTGTCCCCAAGACAGACACGCCGCGTACCCCCGAGATGGACATTTATTGTGCCACCGGCAGCATCACGGAAAAATATAAAGGCCTTATTCTTGTCTCCATCCTGAATAGCTCACAATCACAGGAACATAAAGATAACACGGGGGAAGACTAATTACACAGGGCTGAGCGCTGCATTTCTTGCTTTTCTTATCAACCTACAGCTCCCATCTCTGCCATTCGTTAGGAAACTTCAACTTTGCAGGACGCCAAAGCGCGGAGCAGGATCAGGCCCCGCGCTGCCATAATTACTGCAGGAGGTGGAACATTAAAGTCTAATCCTGCTTTAATTTTGAGACACACACATCCAAGGATAGCCGTAGGGAACCTTTCCATTTCCAGGGAGAAACGGGCAATTGTTTTTAATTTAGTTTTCTAACAAAGACAAGTCTCCTCGCGAGGATGACTGAAGGGGATGGGGCATTTCCCGGTGCTTCGCCGGGGGGATCCGATATTTGGATTGGCTTCGGATCCCCTACATTTAACCCCCCGTGACAGGCGTCGACTTGATGAGAGGGGCTGTACGTGCACGTGTGCTGAAAGGGGGCTTTGAAATAAAACTATAAGAAAACATGGGCCAAGAGGGAGGTTTTTATTAGGGTTTGCTATTCTCTCATGTGTGTGCGCACCTGATCCGGGGGGAGGAGGAGCTGGCTGTTGTTTTAAGTCTCCTTTTTCTTTTGTGCCGTGTCTGGGCAGGACCCCTTATGTCTGGAATGCACCTTAAAACAGCCTTATCTCCAGAACCGATCATTACATGGCAGGTGGTGGAGCCTACTTTATTTTCTCATTTCTTTTCTTTTGCTTCTCCTCCCTCTAACTTCCCCCTCCACCCCAGGGTAGGAATTTCTGAACCTCAACCAGTCAACGTCCGTCGCATGGCTCACACACCTGGAATCCGCTCCTCTCCATCATTGCTCCGACACGGAAAAACAGTGGGAGGAAGAAGATGAAAAGCCACGACAGAAAGACCATAGGCTACTCCAGAAGATGAACGGCCCTAATATTTTAAAACTTGCACAGAAATTTAAAAATTAATGTTAACTTGTCATTGTTTCCCCTTTTAAAAATCAGCAGAGGCTTCAGTGACACTCCAGAAATGGTGGCTGGAAAGATGTACCCAGCGCTAAAATGAACATTGGCAGCAAGGGCTGTTCATGGAGAGCTGCTGAACACCCAATCATGCAACCAAGTTCTGTTCCCACTCTGAGCCAACCAAATCCACAAGGTTTGAGTAGGACAACACAAGTTTTAACATGTAAAATGACCTTCCCCCTGCTCACAATGCCCTGGCAAGTCTGACACTATAACCCTTTTAAAATACAGATGTGTTCTGTTTCTGAGCTTTGTAACTGCAAGGGTTGGTTTAGGATCATTTACACACTCGGTGTAAACGGTGTGTTTCTGCTGTGTAGGCAGCACAGCCATCCCCAGCCTTGGTTTCCACATTTGCGTCCCGGCAGAGCCCAGTGCTCAGGTGTTTCATCTAGTGATGCACAAATTTGTGTGCCTGGAATGAAGGAGGAGCGAGTGCTGCAAACCCGGACTAGTCTGACCATTAAGAACTTTCCAGATGTGCATCTGAATGTGACAACCTCTGATGTGCTCAACACTAACTGTACTGAAGCTCGCCTGAATTAACTGTGAAAGCGATGCCCCCGTTCGTTCCACGCCACTGCCAAATTTGCTGTAGGGAGCTGATAAGCAAAAGAAAATCTGTTCAAGTCACTAATAGTTACCTTGGGTTATTTTCTGGTTTGAACTCTGCCTGTTGCACACCTGGATTTTGAGACAGTCCCAGCACCCCCATGGCCACAGCATCCTCCAGGCAGCTCCTGGGCACAGCAGAGCCTGGCGTTGTCCTAACTTGTGCAGCAATGAGCTGGCACAGAAAAGCCTAAGGATTAGAAGCATGCAAAAAGACTGCAACTGTATTGCCTTTGCTCTGCCATCCCTGAAAACATAGCCCACAGTTATATTTTCTGCGCTGGAAAACCTCAGAAACCACAGAGTAGCAGCGGAGCTGGAGGTTCTGGTTTAATTAAAGGAAGGTTTTCTGTTGCTTACAGAGTTCTCTGGGCTGGAGGAGCAGGGCTAACATGAAGTCTTCTTTCCTATATTGTACATTCAAGAATAAAATCTACTCCATACATCTCACTGCACAACAGCCACGCATCCACTTATACTGGACACCAATTTCAACCTGGCGCTGGTAGCAAAACCGTGTTCGTGCTGCATGTGCAGAGTCTTTGGGGATATTTACTTCGCTATATTGTTGCATCCAAAATGCAGAAAGAGAAATTCAAATCAGGGAAACGCAATAATCTCTGAGCCTGCTGTTCATCAGCTCATCACCCGTTAAAGAGCAGAGTCCTTTATTAAAAAGGACACGTCTTATTAAAAAGATATGAAACAAAAGTGATTTTTAATTTTATTGGGGAGACAGAGTCATTGCCAGAGACAGCCCGTGGCTACGCGGGATGATCAAGTCAGGAGGGAGGGCAGTGAAGCACTAACACAAATATGAAGCTAATAACTTTTTTACTCTTAGGGAAAGTGCTGTTCAATTTCTGGTGCTCCAGGCGTGTGCAGCTTGAGTGGAAATTTAGAGAAATTACATCCACCTGCTTCCATTTCTTACATTCAGGGCCAGATCTTCAGTCAGCGTAAATCAGTTTATCTCCATGCAGCCAGGCAGATTTATGCCAGCTGAAGACGTAGCCCCTGGTCTTGCGCTTCAGAATAAGCAGCTTTAAAATACAAATGAGTATGAACCCCTTAAAACATTCTCCACTCACAGAACTCGGAAGGAAAAACAAACCTCCCAGACAACCTCCCATCATCCCACAGGTCGTGGTGTCTTTGGGGCAACGGGTGTTACTATCCATAGTGGGGGGGTTTTAGCTACATATCTAAAACTGAAAATACTAGTCATTTTTTTTGTGGTCAGTGGGGTTTTAAGTATCAATTTTCACTCCTCCGCTAACACCTCTTGGACCAATGTTTTATTTATGTATTTGGATAGATGCAAAACTAAAAGGGATTGTTTCCCTCCGCTCTGCGTGCCTGCTCTCAACCTTAGGAACCCGCTCACTCCAAAGATGTATATGCACATACCAAATGCTTTTGTACATTGCATTCTGTACCTCTGCATGCTGGGAACAGGAATAAACGAACAGCACAGACACAAATACTGATAGCTCTTATTCCCTTACCAGGCTTTTCTCAGAACAGACACAGCGCAAAGGTGAGACCAAGCGGCTGCTCCTCAACAACTCGCATAATACACCTAGGAGAGTCACCAGAGAGTAAACACGGCCTAAGGGAGAGTTATTGCTTATCTGTAACATGTCACCTACACATCCCAGACATCCCTTCCCGCAAAGGCACATGGGCACTGAGCAGCTTTCACAACAGCTGCGGCAAATGCAACATCTCGGGATGCTCAGGATGTCAACATCCACATGCACCGAGCTCACTGCAGGCTTGGAGGCACACAGAGCGCTGCACGGAGACTGAAAAGCCCGTAAATAACATGACCATGGCATCCGGCGGGTCTAGGTTATTTAGCTTTGCAGCAGGAGGGAACAGCAGCTTCTCAAAGGCTTTGCGAGGTTCTGCAAGTACAGACAAGGAGCGGTTTGCATGTGATTGAGAAACTGAATATACTTATAAGACAGTGACTGATGTCAGACTCCCCCGGCTGCTCAATGCCTCTGCTACAGTAATGCCAGAGCAAGACACTGATGGAGCAAGTTGCTTCATGTTTGCTGTCTAGATAACAAAGAAATTAATTCAAAGCGGGTGAGGGCTTAGCTACGATGTGGAGCGTTTCTGGATGCCTTGAGAAGGTCAGTTGCTGCAAAGTGTGAGTTGTGGACCTGTGGCAATCATATTGAGATTTTTTTGAAAAGGAGAAGCCTGGTGAAATGAGTGGCAAATACCTAAAAACTGTAACGAAGTCAAGGATGCTGTTATGTCACCTTCAAACACAGGTCTTGGAGTCACTGACCTGGCTTGGGGCGGGTGACAGGCTGACCCGTGCCAGGGCACGAGGCGCTGACATGGCACTGAGGAGGTTTTTATGGGCAGACAGACAGGCAGACGCCTCCTGACGCAAGAACGTCACTTGTTTAGGTCGGGTGAGATGAGCAGCAACAGAGTCGCTGCTCCCACCCAAGGGCTCATGGGCAACAGCACTATCCAGGGAGGGTCCAAAGCTGGTCCTGCTGCAAACACCCTCCTTGAGCAGGTCTAAGCCCTTGCCAAGAGCCTGACAGCCCCGAGCAGGGACCACGTCCCACCCCGATCCTGCCTCCACTCTCTGCAGTTTCAGCCGAAGATGCTCCTTCCACAGTCCCAGCAAACGCCACGTTCAGCCGTGAAAGCCTCAGGCGGAGGCAGGGTATGGAAATACTTGCAGGGTTTCAGCTTGACTTTCCACTTCCTTGTTCTGGTAGAGATCTGGAATAAGTCCTTCAAAACGTAGTCAGATAAAGGAGCTTAAGTGTCAGATTAAGCTCTGCAGCCGCGCCAGCCCTGGCACACACAGACAAGGAGATAGACAAGGAGATAACCTGTGCTCATCCTGTCACAACAGCCTCTTATGGTCACATCACATCCACTGAACTCTGTTTTCCAAGAGGTGCCTTGAGGACGCCCTTAAAAGCAGGTTATCTCCAGCACAGCGGTGGTCCCAGGGCAGGGACCCCTCAGTGCTCCCAGGTTACCAGGATGTGGCCGGGGACAAACAGCCAGGCTGTCCAGAGCAAACCTTGCCCTCAAGGCCCAGACTATTCTTTAAGCTCAGCCCCTGGGTGGTCTGGCTCAGCTTTGCAGGGGCAAAGAAAGAATCCTGCATTTTCTTCAATGGAGAGGAGTGAGTCTTGTTTTCTTTTTCTGGGAACACCTACGATGTCTGCAAAATGACCTTCTGTCCATCCTAAGTCACGATAAATCACTTGTACCTTTTCAGCAGTTAGTGCAGGCTGTTCCACTGTTCATTAAACGAAGTCAACCAAAAGAAAAGAAAAAAGAGTTTCTAACTGTGAAACAGCTTTCATTCCTAGCTGAATGAGACGGATTCCCTAAAGAAGCATCTATGTTTATATTTAACATTGGATTCTTACACATCCAATACAAGGAAAATACAAGACAGCATCAGCAAAGGCAAGCTAACACCTCGCTGTATCATTAATAGAACAGTGACATACCCGGACTCTGCATAAAGCCCCTATATATCAGGTCTGCGAACAGGCAGAATGTAAAACATGCTCTCATGTGGCTGAGATTTTGCTGAGTTAGAAATCTTCAATTTTTAAAAAGGGCAAAGGGATCCAAATCAAACCTGAGCTGCCTCTCTTCCTTTGTCTCATTATAATTGTCATCCTCAAAAATCCGGAGCTGAGATGTCACCTTAGACGGGAGAGCAAGGGAATACACACTACAACAGTAAATAATGCAAGGGAAGAATATTAGTACATAGCACCTGGTTTATGTCTTTTGCTTGTGTGATGCTGGAAGGTACCAGCAGCTCATCCTTTGCAAGCAGAGGACCTTGCAGCTCTTATTTTTTCCCAAGGTGTGGTCAAAGTTACTGAGGTAGACACCGTTCATGGAGTGAATATGCCCTGAAGCTGCGCATCCCACACCAGGAGAGGCAGAAAACATCGGGAAAAGCTAAAACAGGAGGCACAAGCCTGCAGAGGCACAGCCAGCACATCAGTACTTTGGTTTTTATAACACACACGGGCTGCTCTGGTCCTGATTCAGCAAAGCACTGAGACCTGTGCAACTTGAACCACGTGCTCCAGACCTCGCCAACGAAGTTTATTTATTGCCTCAGCCACCCCAGCTCAAAAGCAGTGACACCTGTGCAGGTTTGGTGTGACACTGATGCTATTTCTTTCTAACACAAGTCGATTTTGTCAACGTGGAGCGAGGCTTGAACTCACCCCCCATGGGGATGTGTCTAAACAATTGCCCTGCTAAAAACATCGCACTTCTAAGCAAAATAATTAAATTAGTATTATTAGTGTTGGCGAGGCCTCAGTCCCTGTGACTTCAGCAAAGCAGAGGCATTTGCTTTAAATATTTCTCCAAACCCTTTCATCTCCTGCTCACCTAAAGCTGCACATACAGGAATACTCCTGTGTTCCCCCCAATCTGCATGAGGATCAGAACATCAGCTATTATGCAGAGTGATTAAAATTATCCATCTCTTATTTTAATATATGCTCTGAATAGAAAGGAGCAACCGTTCCCACGTGCAGGAAGATGGAAGGGGGCTGTAGGGACCCAGCCCCCCAAGCCTTCAACGCTCTGGCTGGGCTTTACCTCCTCTTCCTCACATTTTCAGGTGGGATATGGCACAGGGTTTGCATGGGGTTTCCTTTCAACTTGAGTTTTGAAGACCCAAATAAGGTTATTTTGCCTTTGGAGATGTCGTTTACAGACCCAGAAATGGAAATGATTGGTTTTGCCTTCAATACAACGAGCTTTGAATTTCAGACTCTGTTAAACAGCCACCAGTCTCCATGTGCGCGTTCGTAACCGCTGCCTGTACTTGACTTGGTCAGAAGAATGAAGCCTCAAATTACAAATGATTTCTTTAAATACCATATAAAAGAATCTGGGCGTTACTTTAACACACCTAACTCGAGCTGGGGTCCATGTACATGAGTACAAAGAATCATAGAGTCGTTTTGGTTGGAAAAGACCTTCAAGATCATGGAGTTCAACCATAACCCACGCCTGGCACTGCCCCATGTCCTGAGAACCTCATCTCCATCTGTCCAACCCTCCAGGGATGGTGACTCCAGCACTGCCCTGGGCAGCCTGTTCCAATGCCCCACAGCCCTTTGGGGAAGAAATTGTTCCCCAGGATCCAACCCCAACCTCCCCTGGCGCAATATTACCCATGGCAGTGTCTGCATGGCCCCAGCTTTTCAAACACCATCACACGTGGCACATCGACCAACCAAAACGCAGCTACACTCACATGTAAAGTTGTTTTTTTTCGGATTTGAACGGGCATCATCGGGCACAGGTTCGCTCCCAGATGCACTGTTAGCCTACAGAGCATCGCAGAACAAGTCAAGACAAGGCAAAGCTGAATAAGGCTGAAGAAAGAAGCGTTCCCAAAGGCGGGTCCTTGGCCCAGGCTGGAATTGCCGCTCAGATAAGCCAACGTGTACAGTCACGTCGGGGTAGAGGGAAGGGCTCCGGTTACTCACAAACTGCAGACAAAAGGCCAGGAATGAGTTGACAAAGCCTGGCAGCTCGGCGTGCTGGAACAGCTCCCGCAGCCGCCTCGCAGGAACGTTTGTCCCCGACCCACCGGGAAGCAACATGGGGAACGTGAGCGGCCCACAAAGCAGCACAGACGGGAGCAGATGCTGGGGACGGGCACCAGGGTCACCGGGACAGGGTAAAAGGGACAAACAGGATGAACCATGAGCCATGTCACTCGGCCTGTCCTCAACACAGTCACTTCTCCGATGATCTCTCTGAATTGTGTGTGTCCAATGCCAAGAGAGACTTCTCCCCCAGCACACAAACAGATGCATAGTCAACGGTTGCAGAAACTTTTAAAGAGTTGGTTTGCTTCCATTCACTAAAAACACAAAAATAACTCAAAACAGAAAACTCAGCATTTTCAGCTTCACTCAAATCAAAAAAACAACTTTGCTACATCCCAACTTCTTAATGTTAGCAGTAAATTCGCAAAAACTATCAGAAAAGGCTAGAATGTTACGAAAAAGCCTCCAGAAGCCAAGGATGCTTACCCAAACTAAACTAAAATTCTTCACTACCACAATTTGAAACTCAGCTCTGTCAGCACTGGTAGTTTGTAAGGACGGAGTTAGAACCGCTGCTATTTTTGCTCCGTGAATGCACACGTACCCATCACAAGCAGTGATTGCACAAGCCCAGAGCAGCTGGGATTTCTCACAAGAAACCTTAAATCTCCCAGAAAACAACCAAGATGGTACAAGTACTAAATACTCTACCGCTGCTTTATCTAATAATTGTTTCATATAAACTGGGGGATAAACAGTTTTCACCAGTGCAGGTAGTTTTTCAGTAAGGACTGACATAGCGCTTTGTACAGAGCAGCAGAGCAAAGCTTAGGATGCCCTGAGCCCACTGAGAGAGCAAATGCAAGATTAGGGGTCTGAAAGATGTTTGTGCCCAAATTCATTGTTTAGAAACTAGTGCAGAAAGGGCACAGCCATGGCTGTATGGCTGAGTTTCTATTTAAAAGGAACGTGCCTACACATGCTGGAGGTAAAAAGTGTCACTGCGGGAAACAAAACCCAAGCCTGCATGGAAACACAAAGAAGTTCATCGCCAGAACTGGGAGAAAATGTTATCTGCAAATGATGAGACCTGCCAGAGGGTTCCCATCCCTGCCCCGAGTATGGAGGTGGTGGAAGTCACGCTTTGCTGCTTCTCAAACCGTAAGATCGGCCTCGCACGTGGCAGCTCCCTGTTTCCTAACCCAATATTCGCTGCTTCTGTTTGCACACAGAGCATCCCGGGAATGTCCCGTTTGAGCCACATAACAGGAATGAAACTAAAACCCAACAACTCTTAGGAAAAAGCTCTCGGAAAGAGCAGGCAGTGCGTTTGACTCAGGTCTGATAACTAAGATATTGACTCCTTTTTGGTTTTGTTCGTCTTCTAATGCTGCTGGTTTTAAACCCGGATCTGAAGACCAAGCAAAAACTCAGTAGCGTATAGTGATGTTCTCCAGCAGAAATTCAAGAATTACTATACATTTCAGTTCTTGGCCTCTTGCAGACACAGGAAATGCAAGAAACCTTCCAGTAATTAAAACACAGCCATTCTGTCTTATCTTCAAAGGCAGAGGAGAAACGACCTGCTACCTTCAGAGCCTTAGGATACTGGTTTACAATTAAGGTATAATCAATCTTTAATTATCCTGTTGGAAGGTTATTTAAGCCTTTTCTTTACGACAACCCCTTAGCAGAGATGGGGCAGTGGCCGCCCAGTCTCCTCCTCGCCCTGGAGCATCAGCAGGAGCTGATATGGCCACCAAAAATTAACATACACCAGCACATTATCCAGCATGAGATGCTGGCACGGAGGCGCCTCATTGTCTTCTTGAACAGCTTCGTGTCCATATTCACTCACTTCAGCAACACGATCGCATCCGGCACCAGCACCATCAGTGGCTTTAGACCCGGCGTTTTGTTAATACTCAAATTTATGTACTTTTCTAGCTGCTCCTATCAAAGTCCCTTTTTTCCCCTGGCATAAGCCTGTATCATATAAACGCTGTTATCTTTCTAGTTGCTGAAACAGCAGAAAAGACCATCTTATCTGCATTTAAAAGTTGTGATTCCTTTTTCCTGGTTTAACACATGAAAATTTAGCTGGTTAATACTTCACATCTCCAAGAACATGCAAACCTGAAACAGCAAAATGAAAAACACTATGGAAGAAACAGTGAAGTTTCCAATTTTGTACTTTACTGGAAAGGTAGAGAGACCCTCCCCAGTGTCTCAGCACCCTAGGCCTGCTCCTAAGCTCAGCCTTAGTTTGGCACCCCATAAACATTGGTGGGAAATACAGAGCTAAGACGATGTGTCACCAGCCTCCTTTTACAAGCCCTGAGTGCTGTGTTGAAATGTGGATGTGGCACCTCGAAATTACAGTGCCAGCGAGCAGGTTCCAGCTTGTTGGCTCTTTCCAGCGGTGCCTTAAGTGAACGGCACCTTCTTGGAGCAATCGAGTGAAGCCGAGCAAAAAAAGAACTTTTCCTCAAAAACTTCCTTCTTTTAAAGAAGCAAATGTTTTCATGGACATGTTCCCTGCTGCATAGACAGAATCAAACCTCCTGGAAAATTGTTTCCTTCCTCCTCTTCCCTATCTTCTATCCCTTCCTTTTTGTGCTTTTTTGTTTGTTTCTTTTATTTCTTTAGTGATGAAAGAGGAGAACAAGGGGGAAATGGCAAAAGCAGACTCGGACCCTACCCACTCTGACTTGCTTTGCTCTATATTCCAAGCAGAGGTTGCAAGAGTTTGAGCACGGACAAAGTCCTGGTCCCCAGCCATCCCAGTGAGAAGCTGGGACCTCTCGGGAAAGCAGCTCCGGGCTGCCCAGGGTACATTCTGCAGTGGGATCGGATGCCTCTGAAGGAAGAAAAAAAGCCAAACATACTAATGGGGAAGAGCCAGATACTTAACTAGGCTGCAAAACCAGGTGTGCTGGCTCATGCCAACTCCCATCGCCAAAGGGGGAATGGGAACAGAACAGAGGCAGTGTTTTCTTTTAAATTTGGAAGTAAAAGGGGAAAAGTGATGGGGGATGGGGCGAAGATGACAAGAGAGGTCGGTGTAATCAGATTTCTTTCCTCTGCAAGTTGTAAATGAGCAATTATGGCTGAGAATATTTGAAATAAAGTTACTGGAGCATGTCACCAGTTGATCAACCTCTGTACAGATGTCACGTTGAATGAGGAGCGTGATTAGAGCTACATCAAGCCATTAGGGATCTAACGCCATTTAGTGTAGATGTGAATTCACGGGGACAAGTACCGCAGAAACATTTTGGCATGTTCTGCCTTTCTCCTTGCAAGTTCTAGTAGATGCAATATTAAAGTTTCTATAGTTTCCCTATTCCACCTCAGAGACATGTGCTTGTCAGGGATGAGCAGAATTCATCGGAATGGTGAAACACTATGTGTTCCCTGTGTTGGTGGGAGGTAAATGTACAGCTCTGGGCAGCTACTGTCAGAAAGCAGGAATACCTGTGAACCACGCTTTAAAAAGAAGTAACAGTAACTGGCAATTCAAATGATAGAGCTGGAGTCTCAAACAAGCGATGGAACGGGGATCAACCTCAAAGAAACCTAAGCAAATCTCAACGTTTCTTCTTCCCTCCATTGCTCTGGAACGCAAAGACTTTCTTACAAGCTTTAAGTCTTAATTTTGCAATTAGCACTTCTCACTCTTCACAGCAACGAGCTCCAGCACATGCCCACCTCTACAGCAGCCGAAGACACGGACCGACGGACAAACGCACGTGCTCGTGTCGGCACCAAGACTGAACCACGCTCCCACGGACGACTTGCAAACGCTCCCGGCCTCACCGCGGAGGAGAACGGAGCGGGGAAGACGACTCCCCAGGATCAAACGAGGGTTTTTTGGCTTCACTTCAGAAAGGTTACAAGATTGTTTTCCTTTTATGCATGTGGGAGAGCAAGCGCTGCAGAGGGAGAGGGTGCAGGAAGGCTGGTTACACTGCAGGAACCGTGCAAAATAAAAGTGAAACACGGTGCTAGCCTGTGGTTCATTTTCCTGTGCTGGGAAATATTAAGAATGTATAGTCTGAGGGCTCTGTTTAATCCTTAATCCTATGTAGGCAGTAGCTTTATAAGGATTTTTTTCACATCTTATTTTCACATCTTTCACAATCATAAATAAACTTCGGGGGGGAAAACCCTCAAGTAATTATTCTCCTGGACTGAATTTACGGTGGGCAATTTCAGGAGACGTGGCCCTGAGCTTTCCTCCGCTGTGTTTGATGTCTCAAACCTGCAGACCGAGTAAATAATTTGGTTCCATTTACTGGACAAATTTAGAGGTCAAAGCTGACAAAGCTTTCAAGACCACACAGGTTTCCTCCTCAGACACCAAACGGTGGAATGTGCCTTTCAGACCCCGCTGGGACAAGCCTCCATCCCCTGACATATTTCCATCAGCAGGGTTTGAGAGCTTGCGGCAGCAGTTTTATGATGCATTGGCAGCTTTTTCCACCTAACAGGTACACGTTGAAAGCTTACGGGAACTGATAGTTGAAAAGATTGGGTATTATGGGACAACATGACGCTCCTACCCAGCTATCCATGCCATGGCCAGTCCCACTGTATCTGTCCTTGACAGTAGCCACTACAAACTTTAAAGGTATTTGTTTTAATTCCTAATTGTGGGTAGTCACCATGGACGCTGCTGCAATTGAGCACAATTCAAAATTAAAGCAGCAAACCTCATGACCTGTGTCATAACCAAAGCAGCCTGGATTCAGAATCTCCAGTTTACCCAGTGAACAAACAGGATTCATGTGCAGCCCTTACATGGAAAACAGCGTCTAGAATGGTACTAAGTCCTTAGCACTACAAAAAGAAATAAAGAAGTGAAACTTGTTGTTGTTTACTTGGTTATATACACCCTGCTCAACTGGAATGATAAATTAATTGGAATATTTTGATTTGTGCAGATAAGATGATTTAAAAGACTCAGAAGTAATCTGCCTTCTGGAATCTTTTTGCTGAATGCAAAGTATGGGCACCTGGCTCCTGGTCTGCAGAGCTCTGGGGGGGCTGAGGGTTCCATGGCATCTCCAGCGCCAGATGGTCGAGCACCTTCCACCCCCGAACCGCAGGGAAAACGAGGGCAAAGAAAATAAAAGAGACTCAAGAGATTTACATAATGCATTGTGCAATTCTAGGAGTCTCGCTATAAACTTCAGAGCTGGAATTAAAACCATGGCATCAAAGCCCTCTGACAGAGCATCCCTACACTGCACAACGTTCTCCCCAAATTCTTCACAAGGAGATGCTCCCACAGCAGGTTCTTGACAACTGAATCACTAGTTTGCAGTGACTACATTACAGTCCCAACCTCCCAACGCGTCGCATACTCAAGAGCTACCGCCACAAACACATTTCCCATTTGCTTAGCAACTCTAGAAAAGCAAAATGAAATTAAAAAAAAAATGTTAAAAGTTGGGCAATTTGATTTGGCAAAAATTTGAAGTGTTTTCTTTCAAACTGGTCACTTGTAGTTTATAATAACGCTTTAAAAACGCGCCCTTTGAGCACAAACGCTCGCCGGGGAGCGGCAGAGCCGCCTGCTCATCTCAGCCTGTTTGGCGCGTTCTTCGGGGCGGGGTCTGGGGAGGCCCCGCGGAGCCCGCGGTTCGAGTCCCGGCAGGGCCGGCCCGGGCGCCCCCCGCAGACCCGCGCAGAGCGGGGGGAGGAGCCGCCACCGCCCCCTCCCCGTCGGGATAAAGACCGGATAAAGACCGACCGCACCTGCGGAGCACACCTGGGAAGAGGCCCGGCCACACCACCATGACATTTCAACCTTCCCCCTGCACCGGTTGTGTTTTTCAGGGTTGTTTTTTATTTTTTGGGGGGGTGCTTTTTTTATTTTTCTTTTAGCCTTTTTTTTTTTTGCCTCTCCTCCCCTTGCAAAACTCCCCCGCAGGACGGGACACGCCAAAGCTTAGTGCCACGCAAATAAAGGACCGGCCGTTTTCTCCTGTTTCACCTCCTCTGGGATTCTGTTCAAAAGAAGGATGAGAAGAAGAAAAGAAACAGTCCCTGAATTTCTTTACTTACCAGCTGTTTTAGTTTCCTGTCTCCTTAGTATTTTTTTTATTATTATTATTTTGGTTTAAAGTTAAGTAAAGCAGTTACAAGCCAGGATTGGTACCTAGTTAACCCAGCCAGGTGAGTGAACAGCACGACCACGTGCTCTTATATATTGTATCAAACTGTTGTGAAGTGGGGGAGCGTCGTGGCCGGGAGTCACTTTGTGCAGAGGTGGTTGCTCTGGAAGATGCAGGAGGCTGTAACGAGGTGTATTAATACTCTTGGTACAGCAGAAGCGCTGCTTTTTCCATAGGAACATCAACCACCCTTTGCTGATGGGAAACTGAGGCCAGGAAACAGCTTTTAGAAAGAAAAATGCAAACATTTTAAACATTTCCTATGGGTATTCTAAGTCACAAGTAGCAGCGAAGGCATTCAACGCAGCGATTGATGATACATGGAGAGATTCCCTAACACAATATCCTAAACTGGTAAGAGTTGTGGTTATTCCTGGCCTTTAAGAACAATGTAATTCTGTTAGAATCTGGGGAGTTGCTCTGGATTTACATTAGTGCAATGAAAACCGCCATTGGTAAGAATTTAGCTTCATTTCAACCAGTTGATTCTTCTCTTGATTTTTCCATGTAAGTCACTTGAAAAGTATTTTCTTAACTATCCAAAGATACCATAAAAAAGCTAAATATTTAAGAAAGCAGTTGTATGTTATTTTTTCCTTATAGACAAAGCTTTAAGTTGCTTCAGTTTGACAAGTTTGCTGAGTACTCTGAAGTGCAAAAGTCCCGTATAGCGATGTGGCGGTAGAGATGCTGAAATAAGGGCCAGGTGAGCTGGATCTGGAGAGGCAGAGCTGATCCAGGGGATCGGAGGAGCCAGGGGGGCTCAGGTTGCTTTTTCCCCCCTTTCTGTGGATGTCTCGGTTGTGCTGGCTGTTGGGTACCAACAAAAGACTCCAAAGGCCTCCTCGCTCGCTTTTAAACCAGAGAATCATGAGCTTTTTAAGTGACTTCAGCTCCTGCTGTAAAAATCGGGTTCCTCTCCAAGAGCAACGCACGGTGGGAAAGCCAGCCACAAATTTAGCTTATTACTACGTTATAAACTCGCTCTAAATCAAGAGAAATGCAAAGCTGTTTTCCCTTTGAAAAGCTCTAGTGGCCAATTTGAAGCAAAGGCTCTGGAAAAGCGTGGGGGTAACACAGGAGTAAGGCAGAAAAATGGAAACCCCTGAGCGAGCAGCAGAAGGTGCTTTGATTAGAACATTTCCTAGGATAGGTCATTTTCAGACATAACACCTGGATCAGGTAGAGGCTGCAGAAAAGTATTGACCTCTGGAAGTCACGCTTGGTGTCAGATCTGAGCTTTGGAAAGCAGGTTGGTTTGGTTTTGTTGTGTCTTTTTACCCTTAATTTTAAATACAAGCTTATGTTACAGTGCAACAAATTATTATATACTTTTCCAAACAGGATTATGAGCACATTTGCAAGCACGCAAGGCTTTGTACTAAAAGTTTCAAGGGCTTGCAACCACCAGGCCTAACGCAAAGTGCGTTTAATGTAACAAATGCAATGAGTGCATCTGTCTTTATCTCTTAGTTCCCCTACAGACAAAGGAATCCAGAAGCATTTGCTCACTTTAAAGTTCAGGGAAGTCCAGTATGATTTTATCTGACCTTTAGTTAAAGGTTTGCCACTTGTGAGGATGTGGCAGATCTTTGCAGCTGCTCAGGTGGATGCAAATACTGCAGCCCAACTCTCCCCAGGGAGAGGCAAAAAGCAAATGGTATCTCCTTAAAAGATCAGGAAAAAACCAACCCACCCATGCGGGTAGCCTTTAATTTACTTTAAATTTGTTGTTCAAGATTGAGGGTGGTGGGTCCCTGGAGCCTGCATTTCTAGTTTGTTTTATTTCCATTGTTTTAATGTAAGATTTTGCTGATAAGCACCTTGAGTTAATAACCCGAGCTGTTCCTGGAGGAAGCTCAGTCCAGCCTTGCAGCTGGTTTTACCTCCCGGGGAAACCGGCTTTGTGAAGTCCCGGCACGCAGTGGTTAATCGCCGGGAGCTGCACACCAGGCATTGCTGCTGCTAAAGCCCGTTGTAACTTGCCTGATAAAAGGCATTTCAAATAAGCCAGGATTGCACAGAGGAATTTGGGCTGATGGGTTCCTGCCTAGGCCGCCCTTTCTCAGGACTTACCCAAAAGCTTTTAACATGTCTTGACAAAACCGAGGGAGCGGCTTCGATGCAGCAACAGACAGCAGGCTTATATTGAAGAGCAAAAGCGAGTGAGAAACACCCCAAGCTATTTGTTCAGTTAAATCCTCTACCAGCACCCCCATGGTCCCCGCTTTTTTTTTCCCCAGGTACACGCAAGCATTTCAGTTCATCTTTAAGTCAAGCTTTTGCACCTAACCCATCTTTCCCCAAGCTGCAAAGTACAAGCAAACACAAAGTTGAAATCTTAAGTTACCCAAGTGCATGGGAGAATTGCCAAAAGATGCTGCTCCTCAGAACCAGACCCTACAATTCCCTCCTCACTTGGAAAGTGCCAGTTTTCCCAGGCATCGAGGAGGCAGGAACTGTGAGCTGGGTCCCTTCATTTGGCTTCGTGTCCCTGCGAGGCAAAGCCACCCAAATTGGAAACAATATTTGCCATTTCTTGCTGTGCTATGGTGAACCTGCACTCACACTATTTGTCTATTCCAGGCTATTTTACTGTTTTCAATTCTTTAGACAAGAGGCAACATACAATACTAAGTATATCCATTATACTCAGTGTTAATTTTACACGTAAAAACAGGACATCTCTAAAAAGATTAAAATACTTATCATCAAATTCCTTTGCAAGAATCTCAGAAACATCTTTACTGCATAGATGCAGGGCTGGGTTGTGTTGGTTTGGGGGAGGGAGAAATATTTCTAACAAGTTATTTTTGTCTCTTTCACAGATTGGAAGTTCTTTGGAAGAGGCTGCACATCTTTTAGAGTCCGAACAGCACTTGGCTTAACTATTCAAACCTTCGTAGTCCCTTAGGGCAATCCCGTAATAGACATAACGCATTTCATGGATGAAATAAGGTGTGTGCATGAGCAGTGGCGACGCCACGTTGGGACACGCGATGTGTTCCTTGCTCTGCCCATGCAGACTCCAATTCCCATATCATGACCAAACTAAGATTACTTCTCCCCTCTCCAGCCTAAAGGGAAGTAGTAGCTCAACACATTCTCATTAATGCCAAAGGTCTTTAAAAAGAACCAGTACACAGATTAAAATTGCCTGCTGGCATCGTTTGGATTTTGCAAATTCAAAGCTTTAAGGCCAGCTTAAAGGAGCTTTGGCGGTTATCTTGTTGGAGCTCCCTTGTAAAAGCCATAAAAGCTCAAACCTTTGGGCGTTTAATTTGGAGAAGCTCCTGGGAATGTAAGGCCTTTGCAGGTGGAGATTTGCCATTTCCTTTGGTAAGTTGTTCTCACAGTTAACACTACAAAGCAGACCTGGCTGCTTTGTTCCAGGCAAAAATTAAACAGAATGAAAAACAGGGATATGGGGGGGGAAATAAAGTTTCAGTCTGTAGCATCCCCATAAGAACTGACCACAGAGTTTTACGCCTCCTACATATGATTCGAACATCACGGGTATACCAGCTCTGCCTCCCCAAAAGGTAAGTTAACATGCAATGAATTCACCTGCGTCCTCAGAGTGGAATCAGGACAATCCATGGGTTCTGTTGTCCTTCATTCCACCGGAGTCTGTCTCATACCTAAACCAGATTTCAGTGGAGTGAAGTACGAGAGACATGGAGATGAATCAGCAAGGAGAGGAGCCGCTCCCCACGTGCGGAGAAGGGAAATGGCGTGGAAATTCAGATACACCGGGCACTCAAAGACCGAGCGCGCTGGGAAGCAGAGAGGAGTTGTACACCGAGCATTTGAATAACCCAAATATTTCTTGAAAGTCTCCAGTAAGAACCTGTTTTGAGAATGTACTTGCTTTCTGCATAACGTGTAAAGATTAAAAAAAAAAACTAGTAAGAACACAAGCTGCTTTCTGGAAGGCTTAAATACCTTACTAGCAAGAAATTAATCCCTAATGTGAATAAATTAGATGGGTAACCTCACTGCTTTCAGTCACCTTCCCTCTAGGATGGTATATCCAGTAAAGAAACCGGAACGTAGCCTTGTTTTGCGGCACAGGCTCCGCACCAGGTTCTCTCCAGCATCTTTCTCTACAGAATCACACCAGCAACGCCCGTTTCCCTCCAGCTCTCCTGCCACATTGCCTTCAGAACCTGGCAAGAATCCATTAAAATTTTAAACCCATTTATTTGGCAATAAAATGAAGGTAAATAAGATTTAAGTTAAGGGAGAATTTAGATTTTTCAGACTGAGCACGAGATAGATCTTTTAAGATGTCAGTGTAAATTCCTTGAAGGTTAATGCACTTCAACATATTTGATGCATAAAAGTGTCACATCTAACACTAATCATTCACCAATTGTAATTGCCTTTTTCAAAGTCCTCACCTCCCTGAGACAAATGCCAAAAAAAATGAGGTCTGGCAAATTTAAAACAAAAAACAAATAATGTCCTCCTACCATCAGGACCTATTGTTTGCTTTGATTGATTTAGTACCAGATTTCAAGAATTTATTGTCCTGTATTGTTTCTCGGCTGCTAATCCTTCTTTCCCCCTGCCCCTTGTATTTGATGGATTTTAAAAGCATTCAAAAACTGCCTGCTAATGGCTTTTCTTACGAACATGGACCAGTGAAGAGTTTGCTCCCTGGAAAGCCCAGAGCAGCTTCCACATAGAGCAGTGCTGAGCAATTCCAGTCCATGGTGCAAGTTCTCAAAGCTCCTGACATTCATTTCCAGGCTCATTCTGAAGGGTAACACACACCCCGTGTTGGATATCTTACCCAAACTCATTTCCTTGCTTATTAAGGTTACACTCTATTTCACATCAAGTCATTACAGTAATAGGAACCAGAATCCAGCCAACCCTATACTGCTTCAGTTTTCTATTCTTTATCCATGTAGTCCTGCATCTCTGTAGGTATCTTGAAATCCATCACAACCAAAAGGAGCTGTTGATATATTTTCCTGAAGTATTTTTCTTCAGAACACCTCAGAACAATTAATGGGCCACTCCTCAAAGTTCTGGTGGCGATTAATGGTGGAGGGTAACAAGAACACTGGCAACAAATTAGGGGTTTTTCCCCTCAATATCTTTTTACAGAGCCAAAATAAATGAAAGCGCAAGAGGGTGAGTATCATGTGTCAACCATAACCGGATGAAAAATGCACAAGTCTGGTTATTTATCAATTAAGGACAATAAAACGCAGGTACCTACCATCCAACTGCCTGAGCAGGACCCTGTGCCGGGAAATTTGAACCTCGATGCTGCACTTGTCACCTTCTCACCATTCCCAGGCATAAAAAGCCTTAATTTGTAGGGCACTGCGAGCTCTATGGACAGAAACAGAAATATAGTTGAGTATTAATGACATGCCAGGGAATATTTACAGCACTATGAGTAATGTATTACTTAGCAATTTTTTTTGCCCATATGAAGGATATTTTGGCTAACAGCTTTCCATACATTAAAGCAATGAATATAATGAGACAGCAGACAAACTGCCAGAGACAGGCATTGCTATGGACAAGTCTCTGTCAATACACTGTGCACTTAGCAAAACTCCCTCCCCAGATGACAGGTGCTATGTAAATGCAAGCTCGTTATCAATGAAACACAAAGAAATGAGGCTTGTTGCTCATATTGATGTAGCACCAGAGACAAGAAAAACCCTCAAGTTACTCTTTGGAATAATATGTGCAGTCTGAATACTGAATGTTTCCAGGTCTTGAAGAGCAACTGATGGTATAGACCTGGCAATTCAGATGAGAAAAACTTAGTTTCACAGAATCCCAGAATGTCCGGGATTGGAAGGGACCTGGAAAGCTCATGCAGTGCAATCCCCCCATGGAGCAGGAACACCCAGATGAGGTTACACAGGAAGGTGTCCAGGCGGGTTGGAATGTCTGCACAGAAGGAGACTCCACAACCCCCCTGGGCAGCCTGGGCCAGGCTCTGCCACCCTCACCAGGAACAAGTTTCTTCTCAAATTTAAATGGAACCTCCTGTGTTCCAGTTTGCACCCTTTGCCCCTTGTCCTGTCACTGGTTGTCACCCAGAAGAGCCTGGCTCCATCCTCCTGACACTCCCCCTTTAGATATCTGTAAACATGAATGAGTCCCCCCTCAGTGTCCTCTTGTCCAGCTCCAGAGCCCCAGCTCCCTCAGCCTTTCCTCACACGGGAGATGCTCCACTCCCTTCAGCATCTTGGTGGCTGCGCTGGACTCTCTCCAGCAGTTCCCTGTCCTGCTGGAACTGAGGGGCCACAGCTGGACACAATATTCCAGGTGTGGTCTCCCCAGGGCAGAGTAGAGGGGCAGGAGAACCTCTCTGACCTACTGACCACCCCAGGCACGCTAAACAGAGAATATAAGCGACTGCATAGGCTACAGAATATAAGCCAGACAAACGTGCCAGCCGAGTCTATTGAGAGAGAGACCTTTTTCTGGAAAAAAGCACATCAGCAAGAACAGGAACTGCAGCTTTGACTTCAGACACGGCACCTCTTTGACTCCCACCACAAAGAGCCACAAGCCACCAACAAGCACTTTGACGCCGGTGACTTTTCACCAGGCGCTTTGCAGAAAGGGTTTGGCGCAGAACCCAGGACATGATCCCCTGCACACGTACGTTATTTGCTGTATTGAGCTGCATTAAAAAAAATAAAAATCTTCAAGTACGGTATAGGGTATAAAAGTATTTCAAATAACCACCCCAAGCAGGGTGGTGTGCTCGCTCAGGATGCACTTGCTGGGCAGCACAAAAGCAGCAAGTGCACAACCACTCTGGCTTCCCTGTCAAAAACTAAAGCTGGCACGAGCTGAATTTTACCTGAAATGGCACGAAACCAGGCGCTATAGCTTATACCAGCAAAATCTCTGTCCTTTAGGATCCTTTCCCACAGGGAGGACGTTGAGAAATAATACTATTGAGCTGGATGCTCAGGGAGACAGATGGAAAAGCTAAAAGTTCTTGACCTTTTTAAGAGTTAACGTTTCAGTGTGGTGCCTAAATTCCTTACCTAAAGTCAGTTTTTATTCAGTAGACAGCTAGGGCTCAAATATCCTCTCAATACAAACCTTCCAGCCCTTTCTTTGAGTTGCTTCAAATAAACAGTGCCTTGTGTTAACTTTGCAGAGCCCTGAGGCACAGAGGAGGCCTGGCTAAGAGGCCTTTTAGAAACCCTCTGCAAATGTAGATTTGATTGACTGACTGATTGAACTTAATTGCAGACATTCTCTTAATTGTACACTTAATTACTGACACTGTGTCAAAAGATTTCTGATGCAGCACCTGTGGGACAACCTTGCAAGTGCCAGTCAAAGCCAGCTGCACCAGACACCAGGGAGGTGCTGGGTATTGCTGCAGCTTGGAAGGGGAAAAAAAGTCATAATATTTTAATAATATACAATTAGGGTTTCACCCACCCTCAAACACAGCGCACACGCATACACACAATCACAAATCTCTTCGCAGGGAGGGCATCTGATACATCGGGAACAGAAAAGAGACAAAGGGTGATAATTATGGGACCATGTGATGGTTCCACCCTTTTGTGGTCTCTCCCAGCATCTCCAGCCTTGGGAGCTGCAGGGGAGGGCAGGATGCCATCGGCTTTGGCAGGAGCGACACAGCTGCTGGCCACTCTCAATTGAGCAAACGCCAGATTTCGCATGTTAAAATTGTAAACCAGAAATAAAACCCATGATATTTGTTCAAAGGTTAAAACTCTGAATATTCTCAGCAGCGATTTTTGGGTCACCGCAGGTCTTTCTGAAAATAGAAAGATAACAGCATTCATTCTGTTTGTAATAAGAAGCGCCTGCAGAACTTCGCGATTATGGGTCCTACACCTTTCAATTCAAATTAGTATTTTAGCAAACGCAAAACTTAAACCCGCGCTACAACAAATTATATGTATAGCACATATGATGCACAAATAAGCAGATGCTAATCTGGATGTGTGCATTTTTTCCTCACAATATTTTTTTAACCAATAAAGTCACATTTACAACATCTTGCTATTAACTAGATGTGCTAGCCAATGCAGATGAGTGGCTGCAGGGTATTAAGAGATACTTCCACTACTGCTGTACGCAAATGATTGAGTAAAATCAGAGTATCGTCGGTACATTTATCCTCAGTACATTCCCAAGCGGCAGCTCTATTAAACCTGCTGAGGATCTGAGCACTGATCAACCTAAAATTCTCAGCTCAGGTCACCTGTGACATGTGTGGCGGAACCGGAGCCAAGTCTGGGCTAGTGACCAAAGGGGGAGGATTGAAGATCACAAGTCACCGGGTCTTCCTGCTGAAGCATCGCTTAGTCTCAAAAAGTCATAGCAACTGGCACAAGCTAAGTCTGAAGACACTGTGGACACGAAGGCCTGGTTAGCAAAGGGAACACATCTTCCAGAAAACAGCAGCTGCGGATTTTAAGCATCTCTAAAATGAGGGCTGTACAATATGTAGCATATCACGGAGACCCTGTAAGCAACAGCCAGCTCAGGTGATGATGCAGTCCTCTAAAAAAACCCCAAAACAGCACTCCAAAACTGTACAGACAAATTAGAGTTGGTTTACACTCACGTAAATGCAATTTGTTCAAAACACCTGGAGCCTCATTAATTTACCTGTGACATGTTGCTACACTTAATTGCCTTTGACAATTAGTAACATTTCAACACCTCCTTTAATGGCCCAATTATGAGAACACTTGTCTTCCACGCAGTAGATAGAAGAAAATAGATGGGTGAACCTCAAATGTGAAGCTCCTCCACTGATATTTTAACAAAGAGCTTAAAAAAACAAACCCTGAAGAGGCCGTTCTGGTTTTGCTTGGCTCACACGAACCGCGTTTGCTCCATCCTCTGGTTGTGTCCCTCCAGTGACAGCAACCACTCCGAGAACTGCACCGAGAAATTAATTACAGAGAAAAGCACCATGTATTCACCTGCCTTCATTCCTCACACTTGATGTTCTATCAATTACTCCTGTATGTTAAAGAAGTGCATCATTTGTACAATAAATCCTGTTTCCAAACCGGGAGAGGCAGGATGGGCACAGGAACACAAAACCTCCTCTTCCGTCTACACAAGCTCCTACCTAACGGAAATCTTTGTTAGACCAAAACTTTGCAGAATTGCTTTGATGCTGCAATCCAGTCTCTCAGAAATCAGCAAGTAACTTCATACGCTGCTTCAGGCTGGGCACAAATGCTGGATTTGACAACTGCTTTGAGTGGAAGAGACTGAGGGAACCTTGTCACTGCTTGCCAGTTTGGATAAGAAAAAAGTAAAATAAATTGCAGTTAATAAATACTGTAGAACTCGGATGCAAAAGGAGAATGTGAGAGGGAGCTGGATAGTCCAGTCCCACACGTGCTGCTGGTAAGTACAAGTTCATTAGTGGGCCCAACCTGCTCCAACAGCCAGAGCAAACATGTGGAACGCATAAGGAAGACCAGGTTTTGCTCACATATTCGCATCTGCAACATGCATTAGGGTTTTGTGTGCTTTTCCTCCCATTCCTCACACCTTTTCCCATTCAATTCTCTCCCCACGGACTTTCAGCCGAGCAGCAGGATCATCCTCAACCTCCTGCAACGCTGATGTCAACCCTTGACTTCCTTTCAAACCTCTGCTCAACCCCATGTTTTTTCTCAGCTTGGTACCCACATTTCTCCTCCTCTAGATTTATTGTTTTGTGAAGTATCTTGAGCTTCAGAAGTTCAAATTCTCCACCAACATCAATCACTGTAACCCCATTGACATAGTCAAGTAGGTGTAACACGCCTGTAACACGCCACAAAGGTGTCACTAAAGCTTCCCAGCCAGATCCTGCAGCCATCGTGTGCTCTTGCATCACCAGCATAACAACTGTTGTTCATCTGTGTTTCCTTTGTAGCAGCAGCTCTTAAATTACCTGGGTCAGGACATGATCCGGATGCTGACAGGGACCTGCTCACCGGTTTGTTCCTCACTCCCATTCCATCCTTTTGATGCATTTTTAGCTGCAAGCAAAGCCATTCACCATCCAGAAACAGGAGGATGCAACCACAACGACCCATTTCCACCCCTGCTGGTTATTTTCTCTGCTGGATATTTTCTTGACAAGTGTACTAATACTGGGACAGCATCTCGTTTTGCTCTCACCGCAGGGCAATGTCTCTGGGAAGGAGTCGTCTCCATGTGCTTTCTCTCACTGGAGCTGTGCAAAACATGAGCAAGTCAGAAGAAAACTCGTTAACCACAAAACGAGCCCAAACTGCCTTCTCCAAAAGAGCCAGCGCAGTCTTAACATTGTATAGTTTATGAATAAAACAATGTTTTATTAAACTACTATTACATTTTGATTGAACAGCATTTGGACTATATAGAAGCAGACATATTCCTGAAAGTAATTGGTTTTCCACATCTGCTTTCCTTTCTAATTGGACTAATTACTTCAGTGTAGGATCATGTTCACAACTCTCCAGAAAGCAAGAAACCTTGATTTACAGTGAGAAGAGCAGCAATTAGAGAGAATTAATTCATACAGCAACATCTAAATAAATCATATTACAAGAAGACAGCAATGTAATTATTGTGACTGGTGATTCCCTTGTGGAGAAACATCATCCTTAAGCCTAAATCAAGCGGCTCCATTCTCCGAGGAATCCACCGCAGCTCCTCCAATTTCACAGAGCATGTTCTACCAATTTTATTTTTAAGACCTAATTGAGGTGCACTGTCAAAAACAATAGGGTCTAACTCCTCAGGCAGCTGAGAAAAACAATCAAATCCTTGACAACTATGCGTTTGTCCCCCAAATCAAACATGTGCTCAACAGCAATGGGTAACACAAGCCAGCAGCAGGTCCCAATCAAAGGTGTGTGAATTTTATGGGTGCAACACCCTCCATAATAAGCCAGGCTTTCTTACTCTCCAGGCCCAGCCTGCCCCATCCAGACCCAAAGGCTTAGCAAGGAGAACTTGCTGAGCTACAAGGTTTCAGAAGATGATCCTGCTCCTTACATTGGTAATTTACCTTTCTACTCATACATTAGAGATACAGTGATAGAGAACAGACCCCTCTCTGCTGCCTTAGCAAGCAGTGAAAGCCATTTCACCAAGGCCGAGCTCTCTCCACCTGCTTATTATTAGTTCTGCCCTTAATGCCATTCCCATCAAGTCACTGAAAAGTCTAGTGTTCTCACAAATGCCTCCCACTAAGGAAAATGCCACCTTCTCATATACTTCCAGAAAAAAATCCACAATGCCTTTTTTGTGTGAAAAAGAGATCACTTCCATATAGAAACCAAGAGCTCCATGGCCTAGAGTCTATCACACCAAGACGTGTGGGCATGGAGGCAGAAGAACCCAGGACTCCACCTCTGTTAATTATTATTAATAGTTCTCTTAATACACCTGTTGTGAGTCTCTGTAGGATCCACCCTCTGAATTAGCAGTGGGCATTCTCCATTTCACAGAGATTTGCTACTTTTGCCCATTAGGTAGTCACATTATCTTACACTGTCATGACATGCATAAGCATGACATGAATTAGCATAATATGATGTTATACTTTATGTCCACAACTTGACACATCATAAATCCCTCGCAACAGAAAGCCAAGTTTCACATCCAAACAATTATCCTCTTTTAGCAAATGCTTGATCCATTAGGAATTAGGGTGAGAAATTGCCAGCTCAGACAGGTGGAAACATATCCATCTCGATTTGCCATGGCAGATAAATACAACCATCAGTTATAGCACCTGCTTGCTGCAAGAGGCTTCATGATTTGGAGGGAAAGGTGTTTAACACAAAGCCTGAAAAAAGCAAAGCTTGTAGCTTGGTGGTTTTAATTATATACATTTAGAACCTTCACCTCTTTCCATTATTATTTACTGCTGACAAACACCACAGGAACCACATGCACCTTAAAAAAATATACAAAAACAGATAAATTCAAGTATCACAACAACGTAAGAACTATTCCGGAGGTAGGTGGAACAGCTAATAATTCACAGCCATTATTCTTTTATCACTGTTCAGCTGAAGGTTGAGAAGATTTTAAAACTGCAATTATCAACAACAAACTTGCATCAAAATGAGCTTCTCTGCTGCATTTCTCACTCCTCTCCCCTCCGCCTCCAAAACAGAGAGGTGGAAGCAATAAAGCAGGAACATCTTTGATAAAACAGAAAAGAGGGGTTTTTTTTCCAATAAATATCCATGCAATCAGATATAGCAAAAAAAGGAAAAATAGTAGAGCCTATTGGTTTTGAGCATTCTTAAAACTCAAACTAATGATGACATTTTCTTTGTGCCAGGTTGGTCAAGTAAGAAAACAGGAGAAACTTTCCCTCTCCACCACTATTTTAGCCATAGTGACCTTTCTTTGTATCTTTTTATTCCTTTTAGCCATTTTCTAGTAAAGGTATCACGGGTGAGATCCCACCTGCTTTGGGTTTGGTTTTCTTTTCTGGTCCTTTCCTCCACCAGTCTCCTAATAACCGTGGATTAATGAACAATTACAAGGCTTCATTCTTACCACCATGTAATTCCAAGAAAGGAAGAGCATCTTTCTGGAACATCATGCTTGAAAAACAAAGGAGAGCTTTGACTGTCAAGTCACTGATGTTCCCTCTTCACTTAAAAGCTTTCTAATTTACTTACAAATTATAGTGTTTTTAATGCAAATTGAGCACTAGAGAACATTCTTTCCTTCCCCCAGATTAGCGTGAACCAAATTGACCAAGAAAGCCAAACATGGAATCTGGACGCAATGAATATTTAAAATAATGAGCCTGTTTAATTATTCTGATTGGTGAAGTATGAGGTTATTAAACGCCTCTGAGATGATGACAGGGTTTGAGCATATGGTTTTGCTTTCTGAACACAGACAAAATGTTTTCTGATATTCTGTGTTCCAGTATCCTTTGTTGAATTAACTATGGGGATGAAATACAGCTCCACATGCTCAGGGACCTTTGGGAAATCTCTCTTGCTTCAGAAGCAAATACCACGATCTGGAAGGCAGAGACACTCGAGGAAACGACAATCGATGAATTTCTGCACAAGTTACCTGGTTCATTGCAGCTACTGAGGAAAAAACAAAGTTCACTCCATTCTGCTTTTGCTCCAACATGCAACCGAGTTTATAAATAGATAAATTTTCACTTGCATGTGCAGGAAAACCCTAGACCAGAGAGACTTAGTTACTAAGATGGACCGTATTGAATCCAACAAGGAACAGACCAAGTTCTCTGTATTTTCTATTAAGTATTGTGGTAAACATTACATACCTTTTTTCCTTTTAACACTGCAAACCCTTTTCAGCCATCAGGCCTTTAAGTGCCCTTGAGTTCAACCAGCCCATCGTGCCCCCTGTGTGGAAAAGCAATTACATGGCCCTTTCCTCCCAAGATACTGCATCAAATCACCAAGGAAAGAACACTCTGCAACAGCAAAACATCAACAGGGAAGAAACGACATGCCCAGAGTCCCCAAACAAGCAGATAGGAAAGTTATTTCCCTCCTTTAACATCAGGGTAAGATTTTCCCTGCTCTGCTATTACAGCATCCACCTGTAGAACTTAGCTAAGATGCTACCAGGTTGTTTTTGCTCCTTCCTCACTGCACACAGCAGTTCAGACCTTTCCCTTCTGCTCTGGAGTTTACATTCCAGAGGGTTTGAGTTGATTTACAAATACTCTGAAGTTCTAGAGTGCTCAGCTCCGGCCAGAGGGGAAATAAAGCAGGACAAGCTTTCACTGGAAGTCCTGATTTTCCAAGGGACTGAGCAGCTTCTCTCAATTTTACAGCCCTTTGGGTTGGCACTCTCTGCTTCCCAACCATCATCCATAAGGGAGACCTAATTACTCTGAAATAAGCAGCACACTTTGCACAGAACCCAGCTTAAGTTTGAGACCCACTCGTTTTCTCCGTTATAATATCTTTACCACCTCTATGGTGTTTAAGTGACCTGGTCTTGCAGGGCCCATCAAGAGGTTACATGGGTGAAAACAGCTCATTCACACCTCCCGATTCCTAATGCCATCTGCTCCTCCCTGAACTTATTTTTGGCTTTAACGAGATATTCTGGAACTTCTGGAGACTGAAGGGCAAAGAGGTGAATGAGAACATCTGGTCTGCGCCTCCTGGCTTGGTATCTTGTACTTTTAAACATCCCTGATATCTAATGGCTCTGAGCACAGCGTGGCTGCCTCTGTCCTTTGGGGTGCACTGACCAAGGTCAGAACCCGATGGAGAAATTCACTGCTCTTGGGCTTTTTAGCACAGATTCCCATTCTAGTTTCCTGCCTTTTGGCTCAGTCAGTGTGCACCCGATTCCCACCTGCCACCCCATCTCCTGCACCGCACCAACTGCTGCTGCTCCCCCAAGGAGAAAGCTGGAAGCAATAAAACACAAACCGCTGTGATAATTACCATGTCAACATCTTTCCTCCAGCTCCAGTGAAGGAGCAGTTGGGGATTCGTCTGAATCAAACTCCCCCTTCCTCTTCCATTTCCTCTTGGCTTCCTGCACTCTAATACAATCAGGTACCACATGAAGAACATTTTAACCCCAGCCCAAGACAAGCGCCCTGAAACGGTGCGTGGGAACATGAGCGAGGATGGAGATCGGAAGGACCAGACTGGAAACCATTTCAGCCCCTGAGCAGATTTCTGCGCTATTTTGCCAAGGTTTTTTTTGTTGTTGTGGGGCTGGTAACACCACGACACTTCTCAAGCGACCACAGGCACATCAACCGGGGTCTAACGTACCCCACACACCACAAACCGCATCCTCAGGCAGCTCCCACCACGAGCAGCGACTGGAAAACTTCCCCTCAGGGAAAAACAATATATATTCGAGCTTCTACCTACATGAGCTACTGAACAGAAAAAAAACCTACACACAAAACCCACAAAAGCCAACTAAGCAAACAAAAAGGAGATAAAAGCAGTTTGCTTTAAGGCAGCAGCTTTTCTGAAAGCCCACAGTAAATCTTTAAGATTATCAATAATGAACACATTCAATGTCTTTTTTTCGTCTTCTTTTAAATCACTTCTCCCAGGGGAAAGAAATCAGTCTGGGGGGGGAGGTTGTTCATGTGCGAGCTGCATTTATTATCAAGGGATTGAGATTGCTAGAGATGAAGAAAAGTAAAATGAGCCTTGATAAGGCTTAGGGGGGAAAAAAAAAAAGGCATAGACACTTTATGGTCCTTCCGCCACCTATTTGTCACAGCACCCCAGTAATGAGCACTGGAATTCATCTCTCTAATGACACTCACGGTGGTAGATGTTTTCCCAAATTTAGTCAAGTGACAACACAAAGTCTTTAATATGCAAAGGAGACCTTTGTGCAACTCACCATAAAACTTCGGCGTCTTGTCACGCTCTACAGAAAACTCAGGAGAAACAAATGGCAATAATCACAGGAGTGAACAAGTTGGAAGGAACATGTCACGGCAATGGTGAAGTCTTTTGTTGATTTTTGTCTATACATAGACATATTGCATAAAACTAAGTGTAGTTCCGCAAATTCCTTACAAACCACAATAATTCAGCCTTATGGAGACCACATACATGTCACACACCCCAGCGGCAATAAACACAGTTGTCACTTGGTCACTGCCCTGTTTCTCACCTGCCTCAAACACAAGTGTTGTGCCTGAAGCTCCATCTTCCATTCCTGTCACATTAATATTTTCCTCGGCTACCGAGGCAGTACAGAAGCCTCCGGTTACACTCTTTGCATATGTCAGATATTAGCACATTTAGAAACCAAGAGGACTCCTTTGCAGGACCTTTTCCAAGCCACAGCAGAAGCAACGCTGCCAACCCTCATGCTATAGAGAGCACAGGCTGGGCCTTGAAATCACGACACAGGCTTTGCAATCACGTAATTAAAAGAACAAATAAATCGGACATTTTAGCGGTGGGTTTTCACAGAATCACAGAATGTGAGGGATTGGAAGGGACCTCCAAAGATCTTCTAGTCCAATCCCCCTGCCGGAGCAGGAACACCCAGATGAGGTTTTGTTTAAGCTGCTGCCTGTACTCACGTTTTCTCAGCCCTCCGCACACCAGTGAGAAAGAATCACTTTGGTTGGAAGAAACCCTCAAGATGGAGTTCAATCATAACCTAAATTCAGCACTAACCCACATCCCTAAAAGCCTAATCTCCGCATATTTTAAACCCCTCCAGGGACGGTGACTCCACCAGTGCCCTGGGCAGCCTGTTTCAGTGCCCAATACCACTCTCCATAAAGAAACATCTCCCAATATCCAACATGAACCTTCTCTGGTGCAACTCAAAGCCACTGATGGGTGGCAGCAAGGAGGTTACATGTGAAAGAGCTCAGCAAAACATGAACTCTCAGGGGCGAATCAAACACCGAACAAACTTGCAGCACAGTGCGAACGCTCCGCTATGAACAAAGGGCCCCCGCCCAGCGCTGCCACTGCTCCACCAGCACTCAGCAAAGCTGCCTTTAGCACACCCTTGCAACGGGGCTGTGAGAACCCCATCCCAGAGGAGCCACCCGGGGAACCCCATTCCCAAACTTACACCTCTCGGCCTCTTGGAGCCACCGCTCGCCGGGGATTCGAACTCATGAAACCGGGATTCACCTCACAATCCCGCCCGCTCCCCTTCCCGGGGCACGTGGCAGCGCGGCCGTTACCCCGGGGCTGGTCACGAGGCCAGGGGCGGGGCCTGGGTTTCCCGCCACAGCTGCTGACTCCGCCCACCGGGGATGGGTTAAAGCGCACCCGAGACGCAGAGTTTTAGCACAAGAGTTTGATTCTTTTGTACATTTTAAAACGTATTGCAAGGTCTTGGAGTTTTATGGGATTCACCTCTGTCAGCCTGAGGAGTAATTTCCAGCCCTTGTTTAAGATATAGAACAAAATTGGCGTGATGTTCTAAGATTCTATGAAAATAACGCGTTGATGGGACCAACAACAACCCAGTGTCATCATTCCAACCAGGATCCCTCAAATCTGTGTCCCCGCAGTGCTAGGTGACACCAGGAGGTGTCAAAGCCACACCAGGGATGGGTCCCATTTCTGCTGTTTGGCTGCCAGCGCACTGTTAAATCCATTTTTTGATCATTGCATAAGGTATTAACACACTGATTTGCCCCCAGCATTCCCAACCAGCTGTTGCAAGATGCACTTCGGTTTGCCATTTTCTTAAGAAATAAAACTACTCTCTCCTTCGAACCCCTCATTGCTGTATTAGAAAATCCTCCTGGCTAAACACATTAATAGAATGCATCATTTTCTCCTGATAATTTTTAATTGATCACATCTACAACATAGGTTGAGCTGCTTGGCGAGCAAGGGTCCGCATCAGTGTCCTATTTGTTTGTGATTTCCCCAGAGCACCTTTTAAACCATTAAAATTTACAAACAACTTGATTTCTTATTAACACAGTTTCTTAATTGCTTCCATGGGAAAAAAAAAAAACAGTCAAGTTATTTGCATCTTCTTTCTTAGGGCTCCAGAGTTTTAGTACAGACATTTAAGGATAAGCTTTTAAAATTAAGCAAAACAAGAAGTGCCGGTGCAGTCCAGGCCTGGGCGCACACAGAGCCGTCCCTCCTCCAGGTTTATTAAATGCCCACACACCCCACAAGGACATTTTGAACCTCTGAGGCTCATAAATTTGTTTCTTGGGCACGTTCTTGGCTAACAGATTATTGGCAGGTTCTGTCAAGCCACATTTCTTGTCCCCCGCCTTTGCCAAAAGCTTCACCCAAGGCCAGCACAAGGCATGGCCGTCTCTAATTTCAGAGACCTCCTTCTCTAGAATTTAACACCCAGCAGAAACGTCTCAGGAGGTCACCTGCCCTGTCTGCATCTAGAAAAAAACCCACTGTGTTCTCAAAAATCCAGTGCTCATCAAGTCTATCAGAGAGCCTGTAGGCAAACACATTCTTATTCCAACCGAGTCCCTCATCATTTTAATGCGTTAATCAAATCTCTGGTTCAGGACTGAAGCCCCCGCGTTCATCATCAAGTCGAGATGAACCTATTTAGGTGCCAAAAATTACTCATTAAATACAATCAAGCGTTACTTTTCGGAGGTCTTTATAAAAGGAGTGTTTTCGGTGCTAAGAGCTGACAGATCCCCCTTGGGCCCAGCCCTCTCTGGTGCCACCTCAGCTCAACTAAAACTGGGCTTTTCCTCACCCGTCTTTGTCCTAATGGGGAGCTTGGAGGGGGTGATCTGAGAGAACAAAAAAAACCCCATGCTGATAAAAATACTTCCCCGCGAGGCTTCTGATGATTGTCAGAGGCCAAGACATGCATCACATTTTTTTCATGTATGTATTTCTACTTAATAAATACTCCAGCAGGGGTTTTGGATTTACCAGCTGTCTGTGGGAACGGATTTAAAGGAAGTACCTACATCTGAAATGGAAATCCCCAACTCCTCCCACGCATTCTCAAAGGAGACCAAGCACTGCTCTAGCTGGTAAACTGCATGCAGTCAAAAACTTACAGTGAACGGCGCCTCATTTGCCATAAGCTGATAACATTTTGCAAATGCACTTAACATATAAAGACTAATATATAAAACCCAGTGCTATATTGAAACTGGGTATCACCCAAAAGTCAGGAGTCTATCTCTTTGCTTTAAATATCACTGGGAAATATAAAGGGATCCTTTTAGTTAGTACTAATTACTGTTCGGTCTATCATTAACAGCAACTGCACACACTTTGATAGATGGGTTGTGAAGAAGCTTTGTTTCATTTTCTTGCTGATTCCGTGACTAGTTGCCAAACTTTTTTAATTACTGATAATTAGATCATGTTCATCTATCACCTGTTTCTGCTCCAGCACCAAGTGCAGGGGACTCCCCATGCATGGGGGGTCTGTATCTAGGAAAGGAGGGGAATCTAAGGAGACTTCCCAAAAATCTGAGCAAGAAGGACCTGCTGGCTGCACAAGGGCAGAAGAACACACAGAAAATAAACACCAACACACAACACAAAAACCCACAACACACTTTGCCTCCCTCATCTGAGCCGAATTTCCTAAGATGACCTTTGCACAACACCAAGCTGCTCATCTTCTTTCCAGCATATATAACACATACAATAAAATGACTGGCAACGGCAACATTTAGATTTCCTGCTGATGGACACGGAATGGCTTAAGATATGTTTTTGCACTTAAGACACATCCATCAGGGTATGACAAAGCAAGCTGAGGCACAGAGAACCCATTACAGGAGCCCTTCTTAAAATTCTTATCAGTTGATTCATACTTTGGTAAAATAAAGGCTCTGCTGATGTCTCCTCGGGGCATAAGAAATGTTTATAAAATATCTATTACACCCGGGATTATGAGCAATTGGGAGATTTATTTTCACATGTAAAATTGATAAAATCTCTGAAAATTTAAAACATTCATTTCGGGAAGCGTCAGGTTTGCAATTCCTTTGTTCTAACGGACAATGGTAAACAATGTTCCAGTGACCTCCAGTGGGGACCGGGGGAAAATACACCCATCCTCTGCTTGGTGTGGCACAACTCCGCTTGAAAACCTGGAGCAAGAACAGTTGGGCTGAGATGCCCCTGCTGCCCAGTTTTATTGGCTACTGAACAAGCATGGAAGGTAATTTTTAAAGCCAAAGTCCTTCTTATCACTATCTGGCCCTGATGAACATGGGAAGAACTGTCGACACATGAATAAATCCAGTGTTACGAGGTGGAACGGATAGCGGGAGGAACGCATCAGTCGTTGACAGAAAAGCCCCTGCTAAACTCAGAGGAGCGTCCTTCAAATTAAAAAAGAAGCAGTAATGGAAGGGGAGAACCTGTGTGATGTAATGCATATTCTGGACCAGATTCAGGAGCCATTTGGAAAGTCAACAGGACTAAATATATTAAAAGTTTTCTCCTTATCTCACATTTCCATAGCCACCATCTGGGCCTTAGGCCTGCAGTGAAGTTTATCTACAAGCAGGTGGCCTGGGCCACCATTCTTTTTAATGCACCTATAGAAAAGCCCTGCAGGACCAGCCATGTGCTATTTTCCAAGTCATCTCCCAAAACATAGAGCATCTGATACAGACAACTCTTCTCCCAAACCATCTTCCCAAGAGGATTCACCTCACACCATTTCCTCCTGATGGCACAAGTAAAATAATTGTGCATTTTGCCTGTTTCTTTGTAAAATGGAAGAACTAACATTTCCATAAGAAATCATAAAACATAAGTCTTCATTGAAATAAAACTCTGCAGAAGGGAAATCCTTCTGCATGGAAAAAACACTAACACTAGTGCAGGGTCTCTATTTGCTACTGTCTGCACAATATTAATGTAGAGGATAATATATTGGCTTGAATCAATACTTTCCCCGACTTCTCCATCCATCAGCCCCCCTTTCACTTGATAAAAGTCCGTCCGTGTCGCGTTCTCCCAGACTGATGAGATCACAGCGCCTCTTTCCAGCATGAGCGATGGTGTGTAGATGGATAATTGCCCGATAAATCACACTCTCTAGATCAAAGATCCGAGATCCTCTGGGTGCCGAGGAAGCACACCAAACATCATAAAATACAATAAGTTAATTAATTACAGCAAGATTTTTACCACCTTTAGACAGGTTGAGTATTACTTGTCACACACAGATATCCTGAAAGATTCAGCCAAAACCACCACACTGCACAATCAGGGCCTGAAACTATAAACAATTCAGAGTAAAGACTATGGAAGCAATGTGGGCAAAGGGCTCCAACACACAATCCCAAGGGCTAAAAATAAGACTGAAGCATCACTTATTCCGTGCCCACACAGCAACTGCTTTAGGACTCCAAGCTGTTCCAGAGGACCAAACATCTCAGGAATTCTATTGCATGAACCATAATAGATTGAGCGAGGCCAAGGAGAACAGGTCTGCAAGAAGTACGTCTTGTCCGGTATCTGATTGCCATTAATAGCCGCAAATAGACACTGGAGTGTCCCTTTCCGTGGTGTAACCTGGGGTTCCCAAGGTGCCTCTTCCTTTCTGCTGACCCTCACACACGAGCTGCTCAGCATCCCCACGCTATGGAACCAAGCGTTCCAGTTTGTCACAGTGGTGGAAAAAACGCATCTCTGGCTGCTGTCTAGTGGACCCTGTGCAGGTGCTGTGGGCAGCAATCATGTCACCAGGGCCCCGCTGACCTCAGGTGACAGGAGTTTGCAGGAATAGGTGCTGATAAGACCCACGTCCTGCTCCCCAAGCACAACAGCAAAGCTGTTTAGAAAACACACGGATTGAAAGATCCCATTGCACAGCCACAAGGTATAGGCGTTATTTCAAGTATTTCTGAGCGAATTTGATACCGTCAAAGCTTGAAGGAGTTAAGACCTTCCTGGCAGTTCCCACCCTTGGCCCAAGCACGAGTCCCGTATGCTCCAACTCAGACTCGCACCAACAAGCATGTTCAGCCAAGCAAGCAAAGCCACAATCTGCCAATCTGAGCTCAGAAATAAACCAGTCATGCCCGGAACCCTCTGTTTTACAGGCACGCAATTCCACAACCTTTAATCCTTTCTGTCAGCCCTGCAAGATCAGGTATTAACATCCCCGTAACCTCTTGTACTAATTAAGATAGCAGATCTTTGGTATTCGCCTCTACGCTGGCTTCAAAGAGGAGCACTGACAGGTTGCTGAAGTGTTTGTGGCCCTTGTAAAACAGAAATTATAATGAACACACCACAGGAAGCTTTAATAAAAGCATGCAGTCATTATAAAATGGCTAGAACTAAAAAAATAGGCTAAGCTTTGGAAATTAACAGGTGGGAAACTTGCTGCTGTGGAAAGAGGAGTGACGAGGTGTCCCCAAAACCTTTGCTGTCACTGGGTATAGACCTGGACACTCTGTTCAGGATCTGTCCTTTCTGGAAAGACACATGTAAATGGCCCCAGACCTTTTGCTTCTGCAAAGTATGCATCACGTTACAAACGACCTTAAGAGCAGCAATAGCTTTCAGTAGAGTCTGAAAAGAGAAGCCAAAGAGTTTAAGGTGAACGCATGAGCAGCCAGGCTGTGTTCTCCAAGTTCAAGTCATTTTTGGAAGTATTTCAGGTGTACAGACACATCCCTGATGTTTTAGCATCTAACTTACTTCTTAGTAAGTCCAGCCCAGATGTTTGCAGCAGTGAGAGATTATTCCAATTCCCAGACCCCCCTGCCCACACACCTGGAACAGGAGCTGAACTCCCCCAGCACAGCCCAAGGCTTTTGGATTCGGGCAACACTAACCAGGTCAGGAAGGTTTGACCCAGCTGTAGACGAGGCTTGAGCTTAAGGCACAGCCCAGCATGCAGGATTGAATCAAGTTTAAATCCTGAAAGCTGCTTAAGTCTTAGTATTGCTATTTTTTGCTTGTCTGTAGCCAGACACACTGCGCTGGTGAGAGACTTAAGCGCTTTCTGAACTTGCAGCTCCAGATACCACAGAGTTACAGGGAAAGGGAGCTGTAAAAGTTATTTTCTATATAAATATCTCCAACTCTGTACACAAGCAGCGTAAGACACAGATAGGGAACAGCTAAGAGAAGGAAAAACGTTTGCAAAGAGAGAGAAGAAACAAGAAGAGTGGGTTAAACTGACAGGCACCAGAATGACTCAGGATCTCACTAAACAAAGATAAAGCTCCTTGCTTCAGAGTTTCTTTGGTTACATAAAGCCAGTTTGGTAAACAGGCTCCCGTCTCACAGCCCTGAGACCAAGCACAAAAGGAAGGAGCTCCCGATTTCATCCCTTCTCCAGCTTTAAGCAGAAAATGTTAGCAAACATGAAAAATGCTGTGACTCAAACAAAACCAATTCGTTCTTCTGCCACGTACTCCAACAAGACAACTAGAGCAAATTTCATCCCGACTGCCCTAACCAAACATTATACCCAAGTCGTGTTGCAACAAGACACTCGGAAGTAACGAAAAAGCAAGTAAAAACCCCAAATACCTTTTCTCACCCAGCTTTTCCAGGCCCTGAGCTTCCATTTCTCTTCTCCTACCTCACCACAGCCCTTATTGAAAAGGGTTTGCTGCACATGTCGCTGCTGGAGCCCCATTATTTCAACACAATTCACCTTTCTCCTGTGACTCTGCATGGACCCAGCCAGGCCACCCTGCCCAAACCACCTGATTTTAACACAATTAATTTGGCCAGAGAGGTTCACACTTTGTACCTGCTGGCAAAGATGCGAAAAAAGAGAAATCCAAGCCAACCAACCAAAAATCTTTGGGAAAATAATCTTTCCATTGGAAATATCATTACTTTTCTACACATCTCGGCTGGATTTCCCATCGTGCTCGTCTCTTCTGACTTCACAGCACACTTGGCCAACTTAACCTTTGCAAAGGTTGTTTTTATTGATCGGGTGTAACGCAGACATTTACATTTCTTGGAGGGAGGAAGAGGCAGGAAAGACAATTAAATTACTTTGCTTAGTGATCTTAATTATCTGAAATAATTACCTTCAGTCCATTTTGAAACAAGAACTCTCTGGAGAACAGTGTATTTTAGTTTGGATAAAGGGAAAGGAATTGAGGCCAAAGAAGTATGTTTTGTAACTTATTTAGCTATACCTAATTAACCATCTGAGTGAGGAATCCAAACAAAGCTTCTCCATTACACTTAATTATTAAAAGCAGTTTAGAGGGGGAAAACCAAAAGGAGGGGTTTTTAAGAGCTCTCTATGACTCAGAGGGTAATTTTAGCAAAGAACTGAGCAAATGGGTGAAAGGAGACCCAAAATAAAATATTTTTAATAAAAGCAATTCATTTTCTAGCCAGGCCCCCATAGAGAGACTCGGGAGCTCTCAGATCGTGTGTACAGCTGGAACGAGCACAAAGGTTTTTAAGGCTTCCCAGAAATGGGCAGAGCTTCATTAAAGACCTTTTTGGTGGAACACAAGGGGGATGCTTTGTTCTCTATGCAGCAGCTTGCAGAGCCGGCCGATTGAAAGAAATGATCCCTGTTATCCTCATTACAGAAAGCATTAAAAAGTCCTCCAAAGGCTTTTTTGGGCATGGATTTGTGCATCCAAATGGGGACGTCCCAGCCCGGAAAGGGAGAAAGCAGGTCCTGCTGCTCAGTGCTTGTGCCAATGAGTGAGGATGGGATTTGGGTTTGTTTAGCCAAAAGAAGGGCTGGATATTTGCAGCCTGGGGGGTTTTTAGCCTCTGCAGAGCCAAGAGTGATGGAGCCGGTGCCGGATTTCACCTGGTTCCCCGCAGCATGTCCCTTTGCACAAATTCGCAAGGCGGAGAGCAATATTCCTTTATTTATACGTGAATATATCGAGCGGGAATAACCCCTTCCAAACAACACACTCCAGCACAGCAGGATATTCTGATTTTGATGCAAAAATGCCCTGTCTGCATCCCCGTGCCCCCGCAGCTCCGTCTCGCCCATCGCATTTGTGGATGGACCCACAGACCGGCTCCAGCGGCCACAGGAACATTTTTAATCCAGGGGGTTTATTAGATCAGCAAGGCCAAGAGGCCGCTCCGCTGCCAGGACACCCAGCGTCTCATACCAGTAACGGCAGCGGAAGGTTCTAAAGTCTGAAGAGCGCAGGGGAAGGATAAATTCATCTTGCTTATTTTATTTCCCTTCTCAATTGGAAGTTCTTGGCGTCTACAGCCATCCTGGTGCAGACAAAAGAGACAGTTTGTATCTAACTGTTGCTTTCCCAGAAAAAATTGCTTGCGCAGGATCACACAAACAAGGGCGACGTGCCCGTTTTGAGGCCGTTTGCCCTATTTATACGTCTTTTGTCAGATTTGTGGAGAGCTAAGGCTGAAGAAGACCTTACACACTCATCCAGCCCTTACTGAGGTGGCGTTAATGTCTCCTGTTTTCCTTTCTGTCAAAATAAAAGGAATAATTCGCTGCTCAGAGTGCCAGTTAATAGTTGTACTGCAGGTCCTCTAAATAAAGAGTAAAGCATTGGTTTTAGGTAGCCGGGATAGCTCCTTGTCACTGGTAGATTCTCTTCTGGGTTTCCTTGCGCAGAGTTCAGCCCAGCTTGTTACCCCCCAAGGTAATTCAAGGACTTAAAAGCAGGATACTGTTTAAGGGTTCAATCAAAGCAAACAAACTGCTAAAAATAAATTGGCATCCCATCTGTTGCCAGGCAAGGAATTTAGTCTCGACACTCAGGGGATGGGATGAAAGGCTGTAATAAACACCTTGAAATGGATATCTGAGAATTTCTGTGGCCTCAGGAAAACGGTCTGATTTGCTCTTCCTTCTTTTGCACAAGAAGTTGTTTAAAATGTATTTTTCCTGAGGGAGAGAAGCGAGCGTGGGCTTCTGTGCTATGGGGAGGGAAGCAACAAATGTGGAGTCTCAAGGATTAATAACGTTGAAATGCACTGTTGTTAATAAACATGGTTTCACGTGTGTGGTCCCACGGCTGGACCGTACCTGCTCCCCGCACACCAGTGGGTTCAAACCTTATTCCTCAGCATCCTGCGAAACCATCTCACATTCTGCTCTCTCCTGGCAACAAAAGCCATTCTGTGGCAAAACCTTTGCTAAAGGAGTAAACGGTTTGCAAATCAACAGCATGGAATATGGTGTTGCTGCAGCAAAACGTGCGGCCCCTGGGAAAAGTGCATTGCAGGGGCGCCCTGCACTGTGCTCGGGATAAAAGGTACCCAGAGAACATCTGCATGGAATCATCCCTGTCTGCTAAAGGTGCAGCCAAAATACATTAAAAAGACAATAAAGCAAACTGTGTCAATCCAACAGCAGCGCTAAGGACTGAAACGCCGATAAAAACTGTGCATCCCTTATCCCGCCTGTGATTCGTGCACCCCAGTGCTGGTAACGTTGTTCATTTGGGTTTAACAAATTGAATATGAAGTGTTTTGTGCTGAACAACAGCACAAAGTAAAAACGCGATAGATAAATAAGTAGTTTTCCTACGAGTGAGATGCACGGACATAGAATTGCAGGATATCTTGCAAATTCATTAGTAAGTTCTGGAAACTCTCTTCCTTTTGGCAAGTGTCCCTCTTGTCCCCCGAGGAGCTGGCATCTGCGTCCTCCAGGATACTCACTGCTTGGCTCCTTACACTGGCAGCGATCTGCACTAATATATCATATCTGATTGGATAGATATATACATATATATTTTTAACCAGAGCAGGAAGGCAATAGAAAATAATAAGGAGAAAATGCTTTGTTAGTATGGATCTGGTAGACTGCTCTTCGCCGTTCATCTGCTTCTCTATTAATTATCTGCAGAAAATATTAACATTCTAATTCAGTGAAGCACCACGTGAGGATAATTCCAAGTCTTTCTCTTCCAGAACAACCACCTTTTCCCAAGGGGGCTGATTTTCCTGGCTCTGGATCCCGTGCCTCCTTCCAGCTCCCACCGTGTCTGTCCTTTCCCCTTTTTTGGGTCCAAATCTGGTTTTCCAGAGAAGGCAGCGCTGATTAAATGGCCCATGTGCACACCATACAAAATTCAACACTGTAAACATGAAGCTTTCCTAGTAAATCCCGCTTCACCCTGTGCATCAGTAACTCTGCTGTGTTATCCCCATCGTGTGCTTAAACTCCTTTTTTAAGTGATTTCCACCTTATCCATGTGAGAGATGCTCACAGCTTTTGTTACCATCCAAGCTGCAGGATTATTATGAACCAGAAGCTGGAAATGAAACTTTTAAGATGTAAAACAACAAAGATCACAGCGAAGAAATCTATTGAACGAGCACAAAAAATAAAACCCAGCTGTTTAAACTCAGGAAAACTTGACGGACCAAGATCCGGGGATCTCAAAGCACAGAAACAGGTTCAAACAGAATAATAAAAAGACAACAAAAAGAAGCACAAAGTCCTTTCCCTGCTGTCTAGAGCTGTTTGTGAGAATTCGGGTGCGCGCATGGGCATCCCAAGCATCTTCTCACATAGAAATAACACTTTTACTCCTCATTTTCCTCCTTCAAAAGTGGCCTCAGGGCAGCATCTCTTTCCCATCTCGCACCTTGGTTGGGATGCTCAGAATCCCCTGCGTTCCTCTCCGCCAATCCCAACCTGAAAATGGACACCTGACAGCTATTTCTAGTTCCTCGCAATATAAATAATGAACGGTTTCATACCGGGAGGAATCAAATAGCACCAGATGACTCCTGTAATAAATCAGGAGGAAGGCAGGTGGTCTCTTGTCTGGCATCTCAAAGCTGATGTGCAGCTTTACGAGGAGGGAGGTGGCTCTGATACAAACCCCATCAATATAAAGCGCAGATGTTAGAAGCTACAGCACTTGGGTAGCTTGACTTCACTTCTACACCTTAATGATAAATAATCACTTTGAGCACATCGATACCTAAGCCCCTGCCCAAAACCACTGCTAAAAGGGGGGATTTAGCTAAAAAAAAGCCATGTGCTCATCTGGCTGCCGACAGCCAGCGGCTCCTTGACCACATTGATTCTGTTCCCTTCGGCGCTTTCCCTTCCCCACGGGCAAAAATCCCAGGGATGTTCAGCACTTATTTGAGCAATTTATCCCTTTCTTTACTCAGCTATTTGAGACTTATTCTCTGATGTGCTAAGAAAACTTTTGCTTCTAGGAAAGATTTAAAATATATATATATATATATTATGTCACCATCTCCATTACCCACTTAGATTGTGTGGCTGAGACGGACGGGCAGGTCACCTGAGCACAAACCATTATCTGCTGTGTAGACTGTCAAATTTTATAGGAAGGAGGTGGAAAGGTTCCTTGTGACAAGAAGTGGGTTTGATTTAGTGCTGCTATAACGAACTGCACAGTGTATCTAAAGACAACAGAGTACCTGGAAGGTAGTCTGTTTACCCATAAGGATAACTGCTATCTCTTTAAACACAACAGAGAAAAGATTATTTCAATAGGGTTGCATATATTCGCTGTGTCACAGCAGATATGTGAGCAGCCAGCAGCCATCCCACAGCTATTTCTGAATGGTCAGAAAACAGATATTCCGAGTAATTACATCCAGCAGGATCCAGATCAAAACTTCTCCAAACATCACCAAACTGGTGTAACAACCGGCAATGAGTAAAAGCACCTTGGGAATTTATACTAAACCGTGTCTCTGGTCATCTTGTGTGTAGTGAATGAAGTGAACGCTTTCAAGTGCTGATGGTCTTGTGAGAAACACGAGAACGATCACAGAGCTCCAATCAAGGGTACTAAAGTGCAGCTTACAATTGGAGTCAATCCCAGCTTTTATCAGTACTCCCACACGCCGAGAGATGGACTCTGTGACTGCTTATGAAATGTTTTGTCATCTAGCTTCCACTTTTCAGCAAACTGATGAAAAAAACGCATAAATCCATCCGACACGTTGTCTTACCAACTCCTGATATGTTTTGGCTACTTAGGGAGAGTAAGAGAAGTCTTTGGAGCAGATGTGAAATTCAGATCTTGTTTGCTCACTTGTCATCACTCCAAAAGCAAAACAAACACTCCTGCTCCTGCAAAAATTACCCCTCGTGTCGTGTGTTTGCTCGACGTCCCCCATGGATCACGGTCCCTTTCCATCCATAGCCTGGTCCACTTAGTTACCACTTAATTCCCAGGGCTATAACTTATAACTACCAGGTTAAGAAGAAGGCACAAAACCTGTGGCTAAGTTCTTCAGATAACTCGGTTACCAGTTTAACCACTTTAGAAAAATACAGCCCATAGAAAAGAGCAGCTTTTTCCAACAGAGACAGAAAAAAAGCAGCATCTAGTTCCACATCAACTCATTCCCAGTCCCTATATAAATTAAGGAACCTGCCTGCTTTATAGTGTCTGTGTCTTAAGGCTACAAAGAAAAGCAAACTGCAGAGGAACACAGCATCGAATTGCACATTATTTCAAGGAGCTCATCTAGAACAACACCTTCCCCGACCCGAGCACTCAGAAATCCCAGCTGCATGGCTCATAAAAGTCCTTTTATTGTAGCTTTGCTCCAGAGCGGCTGTTGCCGTCACTGGCTGTGCTGCAGTGCTCTCTGCTGGCACCAGCCTGGGATTTCGGGAGATGCTCCAGCCCAGCAAAAGCTGTCACAGCCCTGAGTGTGTCACTTGTGGTGCCACCAGGCCCAGGGATGTACAGCCCGTCACAAAACCCTGAGATGACCAACCCTGGATCTTTGCCTTTGCTTTCCAAGTTTCTGTTTGCATTCAGGGTGTCACATCTCAAAGCTTCTTTGCTTGAAAAAAAATCCCTGCGTGCGTCTCCTGAGTAACAGCCCCACCAATCTCTCCCCAATAATATCCAGTTATTATTTGCTTTTCTCGCGTCTTTGCAAAACCTCCCAGGAGTGGTGCAGGTCTGTTCTCAGCAGGACCCGCGGCGATGGGCTGACAGCACGTTCCAAACACCCCTGCAAAGGGGCTGCTGCGATTTGCACGTTGTGCTGCTGGTTTCCATCACGCCTCCTCACTTCTGATTCATGCCGTTAAAAACTAGATTGTTGCTTGCTCTGAATGCCTTTGGTTAATAACTGCTATTTTAACTCCAGCCCATTGAGAGCTCAGCAAAAGACCCTGAACTGGATCTCCTGTTGTCCCAGATTTCTATCCAGCAAGGTCGAGAGCTGCCATCCCCACTGGTTATTTCCACAGCAAAGCACACCAGGGAACTTTTCCCTCTCACTGGTGTTTTTCTTTTAATCTCAACCTTAAACTTCACCCAAAGCAAACACATTACCGCAGATCTTGCCATTCTTCATTTAATTTCTCCTTCATCACCGCACAACTAACCCGGCCTGGCTGGACTCGGTGTCCAACCACACGGGGGCCAAAAGCACCAAGCAAATAAGACCCAGGGGTCAGACACCAGCATCATGGCAACGATGGATGCTCCTGCATAGATGCCAGTTTGTTCTCCTTATTAGCACTTTTATTTAATTACCATCATAGTGAACCTGTTTCAATAAAGGGCTACCTTAAAATGCCCCCCGGCCCAGGCCATCCTTTGCCTCTCTGTTATCTCACACTTTTAATTGTAGCTGTTGAATTTTTAGCTAGATTGCTGATAGCTTTTTAAAAAAGAACTCCAGAGGAAGTTAATAGGAAAACCACAAAACTAGAAAATAATAAGAAGTAAGCCAAGCACTGAATATGACCAAGACTAAAAGCATTTAATTGCTTTTAGGTTTTAAAACTGGAATTAATAGTTTCGGGGGGGTTTTAGACTCAGGTGCAGGTGGAAATATCTGTGCTGCAGCAAAGGGGTACACCTGCTCATCCTTCTTTGTGCCTACGTACATCTAGGACATACATATTTACCTATGGTGTAGGGATACCCTAATGACCTGATGTTACTCTGATTTTGGTGTCTCACTGGCTCCCCATCGCTCCAGCGGAGGGACAGACGAGGCCACACAAAAGACATTAAAGGGAGGAACAGATGAAGCTTTACAAGGATTTTCAGCATCAGATCAACGCAAATCCCACCGAAACCCACACTAAATAAAATCTTCACATTGAAATCCACACCCAGAAATTCTGACCAGACCCCCTGACGCTGTGGAGTTCACAGCAATGGAGTCTGGCCAACAAAGAAATGAAGAATACCAAACAGCCTTCGCCTTGGAACTGAGCTACTGAAGAAAAACATTAAGGGAAATAATGTGATTTTCTAGTATTGCCTCAGAGTTGATTTATTCCTGACATAAAACTAAACTTCACAATGATATGTACCTTTTTCATGCATTATTCTAGATGGCAGTGTAAATCAACTGAGAGCGCAGTCAGTAAAGTTGTTATTACCATCTCTAAAAATCCCACACTATAGGAAAGATTCGAAGAATGATTAATATTTCCTATATTCCTATGTGCTCTCCTTCTTGGGAATGCACACACACAGAGGTTTTGAAAGTCAAAATACAGCCATTGTGTGCTTTAAAATAGTCCAGAACTCTGCTGATGGAGATTAATCCCCGCTGCAATGATTTTCCTCCATGGTTTTGTGCCATCTAAAAATGGTGGAGAGCATCAACTCTCCAGCGTTGGAGATAAGATCTGGGGTGCTGGAGCATCCTGGTGGGAAATCTGTCCCGGTCCAGTCCCGCTCCGCACTGTGCAGCCCCACAGACCTCCTAAACTCACATTAAAATAGGGCAATTTTTAATACCATGAAGTCGTTTGTTTAATTAAGGCAAATTATCCAAGGCAAAATGTGCTGAATGAAAGAGCACAGCAGCTTATTGTTTCCTAATCTCTTTCAGTGATACTTGCCTTAGATGTTATTATCTACCTGAGGGTTATTTCGCACAGATGTGGATGCTGGATCCGATTGACTTGCTGTAACATACCTGACTGCAAACAACTACGTTTAAGTTTCCTTCTCTTTCAAATTTTCCCTTTTCTGCCCAAAAGCCAGGAGGGATTCTTACACGGCCGGTCGCTCGGATGCAGCAGCGTATTTACATCTTGCTGTCAAACAGGTCGTCTCACACAGGTAGCAAGTAATGGGAACAAATCTGAGCAAGTCCCAGCAGTATGAGCCAGCCTGCAGGTCTGTCTCAGTTACCTTAAGCTAAGCCCAGAAATCCTTTGCACAGAGAAAGCTTGTGCTTTGTGCCACTTATTTGGTGGAAAACACGTTTCTTGACTGCAGCGCTTGCGTGCAATTAGCTCTTTTAATTTATTTCTTGGGGGTTGGAACTAGATGATGTAAGGAACATTTAACAAAGAACTGAGGATGTGGCACCTGACCCCAGCAAGGGAGAAGGACCAAGAGACATTGGACTATGAATCCTTAATGTAAAACACAGTCTTTTCCCAGAATATGTACTGATACCTGTATACATACTGATACCTCTATTTACAAGTTAATTTAGGGAGAAGGACCGAGAGACATCGGACTATGAATCCTTAATGTAAAACACAGTCTCTTCCCGGAATATATACTGACACCTGTATACATAGTGATACCTGTATTTACAAGTTAATTTAGGGGAAGTGTAGCCAGCATACCAGGAATCCATATCTTCAATAGATTGATAAGGGGAAGGGTATTGCATGCGTTGGGGTGGTCTGTAAACCCTGCAGTACCAACCAATGGGGAACAGGGGAGGGAAACTGCAGCCAGGATTTTGGGGGTATAAGCAGGGTCTTTTTGCCCTGTTAGATGCGCCTACCTTTAGGTAGAACACCCAGTCTTGCAAAATCATTATTAAAATATGCTTTGCCAAGAGATCCTGCCTGGGCTTATTCTATTTGCAAAATAATTGTTTCTTATAATGATCTTTACCATCCCTCCCGACCCAAACCATTCTATGATTTTGATACTAAACTCGGTCCTTGCGAGGAGCGGGTGCTCCCGGCTGCAGGATCCGTCCCCGCCGTGCACACACACACACACACACGCACGTGCACACGCACACCCACCGGCCGCTCGTGCTCACGGTGCCGTTGCCATCACGGCGGCTCCATCTCCTCCTCCCCGGCTCTAATCCCCGCAGACCGCGGGAGCCGGAGCGGCAGCGAGCACGAGTCGCTTCGTTCACGCTGACTTGGGTAAGCGAGATATTATTTCCCCTAATAGCCGTTCGCTTCTCCCGTCTGCTCCGCGCGGGGTGGGATGCTGGCTAACCTGGTTTGATTTTAATTAATTGGATCTATTAACAGGAAAATGCTGGAGGACTTCTCTGCACAGACTGTTAGGCTGGTATCCTACAGCACCCATGTTATATTTAGCGTTTTCATAGAAAGCTGCCTTCTGACGTTTTACTTCAAAAAGTATTTTAAGGAATCTGAAATATTTATAATGCAAATGGTGATTTTGCAAGTGTTCACGGGGGATACTAAGTTAACGTGCTGCTTTTGAATCGATGGGGCGGTGGGATGAATACGAGATGTTTAGCATGGATTTCTTTTTAATGGCGAGCTCATGTTTTCAATTTCTTGTTCTTTTGTCCCTGAAAGCAGAGGCTGGCCTGGCTGTTAATTCATTCACATGCAGATTGCTTGTTTTGGTGTGTTTTTAAAGCAAAGCCCTTTGACTTTGTATTCTCCTTTTCCTTTTTTTTTTCTGTAAACTTCTTTCTAATTCCAACGGCAAAATCACGAAAGCTGCACGTATCTTCCCCCTCCACATGTAACTTTGTCACAAGACTATTAATCATGCCTCACAATAATGCTGTTAATGCAGTATATCCATTCAGAAGCAGAGTGTCTGTCTGCAGATGGATTTGTTACTGCGAGATATGAAAGTGGAACAAATTTCTTCAGGAAATATTTAAGCAAGGTCATAATAACACTCATTACATTCTGAGCAGCGATGTGTCATTTGCTGGATCAGACAGAGCGCAGCGGCCGTCACGTTTATTGACTTAGTCTGTAGAAGAGCCCAAAGGTTAGACATTAATACTGAAACTACTTATTACTTTATGCATATATGCGTCAGATGGAAGCCCTGCATATTGCTTAATTTGTTTTGATGGGGAAGAGGGAGGCCAAACAAATTAAAGCAATGTTGTATACTGCGTTTTTATCTCCAAATGTCTCTAGGTACATTAAATAACGAGCATTTCCATTCTATTAAGCAACCAACACACCGCTCTTCTTGCACTGTCAAAAGGTGAATGGGGAAACGTGCACACCCAAACTCTTGTCTAGAGGAGGTGTTTCAAATAATGTGTTTTCCAATGCACATTGGGTGTTCTCGATCCGTGCTGTGCATGGCAGACGGGACGGTGCCCATGGGAACGGGGTGTCAGGATGGATCTGACAATGGCAAGAGTGTGATGGAAATTGGCCCGTGTGCAGACAGACACACGATATGGCAAGAAAACTGCAGAAAACCTGTTTGCCCAACTTTTGTTGGGATGTTTTCTGTTCTCGGGCAATGTAAAGCTTCTTCAGCTAAGCAACATTAAACCCATTTACCTGTAAGCTGTGTACTTGGACCGAGACAGTCAAGACATTGCTGGGCCAGGGCCTGAGTAAATAATAGCCAAAAAATTGATTTAAAAATATATATCGATCATTGCATTCTCACAAACTGCTGCAAAGTGCAATAAGTGGCTTAACCAGATAGGGAGACAACATAAAGATGAGTACCCAGAGCCTGCATCGGGGAAGCATCAAAAGAGAGGGGGAAAAGTGCGGAAAATAACGTGATCCAAGATGAAGAAGGAGGAAGGTGGGCAAGAATTCATCACCCGAGCGAATACTCAGCTTTACATTCCAGGCAATTCAAACGTTTCATTCCTTTGCTCTCAGAATAGCAGCGGGAAGGCGAGGGGAGGCAGGAAATGACTTGCTGGTGATGGCACCGAAAAAACTGAGAAAGCAGGAACTCAGACACACGTGGAGGGAGCCCGAGCTGCTCACCCGCACCACGGACACGGGAGACTGAAGGAAACACGGCACCACCTCCCTCTAGAAGGAACATGCATTTAAACAAGAAGACACTTGTTGAATTCATAAGGAATTCAACATGAGAATACTAAGCGAATCGAGCTTAAATGAGCAAACATCGGGCAAATTTGTCACTTGTGCTCAAAAGGGCCAAATTCAAATGGGTTCCACTGACACCTCCTGCTTGGGGGGGACAGTCCAACCCCCAAAGTGTTTGTGCCAACCAGGCTGCACATCAGCACAGGGACAAACTAAAATACTGTTTGTCCCTGAGGCCAGGTTGACCTACATCTTTTTCTACTTCATATTCTTATATTCTTTCTTTGACAGCAGGTTGGGAAAGAAATGGAGAGGTCATCTGAATTTTACCCGTTGTTCAGCACCACTCCAGCATCAAGCGTGTGATATTTATTTAAAGTGGATAAAACTCCCCCCAACAGCCGAAAGTCTCTGCTGAAAATCCCTTTGGATGTTCCAGCTCTGTAGGTTTGAATGGGTGGGATGGCTGGATGGAAAACTGCAAATTAAAACTTCATTTTTGGGGCTCAACGTATTGACAGAAAGGTTTCTCCTAATTGATTAATGCTTTTGTGAAGAACTTTTTGATCTTCACTGATTCTAAACAGCAAGACACGGCTGGATTTTATAAGGAGTTGTATTTCTAGGAGTTACATGTGCATCAGAATCCAAAAGGTAAATAAAGGTCAAGTGCACACTGGCCTATGGTGATTTCATAGACTGGAGCCTTCAACTGTTCACAACTGAGTCAATTTTGTTTTCAATAATGTTAAATTAACCTTTTAAAAAAATAACTGTGTCAAGGAGCTCAAAACCTTCAAACAGCGCTAATTAAGGAGATAAACGAGGTTCAGGAGGAGTTCAATATATAAGCTGTCTGTCATGAAACAAGATCTTGCAGCTTTTTTCTCTGCTTTTAACACTTTTGCCTTTCCCAAACGCTTATTTTTACACACAAGATTGTGCTTTGTCTCTGGAGCCTCGTCCGTATCTCAGCGTGATGCTCCTCGTGCCACGGGCGGCACCCGAGTCCCCACCGCCCGGGGACAGTTTTGGTGCATCTCTTGTAATATGAGAGTGTGGACAACCCACTTTATTTTATTTTGTTATTTTATTTCCAAGTCTCAGGGCTTCTTTCTCACCTTCTGGTGTACTTCCAGCTCTGTAATGTCAGAGCTGATCTCATTAAGAGCGCTTAGATATTTGTATAACGTTTCGCAGCTCCCAGACCTTGTCCGAGCTCTCACTAATTCTCTTGGGGAGCTCCCCAAGGGTGTTATTTGCTGAATTACAGCCGTGCTGCCCGGCCCCTAAAGAGCTTACTGGGGGGTTTAGGTGGGGGACTGGGACAGGACCAAGGTCAAGCCACCCGTGAGCAGCAGAACGTCTTTCGGATACCGGGAGCCCCACGGCTGCGTTTACCAACAGACCAAAAAGGCACCGGGGAAGCTTGTGACTCAGAGCAAAAGCGATCCATCAGTTCACAAAACTTACAGACAGCGGCACGCACCGCAAGACAGACCAGCAAAATGTTTTATATCAATTCCCCTCCTTGCAGTCACAAGCTCTTTAAACTATTTATTATTTAAGCGATAAAGCAGCTCAACTATAATCCATCTCCATCACTAGTTGTACCTAACTTTTAATCCACTGTGTTGTGGATGCTGTAGTGAAAAGTAACTATTCAGTAGGGTTTTTTAACCACTAAATGCCAAGCACAGTATGAGCATTTGTAAGTGCCAACAGGCACTAAGTGAGTATCCTGACAGTGTTATCAGATGGTCACCAGCTCCTACCCAGCTGATGCGGTGTGACACTGCACTGACGGCTGGAGGGGTTGTGACAGCGGGGACATGGTCAGCACAAAAGCAGCCCAAAATCACACATACTCAAAAGGTCTGACTCCTCTGAGCGAGCAAACACCATCCACAGCACCCAGAATCCAGGTGGTTCCTGAGCAGACCCATTCTTCACGCCACATCAGTCACCTCTCTCCTCCTCCTCTTCCTCACAGTGCACCCTGCGTCCACTCTGGAGGAGATGGGTCGCAAGGAAGAGGAGGACAGCGGATCCTGGAAAAAACAGACGAGCAACATCCGGAAAACCTTCATTTTCATGGAGGCCCTGGGATCGTAAGTACCACCGGAGCCACCTCTAGATACCGGTTTCCCCTCCCGACCTTGGCCAACGCCACAAGAAAACATCTACTTGAAGCCAGACCATACTCTGGGGGCATGGGGTGGGTTCTCCGTCCCTGCAGGGTTGGATGGGGCTCTGATTCACGGCTCACGTTTGCCGAGCAGCCCCAAGGCAGATCCTTCTCACCCACCCCAGGTCAGCCCTGCGCTTCCCTCCTTTCCCTCTAAGCCTGCGCGACAGCTTAGTTAAGCTCTTGCTCTTCTCCTGCTGAACGCACTGGTCTGGCCGCTGCTGTGAGGCCAAACAAGGTCAAGAGATGGCTCTGGGAGAGGTATAATAAGAGAATAATAAGTCGTAGATTTAGCTCATAAACCCTGACTCAGTCGCGGGATGAAACAGAACAAGGATGTTCAAGTTGTACAATGCTTCTGTGTGAGTTAACAGCTTAATTTGCCTATTCATGTGAATGAGACAAGAAAACATTTCCAAGGTGGTGGAGGAGGAATTGAATTACCTCCACCAGCGAGTTCCGTCGTGGCTACATTTTCTGTGACTTAAAACCCACAGCAAAGCTCCTTAAAAACAGCAACTCCAGAGCTCAGTGGTGTTTTGAATTACCACAGTCCTGGTTAGCCTCCGAAATTAAATTATCCCGCAGCTTTCTCTAAAGGAATGAGGTTAGAAAAGCTTTGTTCTCTCCTAGCCAACTTGTTGATTCATCATTTTTTAATAAGGGGCATAATTATGATAAACTGTTTGGGACAGATATATAGAACAGATGTCCCAGCATCTGATTTGTAGGTTGTTCATTTCCTACTATTACATTAATGGGAAAATTTTGTGTTAGAAATTGGGATTCTCTTTCCACATGCGACGCTTCAGCTAGCCAAAGAATATAAATGAAGATCTGGCACCTAAAATGACCTGGAAACTTATTGTCACCTTCCCCCAGCGTCCACAAGCGCTGGATGAGGGACCTTGGCAAGGACGTCCCTGCCTGTTCCCCGAGGGCCCTCAAGAACTCGAAAGGCATTTCCACAAACAGCCTGGGGAGCTCAAATGGATAAAAGGAGAAAAACGTGTGAAACAAGGATAAGGTCCCTACCCCAACTGCTTTTTGGGCTAGAAAAGACCATTGCGTATAATTTATGGCGATAAAGGCACGGATGGGTTCAGCTCCGTGCTCAGCCCACCTATGGGCCCAGTACGCTGGGTTTTGTTTAGGGGGTTACAGGAAGTTTTCTGCCCTTGTTTATTGGGTTTGCAGCAATAGTGTCCTGACCGAGAAGGTGTTTCCACCGTGGTCACCGTCCTGGCTCTGCCCTCCAGCTGCCCGCGGGGCTTTGCGGACTCAGGAGCAAGTTCCATTTAACTGCCAGCAATTAATCTGTTGCTCATTTGATGAGGATTATTGAGGACGGACCTGGCAAAGTATGCACTGTCACTATCCCAGAGACACATGTTCGGCTGCCGAAGATAAACCTTTAACAGGATTGCGAGCTTTAGGCATGTTATAAATACCTGCTCATGGTTGCACTGGGCTAAACCCTTACCGGGAACGTAAGAGACACTCATTGTCACTTTGTGACTAAGGGTACGCAGGTATTAGTCTCTGCAGAAAGGAAAACAGGGTAAATGCTGAATTAAAATATTAACTGGAGGTTATCCCAGTTATTTTGCACTTCAGATGTAAAGAACATTGGGGGATTTGCCCAAACTGCGAGACCGCAGCCAGTGCCTCCTCCTGCACCCAGAAAACGGTGGGGTTTTTTTCCTACATATTGCAGAGTTTTGCACTGAACATCCTAAGTTTGGAGCTGCTAGAGATGCAGCTCGAGCTTTACAATCAGCAGCCACTTAGAGTTAAATTACTACTATATTGCTTTTTCCTCTCTCTGTAAGTATCCTTCCAGTTCGCAGCTGCAGCATCTGCTGAAATACAACTTCTCCTCTCTGCAGAGGTGCCTTTTCAGAAGTTTTCCTGGTGAAGCAAAGAAGCACTGGCCAGCTCTTTGCTCTGAAATGCATCAAGAAGTCTCCGCTCACAAGGGACAGCAGCTTGGAGAATGAAATAGCAGTGTTGAAAAAGTGAGTGCGTACCTACATTGCAACGTAAAGTAGAACAAACGTCCTTTCCCAAGAGATGCAGCCCTACAATGAGAATAATATAAAGAATTATTCATTTTTAAAGAATATATAGATGTTACTATAAGTTAGTAGATTAGTAAAGTTGCTTCTCGTTTCCTCACTGGGTTTGTAACCCCAACACAGCCAAACTGCCCCAGGCTCCTGGAAGGAAATAGATGAAGCAATTTGCAGGGAAAGGAGCAGCAGAGTTAAAGCTGTTGTAGTCCCAATAATACATCTGATGCAGCCAGGGCAGATCCTTAAAAAGGAAGGGTCTGGTCCTCCAAAGAGTTTGCTCTCAAGGATCCTCTGCCGTGCAGTGCGAGGGAAACCAGCCACAAAACAGCCCAGATTAAAGCAAGACGACTGTTGGGTTTTCCATTTGAGAAGCCGCTTTGTCCTTGCCAGGTCTGTTCATCTGACCCACATTTACCTTTGCAGGATAAAGCATGAAAACATTGTGACTTTAGAAGATATTTATGAGAGCACAACCCACTTCTACCTGGTCATGCAGCTGTAAGTATCAGCAGAGCCGTTTCTTTGTGGACCACAGAGGAAGAAGAGTGGCAGGACCGGGGTGATGCACCATATCTCAGCACCTACACACCGGAGTCTCCCACACGTAAAAGTTGCTCACACAAGAGCTGTTCAAACACTAACGGGGCGAGAGCCGCATGGCTTGAACTAACCCAGACACTTGTCACGCTGTCGCGGCCCGTGCTCGTTTCAGCAGCAAGTTTCTAAACCAAGATTAGGATCTCTTTATGCAAATCAATTCATTGCACTTAAGCAGGGCCGAGACAGAAGTATTTCTAATTCAAGCCGTGCCACGCAGGGTTTCTTGAAATGAAAATGCACGACGTTGGCTGCAGAGAAAGCAGCTCGCTGTGGGCATCAGCTGCGAGCACCCGGCTGCTCCTGCTAACCTGCATATTTAGCTAAAGGAAGCAATCACACAAACACATATATCCGCTTGTGCAGCAGAGCCTGCAGGCAGTTCTGTCTGCAATGCCAGATGCCCGTGGCTCAGACCTGCCCGGCGTTGCTTTGTAACCTATCCCAAATTCCCCTGTTTCACCAGTAATACTTGCTGGTCCCCTGAAATTGCACCCAGCAGCCCCTCAGCCTCACAAATACTGCGGCCAAGGAACGTTTCTGCCTCAGGTGGACTTGTAAAAGGACCAGGAAGTTATTTTGCCTTGTACATAAAAGCGTTATTAGATTTGTTCCGTTTTCTTTTCAGCCCTTTTCTTTCTGAACTGCCATTTCCAACAGGGTGTCCGGGGGAGAGCTGTTCGACCGCATTTTGGAACGGGGAGTTTATACCGAGAAAGACGCCAGTGTGGTGATCCACCAGGTCCTGACCGCGGTCAAGTACCTCCACGAAAACGGCATCGTTCACCGCGACCTGAAGGTGAGACCCGTCCTGGGCCAGAGCTCCTCGGGGAGCCGGCGGGATGTGGCTTCACCTGCTCCACCCCATGACTTTCTGTTGTTTCTTTCCACTTTTCTACCCCAAATTGCAACCTCTGACCGCTCTGTGTTCACAGCCTGAAAACCTTCTTTACCTCACTCCTGAGGAGAACTCCAAAATCATGATCACGGACTTCGGCTTGTCTAAAATGGAGCAGAACGGCATCATGTCCACCGCTTGTGGGACTCCTGGCTACGTTGGTGAGCGCAGGAATGGGTTTATGCTGGTGGAATATCTGGAAAAAAACACGTAAATGTACAGTATGTTGCCTAGCAGAAAGGAAAAACATACATAATAATGTTAACAACACACTACTCACTGATGCACTGCATGGACTGGGTTGTAAATGAGCGCAGAGACTGCAAAATCCCAGAATGTTCAAAAGCGCAAAGAAAAGGGTAATTTTAAGAGCAATATATTTCAGCATTAGTCATGTGTCTATTGAAAAATTACGAAAATCATTTTAACACCATGGGATTTTGTTTCATGTGCACCAGAGCGCGTTGGCTTGATCCGCAGCTTGCGGGTTCAATCCTCAGAACGCAGGCAGAAGTTGCCAGTGGTTCTTTCTATTCAATGGCATAAAATAGATACAAATATCACAGATCAAAACTGGTAAATGGGGCTGTTACCGGCTGATTCTCTGCATTGGCACCTCAGAGGCCAAGTGTATCAGCAACTACTGCTTCTCCCAGTATTGGATAATTTATTATTGCTTAGAATTTCCACTTGGTTTTGCTGTTCTGCAGCCCCTGAAGTGCTTGCCCAGAAGCCATACAGCAAAGCCGTAGACTGCTGGTCCATTGGAGTCATCACCTATATCCTGTGAGTAAGATCAAACAGCATCCCGCTTATTTTATCCATGAATTTCCCAACTCCTCCGTCTCTTCAAACACCTCTGCAGAGCGAGCGGAGGCGATCCCAGAGCTCCCATTTTGCGGTGGGAACACGGCAGCGGTGTATTCCTCCTTTGCACGGCTTCACTAGACCGTAGAAATGAAAGGGACGTGGACAATCAAGTGCTGCAGCGGAGATGAAAGGAATCCCATTTTCTCTGTTATGTGCCTCATCCTATGCTTTGTTTCTTGTTTTTTCTTTAGTTGCCTACAAATATCATACAATCTTCCTTGGTACGCTTTTTTTCATTTCCTCCCACACCATGCAGCTATGTACCAGCTGTGGCTTTGTCCTTTCGCTGCTGCAGTTAAGTTTTTAACTCTTTATGCAGCTTTGCTGATACGCTTAGATGTGAGGGATGGATGGATGGAGGGATGGAGGGATGGATGGGGCAGCCTCCTCTGTTCCTCACCCTTGTTGCCCCACGGGCTGTGGAAGCACCCCTGGCTTTCTGCTCTGTTCCAGGCTCTGCGGGTATCCTCCTTTCTACGAAGAGACCGAATCCAAACTGTTTGAGAAGATTAAGGACGGCTACTTCGAGTTTGAGTCTCCGTTTTGGGACGACATCTCTGCGTCAGGTAAAGCTCCGGCGCTGGGAAGCACCGTGATCCCTCCCACAGCTGCATCCCAAAGCCCTGCGACCCCCGGGCACCAGCCGAGCCCCCAGGTGCCCCCCAAACACCCTTCGCTTGCCTTGGCAGGGAGGGGAAAGGATGAAACATTGAATTGAGTCACACACCCAGCAGCAAACCCCAGCCATGGCCGCAGAGCTTGGGGAACTTCGCATCCTGCCTGTAACGCAGCATCCTCGGCTGCAGCATCTTTTAACATAAACCTGACTTCCACAAACTCATCTCAGAGTGAGCTTAGTTTTCCTTTGGAAGCAGCAGAACTCCATTTATTTCTTTTTGCTGCCTTGTTCTTTGCTTTTCCCTTTGGCTTTTCTCCCCATCGGGTCACATTTCCCGTGTCAGCCACCACCGCACTAACCTGCTCGCAGAGCTCACCTGCATCTTAGCAGCATATTTGGAACATCCATCTTTTATACACACAAACAAAACTAGCAGGAGGCTTGTTAGGGCTTGATAACAAACACTACAGTCCTTCCTGAAAAGAAAATAAAAGAAAAAAGGGCAGGATGTAACTGCTCTTTAGCGTAACTTCTAAATTTGCTCAGTTTGCCTTTTCTTATGCTTTTGCGAGTTGCTTTTCAGCTGAATAATTGAACTCAAATGCACATAATTTAAGTGTGAAGTTTGGTACATCCCCAGTTAACATTTTGTCATTTGGAGCCCTTCACTAAAAGCATCTCCCTTTAATGGAGTAATGAAGCGGTACAAACTCCTTCTCAGGGCTGACCTCGGCAACCTTTATCCACTCGTGTTTGCCATGTCCTATTAGGATCGTATCTTGGAACAAGGAGAAAATAACCTTGTGTCTCTGCTTCTCCTCCCAAACAGCCAAGGATTTCATCAGCCATTTACTGGACAAGAACCCGAGCACGAGGTTTACCTGTGAAGAAGCCCTGCGGCACCCATGGTGAGAGGAGCCAGTGGCCACGGGGATGGACCAGCATCCACGTCTTGCTCCATGGTGGCTGAGAATGGGGGTTCTCCCCGTTATTAACACCCATGGGGCCCTGGTGGTGAAGGAAATAATTAATAATAATAATAAAAGGTGCAATTTGTGCATATTCGCCTCCATAAACAGAAGCAAAGAAGAAATCCCATCCTGAGCTTTTCCAAGCTTTGAAGCGCGTGTTTGTGTTATATTTTGTTACTGTTTTTCCTTTGGGTTTAATTATTGCTGATTGAACGTACAAAGCAGCTAGTTGCCTCCAGAATGTGGAATGCCTTACAAATGCCATCTGCCTACGAGCCCATTTTCTTCTCTCCCCATCTGCAGGATTAATGGAAACACAGCCCTTCACCGTGACATATACCCATCTGTCAGCGCTCAGATCCAGAAAAACTTTGCAAAGAGCAAATGGAGGGTAAGTCGTTTGCTGGTGGGAGCCCAGAGCCATTTCACTGACAAACGCCATCTAGCAATAAGCTTCAGCTGTGTGGGTAAGCACCCAAAAGCTGAAGATGCTCCAAAGGCTGCCTGAAAATTGTGTGCAGTTACTGTTTATAGCATGTTTGGACTAATATTCCCTGCTGCAACGCACATGGGTAGATTTAGCACAAACAGCGCCCTTGCTAAGAAAGTCAAGGGGAGGGGGAAAGGATTCTTGCCTTTATAGTGAGGGAATGAAACTGCTGCTCCTTCCCTCAGCAGATCTTTTTGGGAGCTTAATCCAGCTCTTCCTCCCTTCAGCCTAAAAGTTGGTACTTGATTTACTGCAAGAGTTTTTGTTAAGAATTTAGGCGGACAGAGGAAAGCCACAGGAACCACGTGTGCGATAGCATTTTAAATACTTACATTCAAAACTCAGCTCTAGTCCCCATTTTGCACTGCAGGGTGATTTTCAGCTGTTCCCCGCCATGTCATCACATAGAAGGGGTTGTAGTCTCCAAAAGCATCCACGGTTTGCACTCAATGGAAACCATGGTGCTTATACCAAGAACAAGCACATCCCGTGTATTGTGCAAACTGTCGGTGCTCACCAGCCCAAGGGGGACAGTCCCTTTGTCCCACCCAGCCTGGCATCCCCAGCTGCTCACCGTGGGGTTTTTCTCTCCTTCCCTAGCAAGCTTTCAACGCCGCAGCCGTCGTGCACCACATGAAGAAGCTCCACATGAACGGTCACGCAGCAGCCGAAAGCGCCATCCCTGTCATAAAAGTCATGGAGGCGTCCAGACCCAACACACCCATGGTGGCCACCCAGCCAGCAACGCCAAACGAGGACAAGGATGCGTCTGTCCCTCTGGTCCCCACGCAGGGCTGCCCAAACCCTCCCCAGGAGCAGGACATGGGAACGAGGGAGGAAAAGCCGCAAAGCCGCTCGGAGAACAAAGCGTTGCCCGCGGGCGGCAGCCTGGTCCTGCCCGACAACCACAGCCCACCCACCAGAACGTCTTGCGGCTGCGGCCCAGCCTGCGTGGGGCACGAGAAAACCAAGTCGTCCTTCTGCTCCGAGACGGTGCTGCTTAAAAAGTCCGCGAAATCCCAGTAGGTACCCAAATGGTTTGCTTGTGGGAGCGTGGGGCGAGGCGCGTTGCCCAGGCTGCGCGGCAAAGCTCGCGGTGAGCGCAGCTGCCACACTCCGCTGATGGGAGCGCATTCGCTCTCCACAGCTCAAATTGCCCGTGGTTAAAGCTGCCGATGCCAATTCCTCAGCTGGTGCTGAGCGGCTGGACCTGCCTCCACTGCCGTGTTGACTCTCACCCAGCTCTGCTTTGCTTCCAGCAGCTGCTCTTCTTTGTATTAAAAAACACAACTTCACCTGCAGAATGATCATAATTTTTGCTATTTCTCTTTTTCCTTCTTTCTGCTCTAAATCTTCCGTTTCCAACCAGTCATTTCAAATCAGAAGTCCTTGTTCCAATGAAAACCAGTAAACACTCTTCTCACTGTGGCACTGGGCAAACTGGAGTTTGTTTGATTATGTGATAAGGAGGCACCATGGGGCTCCCCACATCGCCAGCGGTAAGTGCTCCGCAATCCAATCACCAGCTGCTTTTAATTAATCCCATTATGGCATGAAAAAGGGAAAGGCACAAGTAGTAAAATGATTGTACATGGAACAAATTGACTCACAGGTTTTTTGCAACCGAAAAAGCCTTCGCTACACCATCTTTCAATGAAGAAATCATCTTTCGGCTTCCATTAAGGCCAGACTATGAATCCAGGTTGCTTGACCATAGCTAGGATTAATTCCGGACTAAATTGTTATCATTTGCACCGTGTTATATACGAGCGGCTGGAAGTATTGCTATTAAACCCTGCAATAAAAAATGTTCCCCAAGGAGAGCATATGCTTGCCATAGTTCTCCACAAGAGCTATATAATGTGAGCTACCTCCTTTCATCCTTTATGACACTCTACTGATGAGATTATATGCACAGAACTGTAATATACAAAGGATTAATAGAAGAGAAATGCAAGAAAGATGTCCTATAAGCTCCAAAAAGGTCCATTCCAATGATCAGTCATGTAATAACCCTTTATAACTAAGGCACACAAAGGGATCTGAGCTGTTCCGAACCGCCACGCTGCTCCTTATTAACAGCGCATGTTTTGAAGGTAGCAGTCTCATGCAACAAAGTTCAATCCCCAATTGAAATTCTCTCTCTTGCAGAAACAGAAGGGCTGTTTTACTCTTTTCTGCACTTCAAAGCCAGGCACGAGCGGAAGCAAGAAAGGAGGTTGTGTCCCGCCGCCTCGGGCGGGCAGCAGCGCCCCAGAGAGCAGCGACCGACTGCGGACGTGCGCCCCAGGATCCCATCCACGCTGCGACCTCGGGCTGGTTCTAGGTTGTTAAAGCCGGGAGAAGGCAAGGGAAAGTCTGAGGCTACTGCTAGCACATTCAGTGTATATTACCCATACGACACCGCTCAGTGCTATAAGCTTTTGTTTTCTGTATACTGTTTAGTTGTCTGACGCATAGTAAGTACACCACACAATGTAAATCCCATTAAACCAAAGCCATGCAGAGTGCTATTCAGTGGCAGCTCAGTTAGTTTGACAATCTGCAGCCTATCCTCCTCAGATTTTGGTTAGTTCCAGGCTTTGGCACTCTGAAGTTCAGCATCAACCAGCTGCCCAGTTCTCACTTGAGCTACAAAAGGAGAGACAACCTGCTAGCAACCTCCATATGTCTGATAATAATCACAGCAAGGTCTGAATTCCCTGCTTCCAAGCCTGTAATTGCACAATAAATACTTGCTTAATAAAGCCAAGTTTTGTTTTGTAAAGTGCCTGTTGGTTATTCATAGAGATTTGGTGTAGGAATGGTCTGTTAAGTCCTTTCTAAAGGATTCCTCGTGTGTCTGCAGACCCGCTCCCCCTGGCATTTTTCTGGTGAAGCGTTACGTGGTAAATAAGCAGATTGGGGCAGAAAGTCAAACAAGATCTTCGACTTCACCTTTGAGTACGAAATAACATTTATCTTATCGAGACAAACATAGGGATATTGTGTAGATACAACAGAGATAAAATTCTCCATTTCTGTGATCTAGCTCTTTGAAGAAAGATCTAGGAAGGAAGTGCTGAAGTCACGGCAAGGATTAACTGCAGCATAGATAAAACGTTTTAAAAGGTCCCCCATGGGGGTTTTAATTCAAACAGTGAAATTCAGCTAAAAGAGCCTGAATTGCTGAAAACAAGAAAGAGAAATTATTTCTTGGTTTATAAACCCCTCTGGCAATAACTTCAGGGATGTTTTTATTTGCCATGGAAGACTGATGTCTCCCCCCCTTTCTTCTCCAACCACCAGGCACCTCCAGCCAGTCCATGCAACATTAGGTCTCTCCAGGGGGTTGCTCCTTTGGCTCAGCGCAGTTATTTTCCAGAGGTACGGAAACTCAATTTGCTAAAAATAGAGACGTCGGGCACATGAGAACTCCAGCCAGAAAATGGGAATAAATACCCAAGTCAGTGTCTGCAGAGGGGAAGGCAACGCGGGCAGCTCGCTCAGGAGCAGCTCTCGTAGTAGGCGACTCGCTTGTTGATGGTGTCCCGGATGGCTCCCACCTGCTCCTCCAGCCCCAACAGCCTGGCCGATTTGGACATCAAAGCCTTGTTGCTTTCCTGAATTTCCGTCTCTAACGCTGAGAAGAGAGGCAGGAAAGGGTTATGCGATGATCAGACAGGAGGAAGGTGTGTTGGCATGAGCTTCCCCAGTAGATTGGGCTGAACCTGCACCTCCCTCCCGCACAGCACTGGTGAGGCGAGAAGCACTAAAATACAACCGCTCCAAACAAAACCATTACTTTTGAATGCTTAAAAACATAAGCAAGCACGTGGAGGAAAATGTGCACATCAGCACTGCAGGCAGGGGGTCCCATCCACAGCCACCCATGCACCCCTGCAAACTCTACATTTACTGGCACAGCACCAGCAGATGCAGCCCAAATCTGCCCCATCTCACTGCCAAAAGTACGCTTGTCTTCCTCATTATTGATTTCCCTCACCCCACCAGGAGTGAAAATCCCTTCCCCAGTGTGTGAGACTATTACACTGAGGTCACAAAGAATCTTACTTTCCATCCTGAGCATCATGGCCAAAGTTTCCTCAAACAAAGCCTGTGCCTCCAGGTTGATGCTTTGCACCCTGCTGCCCTGCTCTCCCAAAGCCGGGCTCTGCTCCGTCCTTCTCTTCAGCTCAGCGTACATTTGTTTCACTTGTTCGAAAGCCTGTGGAAAAGCAAATAAGCGGTGCAGGTAGGATCTAGCAAATAGAGCCGGGGGGAAAGAGGGTTTTCTAATGTTGAATCCATTTTATTATAAATATCAAATGGGTGCTGCACCAGAGCTTTGCCATGATGTTATCATGAAAATGCTTAACTGTGCGATGTGCACTTTTCTACGTTTACCTTGTTTTACAATGAGGGTGGTTAAAATACAGGAACAGGTTGGCCAGAGAGGTGGTAGATGAACCATCCCCGGAGACATCCCAGGCCAGGCTGGACGGGGCTCTGAGCATCCTGAGCTGGTGAAGATGTCCCTGCTCATGGCAGGGGGGCACTGGGGGAGCTGGGAAGGTCCCCTCAACCCACAGTGTTCTATGATTCTATGCTCCAAAAGATGCTGATGGCTGTATGGGCTACTCTGCCTCAGCTGGGAGATACAGCAGAGGTAAGTTCCCAGCAAAAATCATTATGATTGAGAAAACTTCTAGAAAAATTCAGTAATGGGATACCGCATCAGATCAATAAGTGACACAACAAGGCACAAGGCGCGACCCAAACAGGAAAGGCTGCTTGGCTCATCCCAAACCATGCCAGGACACAGCTGGCTTTGCCGTCTAGTGGCAGTGCAGCACGGCTGTGACCTCCGTGGCCAGTGACGTGTCCCATCACGGTACCTGCTGTGCGCTCCTGGCCTGCTCGCCCGCCTGCTCGGCCGTCTGTTCCATGTCCGTGGCCCGCAGGCGGTTCTGGTCCGCCCCGCGCTGCAGCTGCGGGAGCCTCTCCATCAGCCCGTCCAGCTGGCCCGCGATGGACTTGACGTTCTTCTCAGCTGGACCAAGAACAGCCTCGATCTATAGAGAGAGCTCTCCACGTTAAGAAGGAAATCGCATCCAAACCCCAGCTCAGACATGGCAGAAGTTGGGGCTTGTCTCAGGGGCTCTTGCAGGGACCATGATGGGAGTTTAAGGAAGCACACAAGTGAAGCACAGCAGAAAAAAAATATCAATTTTTAAAGCAAAAGCTTCACCAGGCCCCATTTCCCAGCTGCGCTGGGGCAGGACTCTACCAAGCGGGGAAGTTTCCAAGGAGCAGGGCACAGTATTGTTATTTGGGGGTCACCGCACATCCCTCACCTCATCAACACGCTCCTGGATGAACCGAAGGGAAGAGCCGGAGCCCCTGATCGCACCCCGGGCCTCCAGCAGCACCGTGTTCGCCCGTCGCAGGTTCCCGACCACCTCCTCCACGTTGCCCTCCACGGCATTCGCCCGGTTCCTGGGGAAACGTGGGGAACGGGCAGGAGTGAGCGTAAATAACTGCATGGGCTGGAAGTCAGGGTTGGAGAGGCAAAATAAGCAAGGCTGAGGGGGCTGCGATCTCACTTCTCCCCCTCTTCCCCCAAAAAGCCACCCATCTGGGCACACCACACCCCAGCCAGGACAGCAGGTTTCTTTCGAGAAAAGCGTTACTTCATTTCACACCCCAAAAGTAGAGGAGACAAACAGAAGGAGAGAGAAAAGCCTTCCTTTATACAAGCAAAGAAGCATTTATTTTGTAAGTGGTGCATGAAAAAGTGTTTAAGGGGAAGCAATAACCACTGAAACAGTTTCCAAGAACGCTTTCCTGCCTGCAGCGGGACTGTTCAGGCTGGGTCAGAGCTCCTTGCAGAAAGCCAGACTCCCTTGTCTCATCGCTTCCAGCAGGTTAAGCAGGTGTCAGACTCTACCAAGGAGTTTACATACTTATCCCCTTAACCTTCGCGCTGGGATATTGCTGCAAGTCAACATGTGACAAAGTAGATGCTCCAAATTTGCAAGGACGCTCTGTAATTACTCTTTAAGGGACCACGGGATAATCCTCCCAACTTTCACCCAGAAAACAAATAGCCCATTTAATCTCCTCATGCTCTCTTGTGCAATTAGGATGTAGGTCACCAATATCAAATAATACCATGGCAACCCTGTTATTTCCCATCACAAGGACTCAAGAGGTAGGGAAAAGCCTCCATTACTTTTCGGTAAAGACCTTCTTGTTCTAGTATCTACAACACAACCTGTTCTTGGCCGATTTCTTATGTGGGGCAACAAGGAGGCACCTGTAGAGGTTGTAGACTCATTCTTCTAGGCACTATAGGGACATAGAAGATCCTGAACTAAAACCTGAGATTGTCCAAGTCAGCACAGCTCCAGTAGAGTGAGATTTCAACCCCGCTGAGAACCACCACGTTCCCTCCGGCTGCGTGATCATCAGCTGCCGAAAGCCCTTGAAGCCCAACTGACCTGGCTTGTTCTGCTTCCTGCTGCAGCCGCTTGGCCTTGGCGATGTCCCCGGCCGTCTGGGCAAGGATGCTCTCCGGGCACTGCAGCTTCGTCGCCAGGTTTTGGATCTCAGTCATTTTTCGCAGGACTGCAGCAGCATCCGTGGGGAGGCGCAGGGAGAGAACAGTCTCACTGATTTCCTGGATAACAGCAGGGTCCGTGTCCTTGTCTGCAGAGCAAACAGAGAGACGGGGTTGGAAATGGGCGAGGGGAAGGGCAGGAACACGAATGCAAGGGAGGATGAGGGCAGGCGTCCAGCCGTGTGTCCTATCACACAGTCTCTTCATTTCAGACAGCTGCCAGGGTCCACCCGGAATTTAATCCTCCTGAATTTAACGTACTTGTCATTCACATCAGGAAAACTCTCAGGAAAGGACTGAAATGATACCTTCAATTAGGCAATGAGAACACCGTGGCTAAGTCGGAGCAGAGTCAGGTGAAGCTCACTGAGCAGACAAGGTTGTGTTTCAGGACGAGCTTTTTTTATTTCACAAATAAAAGTTAATAAAACTGAGGAATCAGAAGCAGGCAGAGCCCAAGGGACATTAGTCCAGCAATTAGCTCAGAAATATCTTCACTCATCATTAACACCACACAGCACCAAATGACCCGATTTTCTTATTCAGCTAATGCTCATGAGGATCATTATGTTATTACAATCTGTCTGCGAACAATAAGTCATCCCATTGGTTTACAGGACAACGAGGAATTCTCATCTGATTAATAGTCCGCTCCAGAGAAGATTTGTCTGTTTATCTCTGGTCAGCGGGTGCAAACTTCTCTGCACCAGGTCAATGGCGACTGCAAATCCTCAGAGGGCACCAGCCATGGGATGGGTTTGTCCTCGAGCCCCGAGAAGGTACAAGGCTCCACGGCAGAGAGTGGGACCCAAAGCAAGATGTTGTCCATGCTGCACACAAAAGACTGGCTGCTCCACAGCTTTTCACTTGTGTTAATTCAATTAGTTGTCTACGAGGTAATATTTGAGAGCAGTTCCGGCAGGGATGCTGGAGACCCCTCTGTGAAGCCCCGCGCACAGAAGGTCAAGGTTGTGCGGTACCTCCTGCCCCATGGGCCTCCCAGATGGCCCCCAAAGGTCTCTGTAAGGAGGCAGGGAGGGTTTGCCCTGGTGACATCCCAGGGAAGTTGACACATATAAAACATCCCGGACCAATTTGGGGTCAATCTGAACAGCAGAGTCAAGCCTGAGCAAGTCAGCTGGCCAAACTACAACTCCTGACAAAATTGCAGAGCTTTGTACTGCTTTTCTGCTTTTCAGAAAACACTATCCAAGCCTGCCTTGCTGTCTCAGAGGATGTGCATTACCTTTGCTACATAAACACCCATGCACAGATAAACCGCACATCTGAGGGCTTAACTGGGGTGATACTCAACTGTCTCTTTTGAATTGTACTCTCATACATATTATCACTGTAAAACATAAATTTTTCCATGCACAAACCAACCCGCGCACACTCACTTTCCAACCTGCAGAGCGCTACCTGACAAGAAGTTTCGGACTTGCTGGATGAACTGCTGGATGCGCCGCACATCTCCTTCTATCTGGGTCCTCGTTACGCTCATCTGGTCCGCGAGCCGCCGAGCATTGCTCTGAATCTGATTTGCAGACGTCTCTGTCGTCTTAATCTGCAAATGACAACATCCCGATGGAGACATTTCTTCTTGATCTGGAATCCCAACAGCCCTACCCCAACTGAGTAAACTGGGCAAGGCACTTTGATGCTATACTATTTCCCATTCTTAATATGCCACCACTTTAAAGGGTTGTATGTTAAGAGATTGAGGGTTGGACTTGCAAAGGAAGCTCTCAAAGTGGGGCAGCACCGTTTAGCTTTTTAAAACACCTTTGAAAAGGATTTGGAATGACTTTGAAAACTCACTTTATCTTTGCAAGCACCTGAGAGGCTGTAGAAAAATCATGCAACAGCACTAGCACACATACTCTAGATTGCATCAAATGTTAGAGCAGATACACCTGTGGATTCAGAGAGGTTTCCACATCACTACTTCTGCCATGCTTATCCCCAAACCAGGAGGAGGATGGGCTTCTGGTGACACTTCCAGAGCCGCTCGTGTTCCTTCAGCTCCGTGGCTCCTGTGCCGGAGGCACGCGAGACCCACGCACCCAGCAGGGAGTCTCCCACTCAAAAACTCCTCGGTTTCTGAAGCTGATCCAGGAGATCAAGCCTTGAATCCACTGTGAGTACTTTATTGCAGATGCTTCCTTCCACAGCTGTTCCCTCCCCAGGCTGGACACCAAAGGACCGAGCGCTGCCCAAACTCACCAGCTGTGCCGTGTCCCGGAGCCGGGCGCTCAGGCTGCGGAATTCCCTGGCAGCTTCCCCAGCCGTAGCCAGGGCCCCCCCCGAGAGCGGGAAGATGCCGCGGCAGGGCCGGTCCCCCCCGCAGGCAGAGCCGTTGTCCCGTGGGCAGAGCAGGTTCTCGCAGCGGGCAGGGGCGCAGGTCTCGGCTCGGAAGCCACCGCAGATCTGCAAAGGGAGAGAGACCCCAGTGACCTCAGGGAGACAAACTGGCACATCCCAGGGGACGAAGTGGCATTAGAATCACAGAATCATTTTGGTTGGGAGAGACCCTCAAGATCACGGAGTCCAACCGTTCCCCCAGCTCTGGCACTGCCCCATGTCCTGAGAACCTCATCTCCGTCTGTCCAACACTCCAGGGATGGTGACTCCAGCACTGCCCTGGGCAGCCTGTTCCAATGCCCCACAGCCCTTTGGGGAAGAAATTGTTCCCAGATCCAACCTCAACCTCCCCTGGTGCAACTTGAGGCCGTTTCCTCTGCTCCTGGCGCTTGTTCCTGGGGAGCAGAGCCCGACCCCCCCTGGCTCCAAGCTCCTTTCAGGCAGTTCAGAGATCAGAAGGTCTCCCCTCAGCTCCTGTTCTCCAGGAGAACCAACAGACCCTTGGCCAAGGGAGCTGGGGAACTCGCTGTGCTTGCACAGGAGCTCTGCACGGGAACAGGGATGGAACCAGCTCTCCTAACGGGGCTGACAGCGATACAGCCCAAATGACCAGAGAGCGTGACTGCATCTGAGAAGCACAGCCAGTGCTACAGACGTGTACGGCAGCGCTGGATACCCAAACCTGAGACAGCAACACAAGGTCGGCATCTCCTCACCACCCCAAGGTGGAGCATAAATAGGAGCAAAGCAGGACCTGAACCCCAGTGGCTGACGAAGAATGACACAGAGCACGGAGCAAACGACTCGTTTACTCTCAGGACAGCAACTCTTTCCCTTGTGGCAGGGGAACCCTGTCCAAGCTGTGCAGTTTGCTTTGGGAGGGAGAATGGGATGAGAAGACCCTGCCCTCCTGCCTGGACATCAGTAGTTTTAATTACATGGCATCTCCTAGAGTTACGTCCCAGCAAAAGCCACTGCAGCAGGGGCACACGCAAACCCAGAGCCCGTGCGAGCACCAGCACTGGCTGGTCGCTTGGGAATGTGTTGGTGCCCTGAAAAGCAAAAGGGGGAGGTTGGTGGTCTCCACAGCAACCGTGCATTAGGAGACACCAAAATGGATCTCCATGGCAATAACAAAGCAGCGAAGGAGAAATAAAAGAAACATCGTGCAGAAATTAAGTGGGTCTTTGAGATAGAAGAACTGACACATGAGAAAGTCCTTGGAGGAAAAAGTGTGTGCCTGGGAGGGGGTGGTGTGCAACACTTCAGTATCTGTGATCTCCAGGCAAGGGATGCTCAGACAATTCTCCACTGATGTCCTAAAGCATCAGCTTATTTGGATGCCAGTTATGAGTCTCTCTGGACAGAAACTTTGTCCTGGACTATTTGAGGAAAGACACATGACTGCAAGACAAGACTTTCCAGGCACTACAGAGCCCTCTTGAAAACCAGCAACGTGCAGTGGGGAAGTCAGAAAACCACTTTGCATCTTCACCTTATTTATGACAGGGGTCAGGTTGGGCGATGAGGCCATCTCGCCCTTCAGGGTCAGCAGTTTGGAGGTGGACTCGGCCAGCCGCCCCTCCAGCCCCGCGGCGTTGCTGCGGCTCCCCCGGGACTCGGCCAGCAGCCCCGAGGCACCGCTGACGATGCTGCTGGCATTGCTGGACGTCTGGAAAGCAGAGCTGATTGTCTTGAAGGCTCCTGCGGGAATAAAACCGATAAATGACACAAATGCCTCCGTGACTCATAAATGCAGCACAGCTACCGAAATGAAGGCGCTGACTATAGCCTGCGAGTGGATGTGTGCAGCGAGAGGAGGGGGACACGGAGTGATTAGTCACTACAGCACAATGAAAAAGCTCCTTTTATTTCCAAATGCCTTTCAGCCGTTCCTCCAGTGAGCTATAGAGCTTTCATGAAGGAGGGAGCTCTGGGTTGAGGCTGAAGATTGAAACAAAACTAAAGCAAGATGATGTGCACGCAATGACCCCAGGCTTTGCTCCATGCAGCCCCGAAGGGCTTTGGCAGGATGGGGCTCAGAGCCCTTCCCCAGCTCCCCCTGACCACCCCAGGCTGGAAGGACAGGGACTTCCAAGCCCCACTCGGCTGGAGAGGTGCTGAGCAGACCTGCCCACGTCCCAGGGCCAAGCCCTGCGCTGCAGCGAGGAGGGGGAGGCAGCAACGAGACACGTAGGGGGAATTAGCTGCAGCGGGGATTTGATGGCAGCCTACCACCAGCATCATCACAGGGCTTAATTAGCTCTTCTCTTAAGCGCCTGACAGCCGCCTGGCTCTCTTACCCACCCCTCCATCCCTTCCATCTGCACACAACCTTCATTATCTCAGCTGCCTCCCAGGTTCGGTGACACGTTCCCAGCGGGGCTCCCCGCTTCCCACTGCACCCCGGCATCGCAGTGTGTGCTGACCAGGGGATGGGAATGTGGTGCCTGTGGAATGAGCCACAGAGCCCCAAAACAACAGAGCAAATAACCCCACATAACATGAAATCCTGAGTCGTGGAGCAGAGGCTGGGTGGAAAGCATCCCTCTCACTGGGGAGGGAAGATGCGTTTGCCACGTCTAAGCTGACAGAAGGTTAAAAACTCCATCTCATCCACCCAGCTGGTGGGAAACCACGAGGCACAGTCACGTTGAGGTAATTTAACAGCTGCAAATTAAGAGATATCACAGCTGCAGCGCTGTACCTGACAGATCTGTGCTGACACTGCTTTCAAACTGGTTCTTCTTGCTCTGATACTGGGCGTTAGTGATAAGCAAGCTGCTGTTGAGGGCTTCGAGCTCCCTCGATAGAGAGGCAGTCTCATCCAGAAAACGAAGGTCAGGATTTATGCCTTGGACCTGCTCTCTGGGAGACAAAAAGCAGAAAATGTGACTTCAAGTAGAGCGCAAAGCACCTGCAGGCAGAGAGAAGGGGGCTCTTGTGCTGGGATGCTGCCAACACCCGCTGAAGAGGCACTTCAGAGCCTGGAGAGCTGATGACCGAGGACGTGCCACGGCCTTGCAGGCTTGCGGAGGCAGCAGAGAGCCATGAAGGGACCAGGCAAGATGCTGACTTTGGAATATTTCACACAGGACAGGCACGCGTGAAAGCACTGCTCTCGCATCCCTGCTCACCTTTCGACAGAGCAAGATTTTCAAATACAAAAAACAAAGCAGAAAATGTGCAAGCAGCTCAGTGCGCACACAATAAAAAAATCAGCGTCTCCTCCCAGCTAAGGGATGCGCCCTGTTAGCAGCATCCGACCCTCACCTGATGGCAGCCAGCGCGTTGCCCACCTGGGCCAGGCTCTGCTCCATCACCAGCGATCGGCCGAGGATGCTCTGCGCCTGCTGCACGTTGCCCTGCGCCTGCGCCAGGCGGGGGCTGAAGTGGGACCCCCCACTCCCCACGGGCAGCCGGGACGTGTTGTTGCTGAGGCCGAGCTGGTGCAGACGCAGGCGCTGGATGTCCCCGTCGTAGGCGCGGAAGCAGGGGTGACACAGCTCACAGCCCGGGTAGGTGCTGCAGTGGCCGCGCTGGCACTGGTCACAGCGGGGACCAGTGACACCCGGGCGGCAGAGGCACTGGCCCGTGGTCTTGTTGCACCCCATGTCCTCCGTGCCCTGGAAGTCACAGTCACACTCTGGGGGATGGAAAAGTGGAGAGATGTCAAGGTGAAGCCCACCAAAAAGGGGGACAAAAAAGAATTTGATATGCATATGTAAAACCAGAGCTTGTTAACAGGACGCCAGCACAATCATAGAATACCGGCTTGGAAAGGACCACAAGGATCATCTGGTCCAAATATTTTTGGTAAAACCTTGAAGTCTAACCCCACCTATCGGCCCCTGCAGCATGTCAGATTACGTGGGCAGAGAAATGGAAAGAGCCCCCGAGCCTGGTTGCTCACCCAGCCCCTGACTCCACATGGCCAGACCAGCACAGCCAAGGGTCTCACTCAAGGCTGCTGGGATGGGACTGGGGGACACCTGGAGCTGCAACAGGGATTAACTGGGTGGCTGTTCCAGAGAGGAAATTTTTGCAAAGAAAGGTTGGACCATCCGAAGCTTGTGGTCCCTTCCAACCTGGTATTCTATGACTCTACGTATTTCTCTTGCACACTAGCATGGGAAACACCAAAATCAGGGCACAGGCCAGATGCTCTTTCCCAGATAACCTGGGATTTCACGGTGCTAAGTAACATCAAGCCAAAACAAGGCAGATGCTCCTACCTGTGCACCCTAAGCGGACATCTCCGTAGTGCCTATCTGGGCAGACCTGCTCCTGCATGGCCGAGCATGTCCGTCCCGTGAAACCCTCTTGGCACTGACACTGTCCCGTGAACTGCGGAAAGAGAAACACATCAGGGAGATGGTTCTAGCCACTATTCAGCTCTTGTCCCAGGACGCAGGCTCAGCCACAGCGAAGCAAACAGCCTCCAAACAGCCCAAGCATGGCAAAGCAGAGTTCTAGGCTTTGTTTCAAAGACAAAGGAATCGCCCACAAGCAGCTGGTTTGCCACGTCAGGTCTCCTGCCTGCAGTGAGCTCATTTGGGACCTACCTTTGGCTCTCGGAATTTGTAGGGTTTTTTTAATTTTACATTTAATGTTAATTTTCCCTGTTGTCTCTTAAGCCTGAAGTGACACACATGCTTTTCATTGACAAATGAGGACAATTAACTTGCATTGCCTGCATGAAGATCTATTAGGACTTCCTTACTAAATATCAAACCTTTTAAAACCGCTTATTTTTGTCTTGGTAATTACCACCTTCTTTCATTTTCCTGAATAGCCTGTCATAGTGTTTTCTAGGAAACAGGAAATAAGAGCAGGATGCGCTAGAGAATGCACAGCCCATTTGTGGAGGCTCCTATGGATGGGACAGCAGAGCCACCCAAGAGGTGTTTTTGATGCTCTGAGAGATCCCAGCATGGTGCTAAGACAGAACACTTACAGGTGCATGCATGAAAGAAGGCAAGGAAATAAAAAAGCACCATTGCTGAAACATGCTGAGTCTCCCCCAAGGATGCAGGGGGTGGTACCTGGTTGCAGTGGGGGCTGCGGGAGCCGCGGGGGTGGCAGTCGCAGGGCCGGCAGCCGCGGCCGCTGCCCATGTCCCAGTGCTCGCCCGCGCACTGGTCGCAGTCATTCCCCACCACGTTGGGCAGGCAGGCGCACCTCCCCGTCTCGTCGTCGCAGGGCACATTCTGCTGCGTTCCCAGCACGTTGCAGGTGCATCCTGGAACAGGGAGGGGTTTGTCATATTAAAAATGGGTGCTGAGAGCCAGCCTGGCTTCCCACAAAGCCACGTCCAACGAAGCGCCTTGTAGCCACCCAAAGACACGCTTTTCTTTCTCTCTCTGCGTGCCTGAGCGGGTCACAAAGGACCCGTGTCCCTGCTAACACTGTGGTGCCCACCTAAGCACTGCAGGACGGGGCAGCATCCCTGCAGCCCTGCTGCAAGGCGATGCTGCCCTTTGCTATGCACAGCCCCCTCGGCATCGCCTCCAGCATCCCCTGCGGCTTCCCAAGACCTGCACGTCACAGGAGACGCTCAGGAAGGGGATGCAGCACTACAGACACCCCAGTCTCCATTTTTCCCATGCTTTTTGCCAAACTTATACCTGAGACAGGCCACAGCCTGAGCAAGGGGGTTTATAAGCCTTTGCAAAACAGGGCTTTGGCTTAGAAACCCCAAATCACAGAATCCCAGAATGTCAGGGGTCGGAAGGGACCTGGAAAGCTCATCCAGTGCAATCCCCCCATGGAGCAGGAACACCCAGATGAGGTTACACAGGAAGGTGTCCAGGCAGGTTGGAATGTCTGCAGAGAAGGAGACTCCACAACCCCCCTGGGCAGCCTGGGCCAGTGTTCTGTCAACTTCATTGAGAAGAAGTTTCTTCTCAAATTTCACTGGAACCTCTTGTGTTCCAGTCTGCACCCATTACCCCTTGCCCTATCGTTGGCTGTCACCGAGAAGAGCCTGGCTGCATCCTGACACTCACCCTTTATATATTTCTAAACATTATATAAAGGTGAGTGTCACGATGACGGAGCTGGCTGGAAACCGTGTCCCTTTCAAAGCCACCGAGGACAATGAGCGCAGGGGGAACAGGAACACCCCGGGAAGCAGGGGCTGTTTTAGGGTGTACTCACTGCGGCACCCCATGGGGTTGGCGTTGGCCAGCTGGGCAAACCCTGGCTTGCAGAGGTGGCAGCGGTCGCCCTGCACGTTCTCCTTGCAGACGCAGCGCCCTGTCAGCGCGTCGCAGACGGAGCCAGGCACGGTGCCGTCCGGGTCGCACTCACAGGCTGGAAACGGGCAGAAAACAGCTCTGGTGAGGGGCACAAGGAGTGGCCGGGGGGTCTGTGGAAGGTGTTACAGTGGGGTAACCAGGCACTCACGCAAACAGGCTTCGGGATGGGTAAGATCCTGCCGCGGGTTGCGAAAATAGTTAGTTTTGCAGCGCTCACAGTTGTTGCCTTCGGTGTTGTGCTGGCAGCTGTCACACACACCCCCGCTCGCCCCTCCGCTGGCACGGTACAGCTCTGGGTCGAAGTGGCACGATGCCGAGTGACCATTGCAGTTGCATCCTAAAAAAAACCAACAAAACTGCTCAGTTAGCGCTGCAACCGCGCAAACCCCTCCAGCACCGGCAGCTCCAGCACTAGAGGGTGCCCAAGTCCCCTGTGTGACACAGTGACACCCGCAAACCCCCCAGGACCCAGCTGGCACGGGCCGGACAGCGTGGCTGAGTGCTGGTGCAGCCCTGCAAAGCAAAGCCCAGGTGCAAACGTGTCAAGGTGCCTTTTGCAGATACATCCACATTAAAATCCAACCCCACAAAGCATCCCAGTAAAAGGTCTCAGAGCTTGCTGCTGCTGCTCATGGGATTGAGGAAAGGTCTGAGGAAGAGGAGGGGGGAAGGCACTCGCCGTACTCTGGCACTCATGGGGATCGTCGTCCTCTGCGGGTGCCCAGGGCCGGTCGTTGTAGAGGGCAGCACAGCGATCGCAGTTGGGTCCGGCGGTGTTGTGCTGACACACGCAGTGCCCGTGGACCTGCTGCACAGAGGATGTTGTACCCTCCTGGATGGGTTCAGGCCTTCATCCCCCTCACCCCTTTTCCAGCACAGCCCTGTCCTGCTCCTGCCCCCGTGCAGCCCCATTCTCTGCGCAAGGATGAAGCTCCAGCACCAAGGACAGGCTGCTCCTCACCCACAGCAACAGGGTGATTCCCACCACCTACCCAGGGGACAACCTTGCTCAAGGCAAAATAGACAAGCATAAAAATCCCACAACAGCTAATAACCCGCACTGACAATTCCTCCTGGGCATGAAGGAGCTTGCTGAAAACTCCTGTGTGCCCTCCACCCAGTCAAGAGACAGAGCTCACCGCGGTGTGCAGGTCTCCCGAAGGGGCACAGTGGTCGGCGTGCCCGTGGCAGAAGCAGCTGCCAACCACCCGCATCTCAGTCACAGCGTAGAAGGTGCTGGGTGAGTGATATCCCTGGCGTGCAATGTGGGGGAGCTCGGTGAAGTTGATCCGCAGGTTGGTGAACTGTCCCAGCTCTGTTGGGGACGGAGGAGAGGGGTGAGGGGACAGCAGGAGATTTGCATGGAGCAAGAGACAGAGGCATCAGCACGAAGAGCAGCAGATGAGGCATCAGCAAAGACCAAATGTTGCTCCTTGGCACCTGGGAGGTGCCAGGGCAGTTGTCAAACACACAGTTCAAGGCTTTGTTCACTGAGGACCTGCTCCCCAATGGGGTTACCCCCACTCAGCGCTCTCCACCACATGTAGGAAGTACCACGAGGTGTATCATTCCCCTTGGCCCTTCTCAGATATAAAAGAGGCTGTTCACTTACTATCGACAGTCTGGCTGTAAGAGGTAGTGATGGTAGATGCCAGGTCTTGGACACTAAATTTCACCTTAGAAGAAAAAAAGAAAGTTAAAAAGCAAGAAACACAAGGTGCTTTCTTCTCACGCTCTGGGCAGTACGTGCTCTGAATCTGCCCCTGCAGAATGTCACTTAACACAAGGAAAAGGCTGCAGAGGATTTTGCAGGAAAACCAACATAACACCTTGCTTGCCACAAAGCAGGGAGGGCTTTCCTCCCCCCAGCAGCACTGGACGTCCACGGGCTCCATCCCTCACCAGGTGTCATATGTGTCACAGATTTCCAGGCCACCACAAGTTTCTGCAGTGTTGCACAGCCCGCCTGCCCCAAACCCAGGGAATGGGAACATGCAAGGGGGTCCCTGCCACAACCCCCCCCAAATCCTACCTTGCCCCCGTGCAAAGTGTAGCCCTGCAGCGCCTGGCACCGAGCGTCCTGCCAGCTCTCGGGGGAGCCCCTGGGGACGCTGGGGAAGGCGGCGGCGCAGTCGGAAGCCAGGTACTGGTACACCTGCCAGGTCTTGCCAAAGTCGGTGGAGCGTTCGATCAGCATCGCCGCGGGCAGCGGTGACTGCAGAGCGGGAAAGAGGCACATCTGTAAGACAGCGCGTCCCAGCTGCCCCTCCTCCACCCAGGGATGCCTGTCCTCCTCTTCTTCCTCCTCCTTCAGGCTCAGGTCTCAACAGGATGCTGGAGCAATCCTGTCCCCTGCAGATTACCAACCACTTCGGGGTCCTTCCCTTGGCCAACCCTGCGGCAGCCACAAAGTACACACTGCACTAAAGAGGTTTTTCAGCAGGTTGGACCCCAGCATCCTGCTCTGCTCCTCCCAAACACCTGGGGAAATGGCCATGAAAACCCGAGGAAAAGGAGGGGTGTGGATTCTGGTGTGTTTCCTATCAGGAGCTGCACACAGAGATCCCCACAGCTAGTGGGGAGCGAGTGGGGCCCATCCACCCTCATCTGTGACCCCCATGTGAGATGCTGCACACAAACCCTGAAGTGAAGCAGGATGCTGCTGAGCTGGAACGTCTGGTCCAGGTCCAGCTGCAAAGAGACGCGCTCGATGCCTGCAGGCACAGAGAGGAAAACAAACACTTAGTTGACTGAGCTAAGTTATTTAATTCCTTTTTTCCTTCCAACCTGTAATAAGGGGTGATGGTTTTAAACTAAAGGAGGGAGATTCAAGCTGGATATAGGGAAGAAATTGTTGCCCCTGCAGGTGGTGAGAGCCTGGCCCAGGTTGGCCAGAGAGGTGGTAGATGAACCATCCCTGGAGACACCCCAGGCCAGGCTGGACGGGGTTCTGAGCAACCTGAGCTGGTGAAGATGTCCCTGCTCATGGCAGGGGGGACACTGGGGAGCTGGGAAGGTCCCTTCAACCCACACCATTCTATGATCCTACTGAATTCCACACCTCCTGTCTTCCCTGCGAAGCCGTTTATTGCCGGGGAGCTGCGGTGACCCCGCTGTAGCACTCACCGTTCTGCGACTGCCACCATCGCACGTGCCCGGCCGAGGACAGGACGTTCTCCACGCGGTGCCCGTTGTGGGTGTGCGGCAGCCGTGAGTCGCACCGGCAGCACCTCATGCTCCACTGGAACAGAAGGGGTGCATGGAAGGGACCGTCCCGGCTCGGCCGGAGGGAACAGTCCCACTGCAGACCCGGGAGAGAGGCCCAAGTGCAGTGAGGACTCACCGATGAACAAATGGCATCGGTGAAGCAGGTTGATCAGAGATCTGAAGAACCATGATCAATAAAACTAACAATATGTAGGGCCTCTTCACACCCCATTAAAAAAAAAAAAACACAACTCATGGTTCTACGAACTGAGAGCTAAAACCAAAATGCTTTCGACTAAAGCACATTTTTGGCAAATCGTCAAAAATGCATATTTCTTTTTTAAGCAAACCCCCTGTTTTCCACAATGACAGCACTTAATAGAAAGCTCTTTGCAGCTTTTCAGGATCAGCTTGCCTTTTCCACTCAGCCAAGGGGCTGTTTGTTTGGGTGAACAGAAAGGCCTTTCTCTCGCATCCCAAATCCCCCAGCGATGCTCAGTCCCTGCGCTCTCCCTGGGGAGCGGAGCGGCAGCAAACAGCTCGGCGGGTGAGAAGTCGGTGGGTGAGAAGTCAAGCGGCTCAAAGTTCAGCCCTTCACTTATGTAATTCAGGGAGCAAACAGAGATGTGGCACACGGAACGCGGGGACAGGAGAAAACTGGGTCCCTGAGGAGCAAACAAATACCCAAATTTTGACTAACCAAGCAACGCTCCGTGCAAGCGCTAACACGGGGCCGCCGGGTACGTGCGGTACACGAGCAGCCTCCAGAAATGTGTAGAAAGGAGCAGGAAGGAGATTGAGCAAGAGATGGGGAGAGGGGAAGGTCACGAAATGAAGTGCTGGCATCTCCAGCCCAGTGGGATGGAGAAGAGATGAAGAATGAAGGATGAAGTAGATCCCGCTTTCCCTAAAGGTTCCCAAGTTTGGCCTGTATGACCTACAAGGTAATGCTGTCCCAAAAGGAAATGTGGTATGAAATTCTTCAACTAGAAAATCAAGTTGGGAAGTAGAGCAGCCTCCCAAACGGAGCACTGGGGGACACGCTTCGCACCGACATGTCCCAAAGCCCAGAAATTGGGGAGGATGGAGAACAGTGTTTGCCAGCGATGGCAGGTGTGGGGCAGGACAGCTCAGAAAGGTCGTCCTGGGAGAAAAGTGGGTTTGGGGGAGAGAATGGGAATGTGCCTGGCACAAGGTGTGACAGCTGACACCAAGAAGGCAACGAGATACCCACAATAAGGGCTGGGGTGGCGTTAAGTGACAGCAGAGACATGTTTGGGGGCATGTTTGGGACCCCAGTGATGAGATCAGCTTTCAGTGGCAGAGCGGAGACATTGGGTGACAAGTGACCCTGCGCTAAAATCTCAGTATCTGATACTCAAACAAATGAGCCAACTCGAAACCAAACAGGCCACACGAGCTGGGTTGGCAGATCTGAGCTGCTGAGAGGTGGTGGCCAAGGGACACAGCGGCACCGAGATTTCTGGTGCCCCCTTGCAAGATTAATTTATGGTTTATACATATTTCCTTACTCCTGAAACAGGCTCACCTAAGTCAGCCAAGCCTCTTATAAAAAAAAGGACTCCGCTTCATAAGAACTACCTTACTTTTACTACTTACTCTCACACAAAACCACACAAAGTGTGGGTGGCTTTGACCAGAAAGCACCAGCTGGTCCCCCAGCAGATACCCAGATGTTCTCCAGTGCAGAGCCCAGCAGCAGCGGACAGATGTGAGCTCACAGCTGGGCTCAGTTTTAGCAGCGGACAGGTGCGAGCTCACAGCTGGGCTCGGTTTTAGCAGCGGACAGGTGTGAGCTCACAGCTGGGCTCAGTTTTAGCAGCAGACAGGTGTGAGCTCACAGCTGGGCTCGGTTTTAGCAGCGGACAGGTGTGAGCTCACAGCTGGGCTCAGTTTTAGCAGCGGACAGGTGTGAGCTCACAGCTGGGCTCGGTTTTAGCAGCGGACAGGTGTGAGCTCACACCTGGGCTCGGTTTTAGCACCTACAAAAGCCCAGACCTGACTCTGCTTTGCCCCTGGGCCTGGGTATTTTTCAGCAGTTGGGCAGATATTGAGATCCTCACTTAAAACTGATCTGTTTCCATAATATTTTACACAGTCTTTATGTTCTATGTTCTGTCTATAAATATCCCAGAACAGGAGTTGGCCAACTACAATATTTATAACAATATTGCAGAATAAGCAAACAGAGAAATCAAAATATATAATCATGCAATTTCCATGGCTCTACCAACTCCTGGCTCTGCCAGTTAGAATCAGAAATAATATAATCGGGTCCAGGCAGAAGAACTCATTTCAGATAATGACTACGAGCAGCAAATTGTCAGGAAACTATCGGAATTATCCTCAGAAATAATCCAGCAAACAATTCCCGAACATTATTAAACTTCACAACAGTTCTGAGTGTGATTAGCAAAGGGAGCAGGAAAGCTTTCTGCGAGGGGAAAGGTTAATCTCAGCTAAATTATTCATTAGGAGTGATTCAAGCATACTTATCAGCCCATTCACACAGCCACAGGCACAAGTACCTTCTAGGAGCTACAATGCAATGTTGGCAGTGAGGATGCAACCAGATTTAAAATAAAAGATGGAGCTTAAAGTGTGAGACAGACACTCCCCAGGCTGCGCTTAGTGAGAAAAATCTCTGCCTATTTCTTTTAACCTCTTTTTTTTTCTCCTCCGACTGTTTAATTAAGGCTAAAATTAACACTGGAAGAAGCAAAATCCATCTCACGTCCTTGGTGCAAATTGTGAAACCCTCCTATTGCCCAACAGGAGGACTTGCTATCACTGCCAGGATGTGTCTCAAAGTTCCTCGGGACAGAGGGAATTACCAAAAATGACAATCCAGAGATTCACCAAGTGCACACCTTTCCATCTGGTTTTATCCGCAATCACAGCAACAGACTTGAAACAGAGCAGGGTTGTGTGAATACATAACAAAGGGACAAGGGTCACTAAGCTGGGTCACCCCACCACACCCAAAAGTCCCACCCCATGAGCTACTGCCCCAAAAAATGAATCCTGTGTTTGGGGATGTGGGGCTGAAAAGGCAAAAGTTTTAGGTCTGCAGGGAAGCCACTGATCACCCTCTGTGCCTCTGGCTACAACTGAGTCACCCAGATGGGTGGGGAGGTTCAGAGATTAAAGGAAATTCCTCCCAGGCTTCTAAAAAGTAATTGAGGAGACAGTCATTCTAGAGAATAAACAGATTCAGGAGAATAAACAGATTCCTGCTTTAGAAATAAATGGTGGAGGGGGGCAAAAAACAATCCAGGTAGAAATAAAAAACAACAGTTGTAAAAATTGTCTGTATATACTCCATCAGGCACCCGGGTGCATGTAGGGATGTGGGTGCGGCCTCAGCCCTCCCTGTGCTCTCTGCAGTGGGTTTTTGTTGCTCCCCATAGCTCTGCAGCAGGTTTTTTGGTGCTCCACATAGCTCTGCAGTGGGTTTTGGGGCTCCCCACAGCTCTGCAGCAGGTTTTGGGGCTCCTCATAGCTCTGCAGCGGCTTTTTGGGGATTTCCATAGCGCTGCAGTGGGTTTTTGGGACTCCCCATAGTTCTGCAGTGGCTTTTTGCTGCTCCCCACAGCTCTGCAGTGGGTTTTGGGGGCTCCCCATAGCTCTGCAGCAGGTTTATGGGGGGTCTCCATAGCTCTGCAGAGGGTTTTGGGGGCTCCCCATAGCTCTGCAGTGGGTTTTGGGGGCTCCCCATAGCTCTGCAGTGGGTTTATGGGGGGTCCCCATAGCTCTGCAGTGGGTTTTGGGGGCTCTCCATAGCTCTGCAGAGGGTTTTGGGGGCTCCCCATAGCTCTGCAGTGGGTTTTGGGGGCTCCCCATAGCTCTGCAGTGGGTTTTTGGGGCTCTCCACAATGGGTTTTTGCTGCTCTCCTGCTCTGACCTTGTGAACCAGCTGCTGCCCAGCCTCCCAAGCTTCCCCACTCAGGCAGGGGCAGAAAAACCTCAGACAATTTTAAGCTGATGGACTCAGACCAAAGTATTTTAAGTAGCTCTAGCTGCCATTTTAATATGAGCAGAGAGCCTTTGAAATAAAACCTCTTGGCATAGGTGCGCAACCCAAAATAAACTGAAGTTATTCATCAGCAAAAATAGGAAGCTGCTTCTCTCGAGTCACAAAACGAAGACCTTTCTCAGCCCTGGAGACCTTGCTGGTCCCGAGTTTAACCCAGCTCGGTGTCAGCGAGAGCCACTGTGTCAGTCGGGCTCCTGGCACACAGCCTCCCATATGGGAGCCTCGTGTCATCTTGCACAATATTGTATAGGAACAGTAATTACTGTCCCAGGTTTATTTGAGGACAATCTGGAAAGCAGTGGGAAGGTATGTGTATAAAGAGGAATTGAGGGTTATTAAAAAGTAGGGGGAGGCAGCGGGAATAAGTTATCTTGGGAACAAGGGCACCTGTTAAAGCCAAGTTATGCAGTTCTCTGTTCCAACCATTTGCATTCCCTGTCAACGCCGGCTGCAGGACATCACAACAGCAAAGGACTCAATACATTTTCTATGGGAAAACGCAGTAGAAGTTCCCCATGGTTACGTCATCAAGGTTAAACTTCTCAGGGGGAGCAATTGGTATTTGCTAAACTGGCCCATGCTTCAATTTTGAGACTGAGATATCGCTTCGCCATTAACAACTAATGTCACATCCCCACTCAGCCAGTCAGAAGTGACGCTGGAAAATGAGCTCTGAACTTATGCTCAAAAAATAAATAGAGGGCTCTGCCCCCCAGCTTGTTTTACTGGTGACCCCAGACTCAGAGGCAAGAGCAGAGATTTGGACAAACATCCTAAGTATGGGGTTTAAGGAAATGAAGTTCTTTTTTTTTGCTTAAAAACAAGCATGTGGGTGCCTGTTTTCCTCACCCCATCTGTTCTCACATCGTCTCTCCTCAGCAAAACTTCATTTAAAATCTGCCAGGATGACAGTCTGCAAACCCATCCTGCACCAGTTCATCTCCCCCCCCGCACGCATCGCAGGGTCCTGTTGCCTCTGCGACTTGTCTGCGAGGGAATGACGTGATGTCTCCCAGCATATGTGTCAATTTGCAGCCATGTGGCAAAGGAAAATACAGAGAAAGGAAGAGGAGGAGAAAAACAACCTGATGGGAAACAGGCTTTTTTTGCTGCACATTCACTGCAGGTAGGGGCATATCCCTGCAAATAGCAGGGTGTGTCTGAATGCCAGAATAAAATGAGATAAGCACAGAGCAGCAACTCGTGTTGCTGTGTTACCTTCAACAGGTCGGGAATACAAATTACCCAGTACAAACCCCTGACGTGACGAAGCCATACCCCAAACTACAAGCCCTGCTTTGAGCAGGGAGATTTGGACCCCCTGCCATCCCATCTGGCCACGATTATTTCATGACTTACAGATGCATTTTTCTGTGTGAAAGACTGGAGTTTGATGACGTGGGCCTGCAAAGCCGATGAGCCGGGGGGCACGGTGGCTTTTCGGTGGGTTCTCCCCTGTTCCTACACGCCTGGGGCCCGCTGGAGCACCAGCGTGGTTGGGATCCGCACCGAGCTCCTCGGTCGACTCATACAGGTGGGCAAGGAGATGGCAGCAATAAAACAGACAGAAGCATCAGTCTTGCACATATTCCCTTTTGCAGACATTGGCCTGTATTTTTGGAAGCAGCCAAAGACTCAGCGCTGAGACAACACAGGGAGAGATGCTACAGATGCAGCTGTGACTGCCTGTCAGCAGGAGCAAGAATCCTCTCCTGCCCCACAAAATCACGTTCCCATCACTAAACTCAAGGATTTGGCTTCTCTGGTGCCTCTCATCTCAATTCCTGCCTGGATGACCCCGTGTCACCATGACACAAGACGTGATGAAGGTGAATTCTCACCCTTCCTTCCTCATACCCGCCAAGCGCCCAGGAAAAGTGGGTGAGAGCAAGAACAAAATCTTGCTCCTCAACCTTATGCAAACTACATTTTAATACCCAAAGTCTCGCCGGGTTGGGGCGCGAGGATCCACGCGGTCACTACACACGCAAAGTGCAGGTTGCGGGAAACGGAGCAGCGACACAAGCGCAAGGACACCCAGTTTCGCTCTTCTCTTGGTGCAATATCTCCCAGTGTACACAGCGTGCTTTGGGTACTCTTCTAAATTAATAAAATAATAATCAAAAAATCTAGCTGTTTTCAAGTTCTGAATGTGTCTTTGAGCTGAAAGCACTGCACACATACAGAGAAAATAAATGCTCTCCATGCAGAGAAGCAATGATCTCGCTGGGTGCGAACACGCTGTGGCACGAGCACGGCCACGTCCAGCGGCAGCAAAGAGCCGAGGACACGCTCAGGGGACCAAGAACCCGCTAACCCACGTGAAAACCACCCCACGGTGCCTTCCCTTGGCTGGAGCTACCCCATATTCCTATCACAGCGCTATATTTAGCGTTTAAATACAGAGATGAGTTAACCGGGCTTTGAATCACACCTCGGTCAATGAGAGTCTTCCCACACCCTTTACAACTCCAAATCCAGACTGGCTTATTTTTCCATTTCATTTTCCGTTTCCCTCTCGCTTTTACTTTCCCTGCTGACTCCAACAGCCATTTCCCAAGCGCCAAGTGATTTCCAAGCCAGGCTGCCTGGTTTCCACCCCCAATCGCTTTCCTAATCGTCGCTGCAGTCTATAAACGGCAATGCTGAGTGTCCCTCCTGGGTTTCACTAGACTGAGCCTAGAGCCAAGGAATGGAGCAATCGGCAGTGCAAAGTATAAAGGTTAGAGGGATTTGGAGCCAGAGCAGCGGCTGAAATCGGTGCCCACAGCCAGTGACCCACTAGAATTGCAAAAGTAGGACCCTGGGCTGGCAGCGTGCGAGAGCAACCCCTCATCCCGTGCCCTATGCTGAGATTGCAAAACCCGCTCCAAATTTGTACCTATTTGGCAACAAAACAAGAGCAAGGCTTGTCACCAAAAAAAGTCATGAGTCAATACATAACATGCTCACTTTTTGTGGAATGGGAATAGGAAAACTGAGTTCAGGGGATTATTTTTTGCTTAGATTAGGGAAGTAGGAAAAGGGAGGAAAGACTAGGAAGTGCTCGAAGTGTGGGGGTTTCTCCTGCAAAGACAGGAGCTGGTATACTCATAACTGCCATTAGAGCTGCAGAACAGAAATAAGGGTCTTCGAGGGCTTCACTACCAGTAACAATGCATCTCATTTCCGTAAAGGAGTACATACGTGTAAGGAAGCAAAAACCCTGTTCCCAAATCTAAATTGGAGAATGCAACTTAACATATCACTGTTTAATTGTTCCATATCCGTTTTTACCATGGTACTTGTAAGGCAAGGTATAAGGAATATGAAAACTGAATAGTTTAGGGACTTGAACACCAAGAGAAACTGCTGTGGTTCTCCCAGTGGGCCCCACACACTAATTCTGCACCGAGCAGACGGTTTCTGCTCAAGGTTTATCACAGCAAGAGATACGCTCAGACTCCACTTCAAACATTACAAATGCTGCAGATGATCACAATTGAGGGCTCTTCAGAGTGACCCCTCAAGTCAGGAAAAGGGAATAACCAGCCTACACCAGCTGCTATCAGGACAATCAGGTTTTGCAGGCGCTCAGTTCCCATAGCACAAGCCTCTCCAAGTAAAAGTCACCGTCAAAAGTCAATGTTAAGTGAAGATTTCACAGGTACATATATGTACGATTTTCCTCAAGTACCAACAGAAATTGGGAAGAAAAAACAAGCTAGACCAGAAATGAGCACTTGCTTTTTTCTGTCCGTGGACTGTGACAGCAGTAAAACACCGTGGGGGTTTGCTGGGGAGGCCAGGAAAGAGCTCTGCTCGCTGGGAGCAGCAAAACAGCTCCCAAAGAAGCGAGTGGGAGCCTGAGCGGAGGAAATGCCTGACCCCAGCTGTCAGCCTGGAAAACAACCCGACGAGGGACAGATGCTGCGGCTGGTCCAGCGTCCAGGACACGATGCTCGTACCCATCCGGGCCAGTTTCACACCAAACAGCTCCCGGCCATCCCTGAGCACACAGAGGAGCAAAAACCTGAGCACCACCGGCTCCGACACGAATCCACTTACTGCCACACCTTGGCCTTCAACTTGAAGGGGAATTAAAAGCAAAAGAAGGCTGACTCACTCAGGCTGGATTTCAGTGCAGAAAACACTGCTTCACTGGAGCTCTGCCATTTCCTTTCCTCTCCAGCATCTCTTCCAAGACCCTTTTTGCCTGTCCTGCCTTGAACCCGCTCCCTTTTGAGCTCTTCCCAGGGCAGTGACGGGGTTAACACCGCCAGACGGACAGAGAAAGGCTTTAGGAAGCCTCACATCAGGCCATTGCCCCTGTGGCATTTTCAGCTCTGTGCTCTGGGCAGACTTATCCTTAAACTCTGACTCTGGTTTGGTGGCAGTTTTGGAGCCTGGGAATCTGCAGCTGGCTGAAACGCTATCCTCCCGAGCACAATCTCCTGCCCCCGCACTACCAGCATAATTGAAAACAGTCGTTCGGCTCAAAAGCTTTTCCAAGTCTTTGTGAAAGACCTGCAATGTTCCCATTTTTGACAAGTGAAATACAAGTTTAGTTTATAACTAAAAAGTCCAGGGATAGGAAGGCTTGGGGTATTCTGGATGCAAAAGCTTCAGCTCTTCTTCTCAACCATGGGGATGGTAGAGAAGGGCGCAAGGGGACACCATAGATAGCACAATAACCCAATGTAGTTGGAAGGGGGATAAGCACCTGAAATAGGTTAAACATCCCTGCAAAAGAGTAGGAAGGAAGGATGGGTAAAGGCATCAGCATCACTGCACAAGGTCTGGGAGTGCGGGGTGAGGAGGTGACGTACCTCTCCGTGGGGTGTGCAGTAGGTCTCGGGCTTGGTGAGGCCACACGTGGAAGATGCTCGGAGGCTGTGGGCTCGTCCCAGGAGGAGGTCAGCGGTTGGGGGGTAGCAGGCGCCATGGGAGCAGCCTGGCTGGGCAGCCAGCAGCTGTGGGGCAGCTGGAACAGCAGCAAAACAGGACAGGGGGTTGTGTCAGGGTGGCACAGACACCACACAGGGCTGTGCAGTACGACGGGCTTGAAACTGAGCATCCCTGCAGCCCAAACACTGGGGTCACGGCAAAGAAGAGTCTCAGAAATAACTGTTAGTACAAAGCACTTTAAAGTGCCTTTTTCCTTATTAAAATGAAAGGTAATTCGGACAAAAAACATCATTGTCCTTCCCAGCAAATGCATTTTGTAGGTTTGTCCCAAGCATGGATGGTAGTTGGTCTGCTACAGAAAACAGCAGACGTGCTGGTTGATGGCTGTTTTCCTCAGGACAGCGAGCAGCCTCTTGCCAAACGCCAGCACCATTATCAAAGCCTGTTCTCCCAGCTGCCACTAACACAAAGCTCACATTAGCAGCAATTCTATTTAGTCACCTTCCCCTATATCCTTTTAGTAACACCGTATGGTGAGGCCTTACCCAGGAGGACAAATAACACCCATGGCCAAAGCTGGCAGTGAGGCTCCATTCGGCCGAGGACACACCTAGGGAAGAATTTACAGCATGAGCGAAAACGGGAAGAAAATACCAGTCAAAAGATCAGTCCAAGTCTTTCACATTCCTCCTCAGTTTACAGGGAGATATTTCAGTTGATCTACCACAGCAAAACACAGGTGACAAACCAAGAAAAATGAAGAGGAAAGTCAGATGCTCAGATTGTATTTGGTTTTAACGTATGAAGAATCTCAGCTTTTCATTTAACTTGTGAAACAAGATTCTCCTAAAGCATATCAGAGATTGCCCTCTTCCCCAAACACTATCTTTGCATCTTGCTGTGACTGCTGAGGTGAAACACAGGCACCTCGCTCCCCGCGGAGCTGTGACTTCTGATTGCCCGGTGCCGATACCAGATCAAAACGCACGGCTGTAAACGATGCTTTAAAGAGCGTGCACGCGTGCAGGCACCCACGCTCCCAGCTCCGCTGTGCTTTCTGTTCTCCAGCCCCACCCTTTGCCCTGCGCGTCCAGAATCAATTCCAAAACTCAACAGCACACGTGACGGCCCCAAGTCTTGATCTACAAAATAAAGAAATAAAGGGAAAATTGCTGCAGAATAAGTGTCTGCTGCATGGTCTCTGTGGAGAGCCCAGGGAGGCAGAGCTGCCCCCGCACGCCCCCAGCAGCAACAAACCTCACCTGCCCTCTTCCCTGCAGGAGCCGGAGCGCTGTCCCTGGTCCCCGCGGTGTCCCCCACGTCCCCGGCACACAGCGAGGGCTTTCTCTCCTCCGGTACCACCCAACAGCCGATCTGCAGCTGCCGATCTGCTCTCCCGGCTTTTAACAGGCAGCTGCCTCACCTGGGGAGAAGGTGCCCGTGGGTGCAGCAACGATAAAGGTGTGATTCAGGGATCCTCAGACACACACGCCCAGTTACCGGATAACTCATGACAGCTCCAGACAGGGCGCACGGCCGCAGACATAAGTCACTTGGGAGGATGACGGCAGCGTGAAGCAGCTGCTCTGCAGGTAACCGGCAAGCGAAAGCCCATCTGTAGGTAAACAAACCCCACCTGGGGCTCTGTCGGGACATCACCACGTCAGATGGAAACCAGCTCCATCCGAAGCCGCTGCACAACTCGGCATCGGGCGACATACCTGCCCTCTCAGACAGGTTTTGCATATTGTGACAAGGCAGCACCTGAACTTGATCCTTTAAAGCCTAATTAGGGATGTCAACGTGAGTTATAATCACACTGTGTATTCACATTTCAGACGTGAGCCTGAAGGTGATCTCAAGACCCGGTCACGCTGCCCCTCTCTGCAGAACGGGAATTCCTCAACACACAAAACTATACAAGGTGAGCTTGAGAGCTATCTATAGAACACAATCGTGTGAACTCACCAGCAGTGAAAAGAGTCGAAGAGGAGGCAAATTTTTAAAGAAATATAATTCTTGTTTAGCTATTTAGAGAAATGCCAAGATTTCCAAAAGAACTCCATCTATCACACCCAGACAGTTTCTAATACCAGCTTGGAAGTCTGTGGCAGACCCAGACCAGCAGCTCACACCTGCTCATGTGCTGCATTTCAGCTAAAACATAGTTTTTTCCACCCTCAGAAAAACTGGCATCAAGGCATTTCCATTGACTTTACTGAAACGACCCCCGAAATCACATCCTTGACATGGGGAGCTCAGCAGCCCACACCAGATCTTTGCTTTGCTGTAGGTGGTACCTACCTCCCCGTCCTCTCGCTGAGTGATGCGGGCACGTGCGTGCTGAGGATCAGGAGCTCAGAGACAGGGAACACACAGAGCTGGAAGGAAAAGCAAAATAAATATCGGCCCTAAGGCTACAGAATGTGAAGCACTGGTGGCTGAGGTGCGCCCGCAGCGCTGGGTGTGCACCCGGAACCGCCCAGCAATGCGGTAACGCCACATTCTTCCTCCTCCCCATCTCTGCTGGCAGCGAAAAGGAAGCGGGAAGTAACACTGGAATGTTTTATAGAGAAAGGGAGGGATGAGACGTGCCATGAGCTGCCAACACCGTTCCTGCGCGGTCAAACCCATCCGCAGCGCAACCTCCTGCGATGAGGCACTGGACATCTCCCCCGGGCTCTGCGAGAAATCACATCAAACTCTCTGATTTCCACCTCTGGTGGGTCTGACCAGTTTGGCTTTCTGCAAGGTCATGCTGGACACGGCACTCTTGCAAACCTTGGCTAAATGTCCATTGCTGGGTGCCCGCTCTGTCTGGTTTCAAGCCGTACCCAAAAGCACCGGGTGTCAAACCGGGAGGTTGAAGCTGCTCTTGGAAAGACTGTATCACATATCAACCCTGCAATCCTGGGCATTGATATGCTCTGAAATGGTGATGCTCCACCCCAAATTACTGTAAAGCAGAAACAAGGAAAATGTTCTCTCGGCAGCAAGCTGTTCAAATGAATGATCCAAAATACCTGGATCCATCCTTTCCTCCTCCAGCCTGCCCCAGGGACTTGCCAAAGCAAGGTAAACTATCACCTGGAATTTCAGGCTCTGCAAGTTCAAACAAGAACAAAAGCAAGGAATAGTCTCGTTTACAGACTATCTACTATAAAACAAGCAAAAAAAAAGGAGGGAAAGAAAAAAGCTCCGTCTCCCCAGCACAGAGCTGCTGTGTCCTTGTACCTGGTGACATTCTTGGGGCTCCTGCTCTGTGGTATGTGTTTATGACCTGATAAGCAGCTCCTCTGCCCTGTTCCAGAGGTGCTCAGAGGCAGAAAAGCTCCACTAATTGCTGATTTTAGGTATCAGTGCTGCCATCCTGCACCCAGGGTCTCAGTGCCAGCATGGGCAGAAGGGGACAGGCTTTAGAGGACCCTGTCCCTTCCACACTGGCAGCAACCAAGAAAGATGCTGCAGGCTTGGGTTTAAGATTCAGGTGGGAAGGGCTCCCAGCACTGAGAATATAAACACATCACAGCCAGGCGTATCAAAACTGATCCTCCCATAAAACCAAGGGAAGGTGCGAAACAGCCCGGCCAGCTGGGGACATGCATGTCACTCGGTGTCACGCACTCACATTCTGCAACTGCTAATACTAGCCAAGCCCTTTGCTTTTCTAATCAGGGTTCTTAGCCAGCCAGCCAGACAAATCCCCGCCACCACATGCCGTCGGGTCCCCCACGCTCTCTCCAGGCTCAGACACGGGTGATGGAGCACAACGAGCTGTGGCAGAGGGAGGGACCGCGGCATCATCATCACCATCATCCTCAGGAAGCTTCACCCAAGCTGAAAAGGATGTGACTGCTGCATGAGTAGCTTTGTTTTATCTTCTCTGAGCTATTTGCTTTCTGTTCGGATTAAAGGCACGCGAGAACTTTACTCCTTTGAGGGCTTTTCCAACGACACAATCTGAGTTCAGAGGCTTTCGATTCACCTGCTGAAGTGCAACACTAGTTAGTCAGCACTGACCAGTCTGGAATGAGTCGATTAGTTTTTAACTTATCTCTCTGGAGTTCAGAGGAACACAAAGGTGGAAAATGGGAGCAGAGCACTGTGTGCAAGAACAATCTCTTGAAACACAATGCCTCCATTAAGGAAAAAGGATGCTAATTGAGTATAAGTGTATAGCTCAAGCATATCAAAAATAAACAATACTTAATGCCGCTGTTCCATTTTTCACTGAAAGATTAATAAACGCCTCAAAGCACATTTGCTATATGGGCAGCTGCTATTACACATGGAAAAATAAAGCATGGGGTGATTTCTTAGTGACACCGAGCAGGATCGTGGTGCAGGGGAGGGCTGGAGTCCCAGCCCCTCCAGTCCCCGCCTTCCCAGAGCTGGGATGAAACCACACACACTCTCCATCATCAGCTCAGGTGCAGCCCATGTGCATTTTGCCAGCTGCTCACAAACATTCATGGCAAAAGCCTGGAAGGAGGAACAAGACCTGGGAGCGCTGCAGCTACACGGGAAGCGGCAAACCCGGGAAGGTTTTGTCAGGGGTAGAAATGTTGTCACTTTGACAACTCTGCTGATCTCAGCACTAGAACAGCGTGTCCCCACTTGATCTTTTCATTTCCTATTTTAATTAAAACCTGAGCAGCAAACCACCTCCTTCTACCAGCACACGCAGGTGAGTTAAAACACCATTTTTGCTAATTGTCCTGTTTTCTTCTAAAAAACACTTCTGGAATTTCTAACGAAAATCCAAATTCCTGTTCTGAAAACACTACACCTGCCCTGAAAGCGAATAAAACTCTGAACTCCAAGCCAGCTGACCTAGTTTAGGTTTAAATTCCAGTCACCCCGGGAGCTGGATGTGGAGGGCAGTGGCCTCTTAGACTAGGCTTATGGCGGCTGCTGCCTCCTTTTGTGGCCCCTTTTCCACATCCAGCTCCTTTCCACGATCCCAGCAGTGGTGGAGCCAGGGGGTCCGTGGCTGCCCCCCTCCCACAACACACCCCTTCCCAGTGGGAGCTTTGATAAAATTATCCTTGCATCTTTATTTTTGTCATGTCCCCATTTGCTAAAGGAGAAAATATTCCTTTAGGAAAGTGTCTGGCTACTGTCCAGAGGATTTGGGCTGTGGTGATGGAGCGGGGAGGGGTACAGTGACCCTGCCTCCATCAATGGCCAAAAGTTCAAACTAACAGGGTATTTGGGAGCCCCCCCTTAAGCCAAATATCCTCCTTGACACCACAAGCCATGACTGACATGGAGCTCACACTATTTTCTGCCCTGATTACCAGCTTGTTCCTCCTCACGCCTGCTGGAACTGAAACAAGAGACTTGCTGTGCAGGGGTTTGATCCTGCTGGGGCCAAATACAAACATTTTCACAGAATCCCAGAATGTCAGGGGCTGGAAGGGCCCTGGAAAGCTCATCCAGTGCAATCCCCCCATGGAGCAGGAACACCCAGATGAGGTTACACAGGAAGGTGTCCAGGCGGGTTGGAATGTCTGCACAGAAGGAGACTCCACAACCTCCCTGGGCAGCCTGGGCCAGGCTCTGCCACCCTCACCGGGAACAAGTTTCTTCTCACATTTAAGTGGAACCTCCTGTGTTCCAGTTTGCACCCATTGCCCCTTGTCCTGTCACTGGTTGTCACCGAGAAGAGCCTGGCTCCATCCTCCTGACACTCCCCCTTTAGATATCTGTTAACATGAATGAGTCCCCCCTCAGTCTCCTCTTGTCCAGCTCCAGAGCCCCAGCTCCCTCAGCCTTTCCTCACACGGGAGATGCTCCACTCCCTTCAGCATCTTGGTGGCTGCGCTGGACTCTCTCCAGCAGTTCCCTGTCCTGCTGGAACTGAGGGGCCACAGCTGGACACAATATTCCAGGTGTGGTCTCCCCAGGGCAGAGCAGAGGGGCAGGAGAACCTCTCTGACCTACTGACCACCCCCTTCTAACCCACCCCAGGTACCATTGGCCTTCCTGGCCACAAGGGCCAGTGCTGGCTCATGGTCACCCTGCTGTCCCCAGGACCCCCAGGTCCCTCTCCCCTACACTGCTCTCTAATGTCCTGTTTTTGCTCCTTCTCCCTGACATCGCAGTGGGCTGGAACAGGTGAGTGCAGCCCCGTGTCCCAGACCCACTCCTTGGCTTCTGCTTTTTCCACCACGCAGCTGCTGCCCCATGGACACCCAGGAGCCCGCGCTCATCACGGACAAAGTCCAGCAGGACCCGACCCTTGGCCACGCACCGACATGTGGAAGATGAGGCAACCCCGCGCTCCCGCCGAGACGATGCTACTCCATGTTTGGGAAACGTCGCTAACAGACAGAGGTCACCTCAGCGTTTTGTCTCAAGCTCCTGCTTCATGAGCCTGTAAAACCCAGAGCCACGGGGTCTGGTGGGAAGGGACCTTGGGAGCCACCAAGGTGCCACTTGATGTCAGGGCTGGGCTCCCAGTTTGGTCAGGATGGGCCCCCAACCTCAATTCTTGCTCAAAAGCACCACATGTGAACATCCTTCGAGGTAAATAATGTGAAATGAAAATAAAATATTTGGAAAATGGGGGTAATTATTAGGTGCTAGGCAAAGTCCCTGCACAGCCCATGGGAAGGGTTTTCTGCAGCCGCACGGTGCTTCAGTACAGCAGAAACGCCTGGCATGATGAACCCCAAAGTTTTATAATTTTACTAATTTTTAACAGGGACAGACCCTTAATATGGTTCGCTGGGCTTCAGGGTTTGCTTTTCTTTCACATTCCTATTTCACTCAGGTTTTCTGGGGAGATAACACCCACAGCATGCTCACGCCTCAGCAGACCAACTGTGGAGCTTCATTTGGGGATGCTCTGGCAAGCAGGGGCAGTAAATTCCCTCCCAGCTCCTTTCATGACATCTCTCCCCCCGGAGCTGCCAGCACGCACCCTCAGCGTGCCCAGCGCATGCTGGAGCTGTGACCGGCCAAGGGACACGGCTGAAACCGGAGCCGAACCACCTGCAGGCCCTGGTGCCAACCCCTCCGCAGCACTGGACCCGCTCACGCTCCTCTCCTCATGCACAGCCACCCCAGCAAGGGCAGAGCTCCTGTGCCCGTGTCCCCATTGCCAGGAGTATCACCGAGGTTGTCCCCATGCCAAATGAGCAGGAGAGGGAATTTTGGGCTGCTGGATTCATCTGCACCCTCCAAAAAGCCATTTCCAAGCAGCTTTACCCAAGCTGGCGACTCCAGCACCGGCCAAAGTTGGCGAGCGGAGCATCATCTCCCTGAGCCGCTCCGAGCGGTCGCCGGCAATATTTAGGTTAAGCCTCAGGTGCTTATGGCACTTTGCAAATTCAGGCAGAGCTCTTTTTCCAGATGACGTTAAACTCATGCAGCTCTCCCAGCCATAAAGCCTGGGTTAATCAAAGTTGCAATTAAACCTGACAACCGCCTTGTTCAGACTCTCCTAAATATGATTAGGAACAGCTAAAATTAGTCTAATTTAGTGTTAATCATTAATCCTTTTATCCACTCTTAATCCAATTTAAATGTCCACACAACTAGCTTGCACAGACTTTGTTACTCAAATTTAAAACAAAATTGAATTAAATGTTATTTAATTAAATCAACTCAATCCGAGTGCTGCTATAGGAGGCATTTGCTACAGATGATTATCAGCTGCTTGGTTAACCCTCAAAATTATCCTGGGTTCTGTGCTCTCCCTACTGCTCCAGCTCTTAGTACTTTGGGGATTGCATAGACATCTTCATCTATATTAAATTAATTTTAAAAGTACCATTTCCAGCCCTCAGGTTGGAAAAGAGTCTTTCAAACAGAAGGTTCACGAGGGCAAAAGAAAACGTTGCTTTAAAAAAAAAAAAATATATCCTTTTTTTAGGTAAAATGTCACGATTCCAACGCTTCACCCTGACCTTTGTTTCTGGGATTGTGAAGGAGGGAGCGCATTTCACACGGCGGCCTCGCCGTGCAGCCAGGATGGAGGGATGGATGGTGACCTTGAACTTTCCCTAATTGCTGTCTCCTCCAGCTATCTATCTTTTCTGCAATGGTCATTTTTGAAAACACTGCAGAAGAGACAAACACAGCTCCAATGCAGGAATGGATTGCAACCTTTGCTGCCAAGTTGGCAGAGGAGATAAGGACCTTTTATTTAACGAAAAAAAAAAACCCAGACACTGAGGAGGGATAGACGAGTCTTTAGCAACTTTTACAGCCAGTCTTGCAATACAATTTCCTAAGCACATTCAAAACTTTAAAATAAAATAAGAACAAGAAAAACCCTGGCAGTTTCCTTGGAGTGAACGCCCCGGTACGGTGGCTGCAGGGGGGAAAGCTCCATCCTCCCTGGGACGTGCGGGATGTGAGGAGCGAGGGGTGACTCAGCTCCACAAGACAGAAAAAGCACAGACCACAAAACCCCCCCACACTCCTGTGGCTGCAGAGCCGAGGAACATGTGGGTGTTAACGCCGGCAGCACGGGGAGAGCAGGAGGAGAAGGGACGGAGACAGCACGGTCCTTGCCCGGAGGATCGCAAACCAGAGTTTGGAATCGTGACCCCAGCGCAAGCCAGAGTTTAGGCTGGTTTTAATTACAGAGAATGGTTTGGGTTGGAAGGATCCTTAAGGTCACCTCGCCCAAGCCAGTGCAGAGATGTTAGGGGCAGAATTTGGGCAGTGGCAGCTCGCAGGGCAGTTTTTCAGAAGGGAAGGTGTTTAAATGCTACAAATCTCCCCGGGTGCCCCTCCAGGAGATCCAGCCCAGGCTCCTTCACAGCAGCTTTCTTTCTCTGAGCTTTACCTCTTCCCACACACACCAACCACTCCTAAAAGTGCTGCTATAGCATCAGCTCACGCTGTATTGTTATTTCTACATACCGCCCTGGCAGAGCAATTCCCATCATCTCAGCCATACAGATCAGATGAGAAATCTGTCCAGACACCATCACCCCCTCTGGAAAACTAGAAGTTGTAAATTCCAACAACTTCTCGTGGCTTTTAGCAACTTCTTTCAGGTCAGCAGCTGCAGAAACGTATTAATAACAGTCTTAATGTATTAATAATATATGGCGCTTCCAGACAGGGCAGTATACATGCATGGAGGCAGCTGACATAACGTGCTGTGTGTTATTGATGCAATACTGTTCAGCAGCAAGCCTGAACAGTATTGATGCAATACTGTTCAATCATCGTGACAGCGCTGCCTTCTGTTTTTTCCCCCAAATGGAAACACACTTTTAGGTGTAATCACAAGGAGTGACACAACGGGGTTTTACAGAGTTTCAGCATCAAGTCTTAACAGGCTTCCTGTAACTTTCACTAGCTGAGAAATGCCCAGTTATTCTTATTTCCAATAAATGCCCAGTTATACTTATTTCCAAGAAATCAAGGTGCTGTCCCACGCTGCACCGATCCGCTTTGTAATGGTTCGCTTTACCATGAACCTATAGAATTCTTTAACAAACATTTCCACACCTTATTCTGGGTAACACCTTCGTTACGCTTCGCTAAGGCATTTTTGCTTCACCCACTTCACCGCAAGAAAGGGCAGGAAAACATCTGTTTTGCTGAACTGGACCTTGCACAAATGCAAACACCGTAATATTTTATGAGCTACGGCCACAGACCCACCGCCTCACGGTCCCTAGTTCAGTAATTCAGGTATTAAATTAATGTATTAAACATTTCTTACAGAAGCCGCCACAGAGCTGCGCTGCCAGTTGTACATAAGATCTTTCGTTGTGAAATCAGACTGCAGGGTAATTTTTTCGGGGGGGGGGTGTGGTGGGGGGAACGCTAACAAGTTTGGTATATTAAAAAAAAGTAAGGTTTTATTTAGCCTGGCTGGATTAAGGGCAGGAGCTGCCAGGGCGGGGGGGCCGCCCGTGTTGGCGGCGTGTCCGGGACATCCCGGCCCGGCCCCCCCGGCCCCGCCCGCCTCAACGCCGATATAAGGCGGTAGCGGCGGGTTTGCGGGCAGCAGCTGCAGAGCCCAGCCTAGCTGAGCTCAGCCCAGCAGAGCTCAGCCCAGCAGAGCCCGCAGCGCTCACTACCCAATCCCCTGCCCCGCAGCAGCAGCAGCCACCTCGGTAAGGGGGTGTAAGGGGGTGCGATGGGGGGATGCGGGGGGGGACCCGGCTGCTTCTCCCTTTATTGCAACCCGGTTGCGAAGGGTCAGCTCTGCCGGGCAGCTCCTGGACACGGGGCGATGGGGTGGGTGCATTGTCCTCTAGCAAAATAACCAAAAATCTCCACTTAAAGTGGGGCTGGGGGGTGTGTGGAGGGCTTGGAGAGCTGGACACCTTCCTCTGTAACCTCATCTGGGTGTTCCTGCTCCATGGGGGGATTGCACTGGATGAGCTTTCCAGGTCCCTTCCAACCCCTGACATTCTGGGATTCTGTGACCACCGGGGGGGCTCTGAGCACTACAGCAAAAAGCAGCTGGATTTAACTAATGTCCATTTACCTTTCTGTCCTTTTACAGAATTGACATCTTGAGGATCTGCTGTCGAAACGATGGAAACCATGCACGAGCTGATCCCCTTTGCCAAAGAAATGCTCAGCCAGAAGCCCAACAGGAAAATGGTCAAGCTGTACATGCTGGGCAGCGTGCTGGCTTTCTTTGGGGTGGTTATTGGTCTGGTGGAGACAGTGTGCAGTCCTTTCACCTCCCAAGGGATGCTAGATGAGGAGAAGAAACCCACTCCAACGCGAGAGCAAATGCTTGCCCAAAAACAAGAAGATTTGATCTTGGAAAAGAGCAAGAAGGCGGTGGGGACGCAGAGGGCCCTGGTGACCCGGCAGCACGCGTCCTAAGAGCCCGGCACCCAGAGAGGGACCTGAGAGATGCTGCTGTCCCGTCCTACCTGGTGGTGGTTCCAGCAAGAGGAGAGAAAGGTCGGCTGAAGGAGGAGACCGCAACCGCGAGACTTGACAAGAAGCGAATGGTTATATTTGCTGCCGTGCAGCAGTGGGGGGAAAAAATACCTTTTGTTGGTATGCAAACGTGCAAGATGCACAGCATGGTTTCTTATTTTTATTACAGATGCGTTTTACAACATTTTGCAAAAATCAATAAATATTTTATATGGTACCAGTTCTCTCAAGCTGCATTCATTTCAAGTCTTTCAATTAGAGACTTGTGCCTCTGGTTTCTCCCAGAGGGTGGCTCAGGGGACAGTTGAGGGTGGTGGCTGCACCCTCCAAATAAACCCCCCTTGGGGAAGCTGCTCTGGAGCGAGGTGGGTGCATATCTGTACCTCCAGCAGCGCTCTCTGCAAAAATGGGCCAACATAGGTGAGGGGAGGAGGGAGCATTAATCTCACACAGGTGACACACACGTGTCCTGAGCTGGGGTTGTACCTTCCTGGGGTTATCTGGGTTTAACAGCACAGATTCATGTCTCTGCCATAGCCGTACGTGCCCAGAACCATTTCCAAATGCCTTGTCTGTCCCCCAGCAATGCTCTTCACAGGCGATGCCCGCTGCATGGCTAGAAAAAGCTTTAAAAAGAAATTAAACCCCTGTCTTCCCTGGGATGCTTGACAAACCCACCACAGACACCCAGTCGTGCAGAATAATATCAGCTCCCAGTGTTAGAGGGGTGTCACTGATGGAAAAACTGCAGCACAGACGGACACGGCGGCACATTCAGCCTGGGGCGTGTGGGAACTGGCTGTACCGGGGCACCGCCAGGTTCATCACAGGACTTTCACCTGTTGGAGAATCTTTCCTGGACTTAGTCCTGAATGCAACAGGTTCTTAGTGTGTTGTGTTAGCCAAATAAGCCCTCCAGACAGCTGCGGCTGAAAGACCCTGACCATGCTAAGGACACATGGAGAGTGAAATATTCCCTGCCAGCTGTGCCAGGGGCAGAAAATCCCTCCTTATCTGCTCAATGGCAAAGGGAAGGCCAGCAGGGCAGAGACAGAAGCAGGCTACACACCTTGCATGCAAACTGGGGACGTGCCAGCGATGTGCCGCTATCTAGCTAAAAGCAAAACAACCTATACAAACAGCAGGAGATGACAGAAAACGAAGAAGCGCTGCCTGACATCGGTGCCGAACACAAAGCTCCTCCCAGCGCCGCACCAGTTGAGATCAGAATCCAAAAATATAAGAACGCAGTTGAAGCTCACTCGCACATTTTCATAATACATAGCCATGCAATTCATTTTGTTGACAATTATTTCCATCAAAGTGAACCAGCAGCACATTGTGTAGGACGAATCCTACATTCCACACAAAATCTGCACAAAACTCCGTTCAAGCTTTGAATTAGGTGTAAAGTACCTTTTCCTCATGGGAAAAAGAGCAGAGTCCAATTCAACTGAAAATAGCCTTTGATAAATACTTAATTTCGTCCATAACCAAGCCGCTTGGTCTCCGGCAAGGTTGAACAATCCAACAGTTCATTGACACCAATGGAAATTTCATGGGTGAGCCTTAAGGGAGAATTCAGGCCTGAAGAAAACCATGAGCTGATGAGTGTCTGGGGTGTGCTGACCTGAATTCCCCGTGTCCACACTTGGTGTATGGATAAACCAGGGACCTGGATGTCCGTGGCTGTGTCAGGTGTGATACTATTGCCAGCTCTGAGCTCTTGCACATCACTGTAATTCAGAAGCATCGCTGCCGCGGCAGAGCTGAACCCCGGATAAATGGATTAAACTTATCTAATGATCAGGTCTTTGTGGAAGGCAGCTACAAACTTTCTCAAGCATCATTCCCAAGACAAACCTTTCTCTCCGAGTTCTCACCCTGCTCTGTGGGACAGGGACAATTTAAAAAACGAGGAGATAGAGCTGGTCTGGAGCAGCCCAGCCTGCAAGTCCAGGGCTGACCAGGGAGCTCCAGGTGAGCCCATGCAGGTGATCCCCACCCGTTTCGGGGCTGGACCTCAGCTTTGTCTTCACACCAGGTTGGCGGCCGCATCCCTGCTGCCCACACCTCCTCTCCACAGCCACCCAGTCACGGGGCTTTAGGAGCTTAAAGCAAAGAGGTTTGTAGAACAATCAAAATAGTTCTTCCTAAGACAGCTAACGGGATTAGACAGCTAAACCACGGGCTGCGCCGGCGGCTCTGCAGCCAACTCGGTAAAATCGTGTCCTGCCAAGGACAATCTTCTGCCTCCTGACGCAATGCAGGCTCCAAGGTCCTTACCTCCTGCATATGACCCCAAGAGGCCAGGCTGAGAGGTCAGCCTATGCCTTACCGTTCCCACAGCAGACTGCATTGATGTTCGACAGGACCGGCTCTCTACAGAATGGTGAACTCAATGCATATTAACGGCTGATTTTACCGCAGTGACTATATCAAGACTTATTTCAACCACACAATGATAAATTCAGTGTGCGTGGAAGCTTAGTAACCCATTTAACGTCACTTTAACTATGACGAATAACAGACTTGCCAGATGCAGTAGATTACAAAGCTTCAGCGAACTTTCCTGTTTTTAAACCGCGGCACAAGGCTCCAAATCAGCCTCTTCCCCATCCCGCCTGTATTTTGACACCAGACAAACTACAGAAAGCCCTGGGCAACACAACTGTCACAAATACAACCCGTGCAACCACCAAACTGCATCCACGCACACCAGCAATGGAGCACAGTGGGGTCCTTCCGAAAGCCCACGTGTGAATTGCAAAGCGAAACTTTAATTACAAGTACCAGGACATACCAAAGAACAAACCAATGGAATAAGATGTACAGGCAGTACTAGTAAGACACCTCAGGCAAGCCAGAGCGTAGAAGCATATGGAGCATTTAAGGATCAGTTAAACCCAAGTCTGGAGGGATAAGCTCTTGAGGAGACCCACACATTGCCCAAGGTATGGGTTTCATTGCTGAGCTTAGATGAGGTTCATTTTCTTTAAGACTTGTCTGAATCTAGTTTAACATATAAATGTGATATTTGCCTGGTGCCTTAAATCCTCAGGAAGCGGGCATGACATCTGGTGAGTATTTGAATCCATCCCGCAGCACTTCTTCATAGATCTTATTTCAGCTTGGAGCTCTTGTCCATCAGGCCTCCATCAGGTGGAGTTGAAGGCCAAAAACCCAGCAGCCCTCCCTCATGGGCCCATTGCTCCAAGGGCACGAGCCAAATGTCTTCAAAGTCCTCACTCGCTATTTGCAGTTGGGAGTCTGGATGTTCCAAGAGCTGCCAGGCTAAAATTAGGGGCTCAGATAAGTCTATCAGGCCCTGACACCCAACACCAGGGGCACTGGGATAGTTTGGCCAAGACTCAAAGCACCCACAGTACCAATCAAATATCAAGGTAGCGATTCCCAATTTGGTCATGCAGGAATAAATCAAGCACTTAGAAACTTCTTAAAGATCACAGTATTTTCTCTAAACCAGCACTGAGTAGAAATATCATGTCAAACCAAATCCAGTCCTACAAATACCTCAAGTATCCTGTGGGATCTGAGGGTGCATTTTTGGGGAGTGGTGGAGCTGTGACAGCGATGCTATTTGCAGGAGATTGGCACAAGAAGCCACATCTGTCACACGCACACATCTGTCACCGCCCAACGGCATCAAGTTGACATGCACATCAGCCCAATGCAAATATATCTGAGGGCAGCTCTTTGTAATGGTGGTATCCATAAAGGAAATAACTCAATCTGTGCTTGCAGTCAAGTATCCCGGGAGAGCTGGGTATGAAAAATGTTTTAATGCCTACGTGACAAGGTGGGGGGAAAGAAAATCCTCTGCATTTAACAAATATTTGATAATGGGTTGGAAAAAAGCCAAATATCACTTAAAAGAGGAGGTGGGGGGGAAGTGGTATCCTAATTCCTGCCAAGTGCTTTTGAGTCCCTGAGTTGCACGTACTAACCTGCCCCAGGAACACGCTCCCCAGCAGCTCTGCCTGGCTGCTGTCACAACAAGTTTCCTTCATGTCTTTATTTCCTTCCAGTGAGCTCCAGGCAGCACTAAGTGAAGAAGCTCCCCGGCACAGAGCAGCAAGCACAACGCTGAGCATTGCCCCTTGGAAAACACGGCTTCGAACAGACCAGTGATACAGAAGCAAAATGCAACGGGGGGGAAAACATCCAGGATAACTGGGGTGAAGTTGTTGCAGAAACAAGAGGCTGCTCCCCCACGCTCCTGGGGTTCTATCGACCAGGCACAGCACCAGGTCCCCTCTGCCAAGGCACAGCGGGGCCAGGACCAACCCAGATCAGAAAACGCTTCTCCGCAGTCTCCTCTCCATTCCCTCGCTCCTCGCCCCCAGGAGAAGGTTAAAAACAAGTTCTTAAGTTGCAGAGAGCAAAACAAACCCAGAAAAAGCCACGAGTGGGAGTGAGGAGCAGCAGTGCCCTGGGAGGGTGGGCGAGAGCAAACCCACATCACAGCAAAGCTGCTGCTGGTGCAGCCCCCAGCCCTCCCGGAGCCACAGCAGCAAACCCCCCGCTTCATTTCCAAACCCAAGACGGAACATAAATATTTCCTAAGGGAAAATTTGAAGCTATATCCAAGATATGCAGTATTTCAATCCTTTATTATAAGCTAGTTTCACATAAAAACCCCAAACCAACCCACAATTCTCATTAAACACCACACCAGCACAGCAAGAACAGCATTTGGCTCTGTACCCATGGGGCTGCCGCTGGCCCTGCATGTCCCCACATCAACACAGAGCAAAGAGCACGATACCTTCCAAATTGTGCTTCCCAAGCACAATACGCTTGTGGACGGTGCACAAAGGTTGGCAGTTAATTGCTTTACTGCAGTAAAAACAATATCTGCAAAGAGCCTCCCTCCCTGCTGGCAACACAACGAGATCGCGGCTGAGGTGAGGTTAATTAGTTCATTTTTTTCAAGCTGAGGAATGAAATGATTGCCCCACGATCATGACCCTGAGTTCAAAGCAAAGGGAGGCTGGAAAAGGCAAAGTGACTGTACCGGTGTTATCTGAGCAAGTGTGGGTTGAGTGCTTCTTATCAGAGAGAAAGTTGAGACTGTAGCAGAAAAGCAGAAAAGAAAGAAAACCAAAAAAATCTGTGAAGCAGAATCAATGCCAAAGCACCACTGCCCAACCAGGTATGTTGCTACATGAAATAATCTTTGTTTTTGAGCTGCAATAAGGGAGAATAAAATGATAATTCTTTCTGGCTGGTTATGGTCTGAGGGGGATAATCACAGCATTGGGCCCACGGTGCAGCCCGTGTGTTACAGATGAGGCTCTTGCCCCAGCAAAAACGGCTTTTCCTGCTAGGAAAGCAGCAGCTGGAGCGAGGAACACACACAGTCCCCACAGGGTGTCTCCATCCCACGTACCGCAGCAGGTACCGGTGCTCTGCGATGAAGATCCCGGCATCAGGCCAAGGCTGGAGCATCACTCACACCTATCGCCCAAGACTGATAGCTCTGAGTGTGCAAGCGGGTGTTACGGGGTTTTTCCTCACACTGTGTTTGCTGAAAAGTAAGAACAAAGCTTTTGCACAACTCAAAGCAGGAACTATGGCAACAAGGACCCTTTATTTCTTTACAGAAAATAACATTCGGTATTTCATTGCAAACCTCCCTGTGCCTGAACAGCCCCTTGGAGCTGAGGCGGTCGCACCCCTGGTGATAGGTTCAGCTCACCCCCTGCTCCCTCATCTGCTCCCAGGAGTGCAGAGAGGTGAAAACTAAATAAACCCTGCCTCAGCAAAGCATTTTTGAAGCTGTTTGGGGGTGGTGCATGGTGCTGGACCCCTGCTGCCCTGCATCCCTGTGCCAAGCAGCTGCCTCGGGGCACAGAGCAGAGGTGCCGTGGGGAGCACAAGACCTTTGCTATGTGTCCCTCTGCGTGTCCCCCCCACAGTACAGCAGTCCCCAGTTGCTCCCCCATTCCCTGACCCATCACAGGTTTCTCGGCAGCGACCAGACCCGGGTTTTGCATCTCCGCATGCGGTGCCAGCGGGAACCGCAGCCGATGTTTAACCACCTGCACCGAGGCTGCCTCTGATGTTCTCCAAGTGAAACTTGATGCTGCTCGGCAAAAGACACACCTCTTCCAGGGTGTTGTGCAAAATTCTGCATTTTAACGTAGGACAGGAAATATGAAAAGAGCCGGGCAGAACCCAAAGAGCACCCTCGGTTAGGCCGAGGTTCGCCAGCTTCAGCCCAGAGCAAATCAAAGGGTTTGCTTCACTTATCCATCCACCCGTGATTTTTCCAGTGCTTTGGAAGTTGCAGCTCCTTCGCTAACAGGTTTTAAAGGATTTGCATTGCCGCTTCTCTCTGGAGCAGCTCTGCAGAGGGTTTTTTTTCCTCCCTTCTCTTTCATGCTTTATTTCCTGACTCCACAGTGGGATGGGTCGGTTGCAAAAGATTCTCTTTCCCTTTTTGGGATTGGTTTTGGCCTTCTGGTTTTATTCTGCGAGGGAGAATTTCAAACCGGGTAAGTGTTAAAAGTGAATATGTCTTTAAGGAAAAAATATTAAAAGCCACATTTGAGTGTTTTGCATAGAAACTGCACAGAGCTTGGACCAAACCATGCCTGAGCCTTTGCGTGATGGCTGATACTGGAAAGTTGTTTTAACAATGGTTTGAAATCAAACGAGCAAGTAACATGCAGAAATACTTTGATGAAACAGGTGAGGCAGAGGGTCCAAGACTGAGAGGGCTCTGAACGCTCCACTGTCCCGTGTGCAGCGAAAGAATTTATAAGCATGGCTTTGAAATGTTGGCTTTTAAGTTTTGAAGCATGCACTTAGTGGATGATTTTAACTATAAAATAAGTGGGGGTGTTTATAAGCTGCGTCCTGACTTCTGGAAAAAACAAACTGCTGAAAGAGTGGAGCATTGTCCCCGTGTCACTGCGGTCGGTGAGGAGCTGCAGCTGCTCCTCCGCAGCTTTTCCCAGCAGAGCAAGAGACGTCCCGGTGCTGGACGCTCCGCATTGCAGGCTCACTTGGCTTCCAGTTAACTACTTACTCTCAGGGATTTTCTTTTTAAAGAGGGTTTGGATAAATTAAACCCCTGTGCCTTTTTGCCCCCGTTCAGAGATGCTGAAAGGAAAGCGGGTGATTGTCACCGGAGCGAGCACCGGAATCGGAGAGCAGATGGCGTATCACCTGGCGCGGATGGGATCCCACGTCTTCATCACAGCACGGACAGAGGCCAAGCTCCAGAAAGTAAATGGCAAGCTGAGCACTCACACACGCATGTCCACAGCGCTACACACACAAATACACGAAGGCCAGTCTCACACTGCAGGTACATCACATGTATGTGCGCACGTGTAGTTGCCATGGTGCAAATACTCCATGGACACAGTTACATTTATGGGGATGCATAATTGTGCCGTCTGGGGCTCATGCATGCACAGAAATCCCTCTCCTTCAGATTCATGCACTCTGCATAGCACATATTATGATATTTGAACTTGCTTAGTTATGTACACATATCCCCAAACACACAGGCTCCCTCAGCACACACACCCTCATTCCAGGGCAGTGATATACAGCCCCTGCTCACCCTATACACATGCAATTCCACACCGATAAAGAGCCAGACTGCCTTGGGTAACGCATATTTTTTCAGGCTCCCTTTGAAGCTTAAGAGGCTCTAAACATACCCCTAAAACTCCTAAAGCACAGTTTTAAGGTGGGAACGCACCCCAGGGAACAGGGACACCCTCTGTTTCGCTCCCGCGCCGGGATCGCCGGGGCAGGGACGGGTTTCTGACGCCAGGTGTTGGTGCGGCAGGTGGTGCAGCGGTGCCTGGAGCTGGGGGCAGCCTCTGCCCGCTACGTCAGCGGCTCCATGGAGGACACGGCCTTCGCCGAGCGCGTGGTGCAGGAGGCAGGGACCGCGCTGGGTACGTTCACAGCCCGCTCGCCAAAAAACACAGCGGGACGCTGCATCTCAGGACATGGGTTAGCGCCAGCGTTGGGTTAATGGCTGGACTCTGATCTTGAGGGTCTCTTCCAACTAAAATGATTCTGTGAGCCCTCCCTGGCCATGCTGCTTTTTGCCGCATGCCCACTACAAAAATAAAAAGCAGGGGGGATGGAGATAGGGCAAGACGGGAGAGATTTCCCCTCCCTGTTTCTGCCCTTTGCAGTCCCGCTTCTCCATCCACCCTCATTGCTCCAGCTCAGACTGATCTGCGCTCTCGGTTTCAGCTCTGTGCCCTCATGACATCCTGTCCCAGTGTCATAATCCTGGATTTCATCACCCTCAGCTCCTGTGGTCTGAAACCATCCGCAGGCCCCCAGCAGCTTTGCTATTGCGGTCACAGGTCAAAGCTGCAGAAATGTGGAATTTTCGGCTCGGTGCAGAGCGCCCCGGACCCACAGAGAATTCCCTTGTGCCACAGTATTTGTGGTTTGAACCAGAATAAAAATAACTTTTTAAAATAATAATAATTTTAAAAAATCACAAACGTTTTACCAGCAGACACCGTCTGGACTATATGCTCACTCCAGAGATGACAGGCCACAGCTCTGACTCAAAAACCTTATTTCTTTTGATTACATGTACCCTGCTCCCAGGAAAGGTTTTGCTCTGCTGTTTGCAGCCCTCTCCCACCCAGCACTAATGCCTTGCTCCTCCGCTCGCAGGAGGCCTGGACATGCTGATTCTTAACCATGTTGGCGCATCGTACTTTGGTTATTTCAACGGGGACGTCGGGCACGTCCGAAAGCTCCTGGAGATCAACTTCCTGAGCTACGTGGCCATGGCCACGGCCGCCCTGCCCATGCTCAAGGAGAGCGGAGGGAGCATCGTTGTGGTTTCATCTATGGCGGGTGAGTGGGGAGCAAGGGAGGGGACGTGGGTTGATTTTCAGAAGGAAGCAGCATGTAGAGACATCCTAAAGGAACCAGAACTGCTTAATGCACTCAAAAAACCCCAACCTAAATGCAGTTTTTGCATTTTCTCAATAGAATTTGTTCTCTGATGCAATGCAATTGCCCCAGCTTGCTTTTTGACCAGCCCTGTAATTAAATCCCACGCCCTGGTGTCAGGCTGGTTAGAGCAGCAGAGCTCCTACACCTCCGGTTTTTATGGAGAAAAATGGAAGCGCAATAATTTCTCACTGCATTGGTTCTCTGACCATTCATCTTGGTTTCGAAGGTCAAGTTCCTGATAATATTTGCAGAGTTGTTGACTGACTCTATTCACAAAAACATGACTCTGTTCTAATAAACTTTTGTTAAGTCAGGAAACTAAATTACTAACAGATGTCCCCAGTGACAACTGGTATGTCGGTTAGTCTTCTGGTGAGCAGATTAGCTCAGTATCCAGAAACAAGAGCATAAACTTTGCTCCATCTCTCCCCCCTGAGGGTTCTGTAGTTCCTGTGGGTTGCAGAGACATGAGCCATGGTGTTGGCCTTAAGACCTTAAAGAAGCTGCAAACTGACAGGAATATTTGTAATGCTGCTGTTCAGGTGCCAGGATGACATTTCACTAAACTCCCTTTGGGTAAAACACTTTACCTGATGAAGAGCAAACAAGAGGTTTGGGCAGAGCAGCTTTCCGTGCTATAACAGAACTTCCCTCTGTGTCCAGGTAAAGTCGGATTTCCCTTTACGGTTCCCTATTCCGCAACTAAGTTTGCCTTGGATGGATTTTTCAGCTCCCTGAGGCAGGAATTCGCCATTCAGAACGTTAATGTTTCCATCACGCTCTGCATCCTCGGCTTCATCGATACTGGTAAGATCAGTGCTGTTTAATCTGGCTGATCAGGACCCGAGCATCACCTTCTCAGCTTCTTATCCAGCCCTGCAAGCCCCTCTGCCACCAGCTCTCCCCTTTCACCTCTGCTGCTGCTTTTCCTGCAGCGCTGCTGTAGCACCAGTGCATGCAAAACACACTCTGGGGGATCCTACCTCTCTGCAACCAAAAAAATAGTTCCAAAACTAACTTCTTTCCCCTGGCTACATAGAACTAGCTACCGCACATAGGCTGGCACAGCCTAACTAACGTTCAGTTAGTCCGAATGGATGTGCCAGCCACCTGTCTCCCATTAATCCCTTCTGTTGGTGCAACAAGATCATAAAGTCATTTTTTTTTGGAAGAGACCCTCAAGATCAAGGCCAACCATTCCCGCACCCCTAGCACTGCCCCATGTCCCTGGGAACCTCATCTCCAGGTCTCTTTAACTCCTCCAGGGATGGTGACTCCAGCACTGCCCTGGGCAGCCTGTTCCAATGCCCCACAGCCCTTTGGGGAAGAAATTGTTCCCCACATCCAACCTCAATCTCCTCTGGTGCAACTTGAGGCCATTTCCTTGCATCCTATAGAAACATTTCTACCAAGCTTGACTTCTACCAAGCAACACGGATGCAAGTGCACCATTAGGGTGGCTCGCACAGCTCTGCATGCCTTGGGCAACGACGAGGAATTCCACGTGTGTCTGATTTTAACAAACATGTTGCAAGCCCTGCTCTCCCTGCTTCCCCACCACCTATTGAGACAGTGCCCCTGACCCTCTCCCTTTGTTCCTCGGCCTCCCACTTAGCTCCCAATCTTCTCCCGTTGCTCTTCATCCTCTCCCATTGCTCCTAAACCCTCCCCCTTTGCTCCTCGCCCCCTGACCGCTCCCGCCCGCGCAGACAGCGCGGTCCGCGCAGCCGCAGACGTGCTGCTGGTGGCGCCGGCGCCGCGGGAGGAGTGCGCGCTGGAGATCCTGCAGGGGGCGGCGCTGAGACGGCGCGAACTCTATTACCGGTACGGCGGGACGCGGCTGCCGCTGCTGCTGCGGGACTGGGCGGCCGAGCTGCTGGACTACCTGGTACGGAGCCGCTACCGCCTGGACGCCATGAAGGGGACGTCCCCTCAGCAGCCCCCGAGCGCTTAAAGGGTTTGGAACGAACGGCGGGTGCCGGCGCGGGAGGGTTTCGCCGGTGCAACAGCGTCCCCTGGCGGTGGAGACGCGGCGTTGCAGCCCCGCCGCTCCTCCCGTTCGAAATGAATCTCCGCTTGTGCTTTGACAAGTTAATTGTTTTTCAGTAGATGGTTATCGCCTCTGACGGGACGGGCACACAGCGCGGTGCTGCGGGGAACCCGCCGTGTCCCGTCTGGTTGGACCCATTCCCTTCCCCAGAGGAGGGAACAGTAATTCACCTAATTATTAAATAAAATTTACTAACCTAACAGTTCTGCGTGTTTCGTGGGGATTCTCATACACTCTTTCTCCATTACTAAACGCTGCTGTAAACGGGCACAATTCCTTGCCTTCCGCAGGAAGGTTGAACCCCCGCAATGATCTTTAGAATGATGGAATTGTTCAGGTTGGAAAACACCTTTAAGACCATCAAGTCCAACCATTAACCTGGCACAGCCGAATCCACCACTAAAACATGTCCCTAAGCACCATATTTACATGTCTTTTAAACCTTTCCAGGTAAGGTTCCACCACTGCTCCAATGTTTGACAGCTCTTTCAATTAAGAGTTTTTTCCCCAATATCCAATCTAAACCTCCCCTGGTCCCCTTCGTTATTTCATTTTCAGAACAACTTTTTAGCATGTTTTTCTTTGCTTAGTAGCCAAATGAAGCGCAGGTTTTCACCCCAAGCAAAGCTTCCCAAACTTGGCAGACAGTTTCTTACACAAACATTATAATTGGAAGATGCTTTCTAGACACATGGAGCTGCTGAATCGCCACCCTAAGCCGAGAGCTCAGACCCCACCAGTGACACACATCAAAGGCAAAACCAAAGCATGAGCCTGTAGTGGTGCACAAGTTGATGTACTTACATCTAATATGGTTCTGGCCATCCCAGCACCAACTACTACATCTCGCGAGACGAAGAAATGCAAAACCTCCCCAAACCCTTCCCACTGAAGCACTCAGCATCCGTTTGCTCTTCCATTTCTAAAGGAAATCACCAAGCAGCATTTCTGTTCTCCTCATCCTGAGATCGCCTACACAAACCAGTGCACATGCACTGGGCTTTGCCCTTTAAAATTGCTCTTTCAGAGAATTATTCGCAAACCCGTTCGCCATATGCCCAGGCAGATGCTGAGCAGTGCAACATGCAATGCTTGTGAACGCTGAAGATCTTTATTACCATTCGCCCGCCTTGCTCTTTTACTGCCTTTTGCCATCAGTGGATTCCTCAAGAGAACAGCACAATTTTTTAGGGATAAGAGCCACCAAACAAACTCTCAGTATTACACCAACAGTGATATCATGTAGGATAAGCCAGAAGCACTGATAATGGTCTAAAAACACGAACTTTGCCAGCGCTCCTCTCTCTAATTATTAATATGAACCTGTACCGCAGTACTGTTGCTGACCAACAAATCCACCAGCAAGGAAGGGAAGCATTTTATCTGCTTTAGATGTGGAGTGGAGGAGAGCGGAGGATGTCTGTCCCATGCAGGTCTGCACCAAGGGGACACGGGTGTCCCGTTCCCAAAGGCAGACCCCAAACAACACGCTCACCGCTCTATGGAGCCGGAAGCTTTTCAGTTCCTTCCCTTCAACACTCTCAAAAAACACACCTGAAACTCCTGGCAGGACAAAGGTGCACAGCCTAAAGTCCAAAGCAACGCCCTCTGTTCGGTTAATGTTTGCTAAATCACAGGAAATACAAAGAAAAGGTCAAACAGATACCAGCAAACTTGTGCAAGATAAGAACCGGTTCAAAACTGCTATAACTCCCTGCCCTGTTTGCAACCTACTGACGCATCCACCTCCCCGACATCAGAGCCACGGAATTTGTCTCGCTCCTGCCTGCACTTTTGCAGAGGGATGGGTCTGTTCTTGAAGATTTTCATCCCCTTGCTGGGACTGGTGCTGGCATTTTATTTCTATTCAGCACCTGAGAATTTCAATGAAGGTAAGTCACTGGAAAAAACACGCTTTAAAACCACAACCAGGCGGCTGCTTCCGGAGCAGCAGCGTGTGCCCATGCGGAAGAGCATGGGCCACTTGAAGGGCCTTTCAAAATGCAGCTGAAAGCCAAAATATGGGAGGGCTGAGGTCTCAAAATATGGGGGGGCTGAGGGAGAGCACAGGCAGCCCCCAGTACAAGGGGTCAGAGCACCCTGTGCCACCAAGGGAAGCTCATGGGATTACACTGGGTCTGCTGGGACACACACCAAGCATCCAATCTCGGTAAATTATTTAGGAAACACACAGTTCTCCACTTTAAACATTTAATCCTTTTATTAGTCAGCCCTTGCTGTTTCCAGAAGCTGCCGCTAGACCAGGCTCAAGCCTCACATGTGCTGCTCACCGAACTGGGATTAACGACCAGACTCCAGTTGGGGTTTGCATGAATGGTGTGCGCTGCACCGGAGCAAACGGGAGCCACAGCGCCCGTGCACGAGGGGACCGTGCGGACTGTGCCAGCTCTGAGCTCTGTCCCCTCCATTCCAGAAATGCTCCGGGGGAAACGGGTGATCGTGACGGGCGCCAGCAGTGGCATCGGGGAGCAGATGGCGTATCACCTGGCGCGCATGGAGACCCACCTGCTGCTGACGGCACGGACAGAAGCCAAGCTGCAGAAAGTAAAGGGCAAGCCGAGGATGCTGGGCTGGCAAAACTCGTTTGCAATCCAGAACCTCACATATGGGTAGAATGGAGATATTCACCTCAGACCGCGCATGTGGGGATGCCAGATACCCTATGGATCCACCCCAGCGTGACCCCGTTCTAGCACACACATCCCCCACTGCTACAAGTTGTATTTTCAGTGCTGAGAGCACAGTGTTTCTTTCTCTGCAGTCTTCAGCTGTGAATTCTGATCTCCACCACCAAGAAGAACACCGGGTCTGATCAACCCTCACCTTTTCTCAGAGCCTGAATTGTTTTTGGATCCCTTATACAATGAAATCAAAACTAAGCAATCAGATCCCTATTTATAAATACTAAACATCTGGCTCAGATGTGCCATCATTTAACTCTGCAGCCAGAGCAAAGTGTGTCCTCCCATGAAGGGATTAGGGTTTCCAGCAGGATAGGGACATGTGCTGCCCATCAGCCCCAAGACAGCAACAGCCTTTGTGGGATGGAGGGTCCACGGAGGGGGGTCTGTTGCCAACACCCTTCTCACTGTCACAGGTCGTGGAGCGGTGCCTCGAGCTGGGCGCCGCCTCCGCCCGCTACGTGAGCGGCTCCATGGAGGACACCACGTTCCCCGAGGTGCTGGTGAAGGAGGCTGAGAACACCTGGGGTAGGCGGTGGGGAGCGGCCCTTCCTCCCTCCCCAACACACACTGCTATGTTTTAGGGCCCTCCCAGCCACTGCTTTGTTTTGAGATGCTGGTTGCTGATAGCAGACATTCTCTGCTTCCAGGGGGTCTTGATATGCTCATCCTCAATCACATCGGTCACTCCTACTTCACCTACTTCAACGGGGACGTCGGGCATGTCCGAAAGCTCCTAGAGACCAACTTTCTGAGCTACGTGGCAACGACGGTGTCTGCCCTGCCCATGCTGAAGGAGAGCGAGGGCAGCATCGTTGTGGTTTCATCCATTGCAGGTGAGCACGCAAGGGACCCGGCTCTCCCTGCCCACAGCCCTTCCTCTGCCTGCTAAGGATCCCTGCTGCAGCTCTTCTCCAAAAAGCATAATAAGGACCATAAGGCAGAGAGCTGGGATCAGCACATTATATATATCCTGGATGCACAATTCAAGCCCTCTGGAGGATTTATATTCTGTGCCCTGTCCTGCTAGTCTATTTGCAATGACTAATCACCTCCATGTGTTGCAGTCCATTGTACACTCCTGCAGATTATTTTATGCGCATGGCCACATATTACACATGCATTTGCTATTCACGGGTGTATATGCAGGAATACAAGAACAGTATCACCCACAACTGAAGGTACTTCATGCAGTCGTATGCCATATGTTACATTTTAAACATTCCTGCATTTGTTTCTCTCAAGCATTAATGACAGCTTAATCCATCACCCTAAATTGCAAGGGGATGGATGCAGCCTGGTGTCTGCCCAGCACGCCAACCCTGCCATTGTGTCTCTGCTCCAGGTAAAGCTAGCTCTCCATTTATTGCTCCCTACGCTGCAACTAAGTTTGCTTTAGACGGGTTTTTCAGTTCCCTACGACATGAATTCATCATAGACAAGGTCAATGTCTCCATCACGCTCTGCATCCTGGGCTACATCAACACAGGTAAGCTCAGCATCTCCAGGGCCCCGCGACTCGGTGCATTCCCAGAGCCAAGCCAAGCCCACCACTCACCCCAGGCTGTTGGACCCTCAGCCTGTGCAATTGTGGAAATGGGACCCCAATTTGTCCTTTAAAGAGTTTTCAAAAACTCTTCAAAAAGTTTGGTCCCAGATCTTAGACTCCGCTCTTCTTGCGGCAAACCCAAGGGAGGTACAGATTCCATCCTACAGTCATGCAAGGGATGGAAAAGATGGGAAGAAGGTTGCTATAATTGTTTTTTAAAAATTCATTTTAAATATTCTATGCTTTCTAAGTAGGCCTGACCCCCAGAGTTTGTGGGTTTGTTAGAGGAAGCTACAGACACCCCGCCTGAGCTGGTGGTGCCTGCGGCAGCCCCTCCATCCACCGCTGCTCCTTGTCCCTGCAGAGAGCGCGGTGCGCACCGTGTCCCACGCCATCCACGACACGCCGGCGCCCAAGGAGGAGTGTGCCCTGGAGATCATCAAGAGCGGGGCGCTGCGCCGGCGGGAGCTGCACTACCCGGCCAGGGTGGTGGGCAGCACGCTCCTCCTGCGGGACATTGCCCCCGAATTCCTCGACTCCCTCATCAGGAGCAACTACAAGTTGGAAAACATCAAAAGAACGTAGCCCGTGGGGCGGTGAGCGTGCCGGGACACCTTGGGCCAGGCGTGAGGGATTTGGGTGTTAATCTGGCTACACAGGTGCCCTTTTCCTTACCACCGGAGGCACCCTGTGCTGATGCACCCTGGCAATCCAAGACAGGACGCACAAAGCATGTAACACACAACATGAAAATGTCCTTTTTTTTTAAACGAACTCTTGCAACTGGCTCTTTGCAACCAAGAGGCACTTCAGAGAAGCTCCTGCTCATCCTCCAGAACCTGTTCCCCCACTGAGAGCCACGAAGGCAGCAGCACCGAGTGCGGTGGGAAGGGAGCTGAGCCACATCCCAGAACGGGCCAAGCAGCACAAACCACCCGCAAGAGGGTCTTTGAACTGGGAAACTTTTTGTCATGTATCCCTTCTAGGCTGGTCTTTGTAAAAATAAATCCTATATTACTTTACAAGATCTCTTTTATTACTTGTGTTCCTTTTCCACGTGCATGGGCACAGAGCCCTTATCAGTTAAACCCACCTCCCTGCACAATTTGCATTAACGCAGCTTTCACTTCTGCAAAGACCTTAACGAATTTCTGCCATTTGTGACCTCTCCTCAACTGCCAATACACACTTTTTTTCCTTTCCAATCTGCAAGAAGCCTTAAAATAATAACATTACTGTACTTCCCCAAGTCTGGATTGCTCTACCCCAAAGCAGCTCGGGGACACTCGGTCACAAAGCGTCACAAGCAGCTCCGTGAACCCGCACTCGACCTCCGCGTGTTGGGGACCGATAAAGGGAGATGGCCCGAAAGATAACTGCTGGCTCTGCTAAGAGAGAAGCTGGAGACTTTGGGGTCCCGAGATAACCCCCACCCCGCCGTGAGCAGAGACAGGAACCGGGGCTCGGCTGCGGCCACAACGTTTCCTGTTTTACATTCAAGAGAAAGAGCGAGAGCAGCAAAATGAGGTGGTTGGCAAGACGATGGCAGTTGGAGCGTGTCCGTGCCCGATAACCCCCCTGCTCACCCAGAGCCGACAAGGGGTAGGACGGGACCCCTGGGGGCAGGTAAGTGCCCACAGCACCGGGGCCGGCAAGGGATGGAGGGGAGCAGAGGCTGCTGCACCAAAAGCAGCGGTATGCACCTTTTTTCCTCGTTTTTCACCCCACTTTCAGCCTACGTGATTGACACTGGGAGGCTGGAACATGAACCAACAAGACGCGCTTATTTTTTCTCATTTCCCTTGAAGCAAGAAGTGTAACAGCTTGGAAAGCAAAGATAAAGGACATGTTTGTTAATTAGAGAGGGTAATTGGGGGTAACAGGAGGAAACAGAGTATTAGCTTGTCGAGAAGGCCTCAACAGTTTGCTCAGCGTGGGGTGAGTATTTTCTTACTGGACTGTGTATTTCTTTAAGTCTTACTTTGCTTTAAAGCGCATTTTTGGTTAATTGAGGTGGGAGAGGTGCTGAGCTGGTCCTGATGGGAGTTACCGGATGGGCAGGGACAGAGCAGCAAATCTGACAGCTGGATTCACCGAGCAATTTGGCTATTTCTAAAATTAAGAAAAACTAGTTGAAAAAAAGGCATTTAGAGACACTCCAGGAGCTATTCAAAAAAAAGAGAATGCTCAAAAATTAATAAAAAGCTTTGACTACACCACAGCTAGCACAAAGACAATAAAAAGAATTACAAATAAGATTTTAAAGCAGACTAAAAAGCACTGAGGTATTATATACGTAAATAGGGTTTACTTGTTCCCATTTTTTTTTTTCCATTAGATTCAACAACTTCCTAATTGCTTGAGACAGAATGAGACCAATGAAGCTTCAGTGGTTTTGTTTGACACTGAAGGACACTTCACTTGAATTTTCAGACACTAAGAGTTATTTTTTCCCCTCTTTCCTACCTTAATGTGATTTACTATGAGAAAAGCCAACACCAGATCCAAGCTGATCCCCCCACCCCGGTGGGACAGGAGCCCTCTGAGCATCCTTCACGGGATGTCCAGCCCCTTCACTGCCGATGGGGCGAGGGGACAGGAGATGGGGACAAAGCTTTCGCTCCTCCATCACATGAGGACTCCAGAATCAGTGTCCGATACCTCATGTTTATTTAAACTTAAAAATAATCAGTTTTTGCTCAAATCGTGTATTTTCCAGTGGTTACACCAGGACAGAGGACCCTGAAACAGACCGGCAGAGCTGCACCCACCATGATCAACCAGCCCCGGAAGCGCCGGGGTGAGAGCTACGATGAGAAGTGCGAACGGCGGCATGAGATGCGGGAGAACCTGCGACGGCGGAACAACGTGACGACCTGTCGGCACCTCGGGAGGGGGCCAGAGGGGTCCCCGCAGAGCCCCCGGCACAGGGAGTTCCTGAGGAGGAGGAACCTGGTGAGCGATGCTGGGAGGACATCGCTGGGACAGGAGCCTGGAGGACACGTCCCCATGGGTCCCTCCTTGCAGGTGGAGCCCGGAGCGCCCGTCCTGCCGCAGGTAACACAGCCCCCAAAGTGCAGCTTGCTGCTCTGACCCACAGAAGCATCCACAGCCCGTCCACAACAGCATCAGTCAAAAAAACAAGAACGCACCAACAAAAAAGTCCATTTCCTGACAAACCACCAATGTTGTCACCTCCCTTCTGGAGTGCTCCTCTCCCAAACCTTGAACCTGAGGGAGATTTTTCCACCATTCTTCTAAGTACAACCCCACATCCCAGCTTTTGCACTTACACAAATTATTTTTACCCTTGAAAAGTGAGCTCTAAATGCCTGGCTTCCCTCCACCACCTTCACTGTCAGCAGGAAGGGTGCAGGAATTAGGAGACTCCCTGGTACTCGTTACAGCAATCCAGAGGAGTCGCTGCCTTGAATAACATCTATAGAAAGATGCAAGGAAAACACCCCAATCCCAGAGCCAAACAGGTTTCCTTCTAAATTTATATTTCGTGCAAAAATAACAATTCCCTGCGTACGTTGCGAGTTCATCCTAGGGGCTTCACAAACCTACGTGAGCAAAGACAGTCAAACATGAGATGATTTCCAGGCACGCACACCCACAAGATCCCTTTGCAGAGCAATTACCTCCCACTGCTGTTTGTTTCGCTGGCTTTAATCACCTGCTAGACAGCAGGAATCTGGAACAAGCATTTACACGTACCCAGCCCATGCACGGTGCCTTCCCCTGCCTGCTCTTGCAGGGGTAACAGGGTGTTCCCAAGCCAGCAGGTTTCCCCACAGAGCTCTGGGGCTGCTGCAGCCAAAGCAGCAGATCCTCACAGATTCGTTATGGTTCCTTGGCATCTCCTTGATGCTCTTCACCCAGTCGCTGTGGGGACAAAACCTGACTCGGCCACAGCCCCTTCCCCTCTGTTCCTCCCAGCCTGGTCTGGAAAGATGCTGACCTGAGCTGCCCTCTCATTCCAGCACCCCCAGAGCTGCCCCACATTCCCCCCGGCACGCTCCCCGCTCGGCCTCAGCGTCCCCCTCGGCATTTTGGCAGAAACCATCCCCAGGCGAGGAGCCTCCGTGAACACCCAAGGTAGGTGAGGGATGCTGGGGTTTCCCAGCACAACAGTGTCCGCGGCATTTCCCTCCCATCTCCAAGTCCCCATCGAGTGATTTGGGGTGTGAACCAGCAGCTCCCCTCTAAGCCGAGCTCCCACACCAAGTCTGAGCTCCTGCTGCAAACTGTTCAGAATATTTTTCCTGTGGAGCGATAAATCAACCCCTTGCTCAAGCCCCCGGTCTGCTGAGCAGATGCTCTGCCCTACAGAAGAACCTACAAGTGATGCCACCCCCAAGACAGCCAAGAGGGACATGCAGACAGAACATCCCAGCCCCTGGGGCTCTGGGATCATTCACATCCCTTCCCTTTGCTTTCACAGGAACACAGACCCTTACAAACCCCAGCACAGGAGTGAAAGACTCGAGCCAGCAGACAGAGTAAGATGGTCCCATCCTTCCTCCCTGGGCTACAAATCCCAATACCTGTGGGGGAGTGGCTTCCAATGCTCAGACCCAAATGCATTTCACCTCAGCACGAGCTCTCACTGTAAAAAATCCCCAAACTCCATTGGGGCTGCTTCAGACACCCACAGTAACACACTTTCCTTTTTATTTCAGTTGTGGAATAGCAGTTTTAAATAAGGTAAGAGAACCATTAAAAACTAGCCTTGAACTCCTGCAAATGTCAACAGCCTCTACAATTTCTAAGAGGGACACTGACTGGTGCTAAAGTTTTATAGTTTCAATGTGATAACGCTGCTTCTATAGGAAAGTACTTCTGTCCCATCTACCGTTCTCATTCAGTAGCCGCCCTGATTTGATACACTACATGGCAAAGATGCCAGAACTCCAATGCTGTAAGAAAATATTTTCACTTCCCTGGAAAACAAACAGAGGAACCCCAGCAGGCTTTGCTCACCACCCAGGAATAGGCTGTTAAATTGTTTTATTGCAAAATACTTGGATTTTGTAGCTAGTTCATAAAATATTTATAGAACCAAACCAGTCCTATCCATGTTAAACATTTGCCCTTTGCCTTTCAGGAAATGCTGCAGCTATCCAACTACCTGAAGGTATGTACCCAATATTCTACGTACTCACCTGGGAAGCAGGTCTTCCATTGGTATGGCAACACTTGAAAAGTTATAATGATTAAATAAAGAGGGGTTATATACTCCATTTTAACATGGCAAACAAAGCCTAGACATAGGCACTGAACCCAAAGACCTGTCTGAAACCCAGGAGCCCTGACCCTACATGGGACACGGGCTGCACCCAAGGGCTCCAGGGGGTCCCCACCAGTTCCAGGGGGCCCCCACCAGTTCCAGGGGGTCCCCGCTGACCAGTCCCCCCTCTCCCCACAGGAGGCCCTGCACCGTGAGCTGCTGCTCAAGCAGAAGATGGTGATTTTGCAGGAGCTTTTCTCCACGTTGCTGCAAGCATCAGAAAAATCCTGGCAGGTACCAACTTGCTGCACGGCGGTTTGTGTCTCGGTGGGACGGGGTTTGCGTGCAAAAAGCAAGAACATCCCACGGGTCTCTTTCTCAGCACTAAGCTCTGGATTTGATGCTTTACAAACCTAGAGATGTTACAGACCCAGCAGACAAGACATCGTGCAGACCCATTCACTTGCCTGTCCTTGCTGTCACCTTTCTTTTTAGGGAGGGTTGAACACAAAGTTTGGGGGTCGCTTTGCTTTAAGTTTTTCCCCCTTTGTGCCCCAAAAGATTGTTACAAAATGTACTTCACTTTCAGATCAACAGGAAGTATAAAACCCTTTTCTTCAGTAAGGTTTTGGGTTTTTTTTTATGCTTCCCTTTCCCACTTTTCCTAAATAAAAAGCAAGCAGAAGCATGGGGGGGGAATAAATAGAATAAACCCAAACAACCACCTTCCACCAACCTTTGTTTCTTAATCAAAACAAGTTTAAAATATTTTTAACAGATTTTTTTCCCCAAAAATAAAAGTCTGAAGTGCACCAAACTGCTGCACCCAAGCGCTGCCAAACACTGTGTACGGTGGGGAAACACGGACTGTTGCTTAATGTGGGAACATAACGGCTAAAAAAACCCCACCTGGCACAAAGAGCTTTTGTCCCAGCTCCTGCTGGGACCTCATTTCCCTTTGGGGATGTGCTCTGGGCCCAAAAACAGCTCAGAGAACCCAACACATGATGCTCCGACACATCTGCTCGGCCTTGTGTGTTCTGTGAATCGTGACCCTGCATTGAGCCGTTTCCCCACAGCTCCAACAAACCCCCCGGGCAGCACTGACCCAGGGCCCGTTTTACTGGCAGCAAGATGTAAAATTAAGGCGATGCATTCTATGCGACATATAAAGTGGTTTATATAGGATTATTAAATCAAATATTCATTTCCAGTTCATCGTGCCATTAAAAAAAAAACAAGTGGTTTGAAACTTCTCTTGGGGCATAAAAATGAGTGATTGGGCGAGAGGGTGTAAAAAAACTTGTGCTTGATGTTCTGTGGTTGGAAACTTCCGCCTTCGCTCGCTTTTTCAAATATAATATGAGCAGGAAAAAACAGCCTGAGCCACTCTGCAGGAAGTAACCATGAAACCTCAGATTAGCAACAGGTGGGTGCACTTTGCTTCTCGCTGTCTCTGCCAAGGAACAGAGACTTTGCTGCTGCCTCTTGTAGCCAGATTAATTATTAATTAACTCACCGCTGGCACTGGAGCCAACAGGGCAAACAAGGCAGATGCTTGGGGGAGTTGGGCTGGGGCAAGGGGCTGCTCTGGAAGGATGGACATCACATCTAGATATATAGATAGATAAAATACAGTCCTATACCATAACGCTGTGCCATGGAAACTGATGGCTGGTTGCCCGTTTCCACGCCCAGGTGAGATGCCAAACGCTTGTTGCAGCAGCTTTTTAATCCTTTCTAATATTTTGGGTTTCAAAGAAACGCTATTGCATGCGCATAAATGACAGGGCAGTAACTGCTGAAACGGCCAGAGTCATTGTTGAGATGCTGCTCATACCTGTGGGTGCTTGTGGTTTGATGGAGCAAGTGACACTCTGAAGGAGGATGGGGTGTCATTAAACTGAAGGGATAAAGCATTTGGTTCCTTCCCCCTCCCATTATTTTACTCCCAGGTTAGAGAGACCTTCCTACCACAGGTCTGTACCTTAAACCCCCATCGGTTGTAAAACTCGATCCAAAACCACTGCCAGATGAAGGAAGCTAAGCAAGTCTCAGTTATTTAATTATTAAGATTAATTAATTGTAAGCTGTTTTCTTAAAGAAAAAAATCGCTACTTTCATAATTTCCCCCCTTCCTGACCTCTGAAGTTGAGCCTGACTTTTGGAAATATCTTGCAGCTCTGCAGAGTTTAAGCTCCTGTCATTTCCAGTATATTACTACTATAAGGACTCACTTTTCCAGCACAAGCATCATGTTTGGGCAAAGTAAAAGCCTTCCAGAAGCAGCATTTATTATTATTGCTTCAAACCATGCTATTTAGAATGAGTAAGGAAAGGAGCAGGGACTTGATCAATCACAGCACAACCAAAACACTACAGCTGTCAGGCCAAACCAGTTTAAAACACTTATCCAGCACTTAAATGACAGCGCTAGAGAAATGCAGAAGGGTTTGAGAGGGGTTTTGGAGCTGCCCATTTGGGTAACCTCAGGTCTCTGAAGAAGAGGGCTACAGGGGATTAAAATCCAGTATTTAAGCATTTGCAAGAACGGGCATTTTTTGAGCATGTTTGCCCTAATCCCTTCCCTGCCTGGGGATGATAATTGTGGTGGATATCAGCCTTTTTTTAATTACTATTATTTTTAATTAGTCCTTTTCACATAGAGAATTTTCAAAACAAGGGCTTGACCATGATTTGCTCACACAACATCTCTGGTCCTCCCACATCTGTGCACATCCTCACCCCTCGCTGCCATTCTGTTCTGCTAACGGCCCCAACAGAGAAGCTTCTTCCATCTAGGGAAATCTCTCTACTCTTTGTTATTTTGCCAATTTCCAAGCTGCATCTCCACGAACGGAGTTTGCCAGCACATTTCTGCTCTGAAGCGTAGGAAGGGCCGAGTGCTCCGTTACCTTGTACTTTGCACAGTCATTTACAGCTGAGCACAATGGCCACGACAGCACCGCCTTCCAACCTGAGCCTTTGCAGATAACAGAACAAAATAAACCACAGAATATTTCACATGTAAAAACGCTTTTTAGAACTCCACCTACTTTCTAAGAGGATAGAGCCTTTAGTTCTTTGTACCGACAACTGAACTGGGAAGATTTGAGTCTTTTGGACTGTAAACTTCTGGGCAAATTTAACCAGCGCTAAGACATGGGAGAATCGGTTTTGCTGGGGTCTAACAGCTATTCCTGTAACACCAAGGAGTTACTTTTTCAGAGGCTTGACTTCAAACAGCAGTAAGCAGAGGGGATGGCAGCATTCTCAGTGTTGGCGGTGGAAAAACAGCCTATGTGAACTCTTTGCTAGAATTTTATCTGAATTTGCATGCAATCTGGTTTCACAAACCTTAAGCAGCCTGACTAACACTGAGAGGACATTATAATAAGGAAAATGAATCATCCCCATTACCCTCTATCCCCCTGCCCAACTGCCAGATGTTGCAACTCAAGACCCAACCTATTTCCTAAGGGAACGAGCAGGACCAGACTTCAGCGCCACTCTGAGCTTTAGGCGAGGATCAGGGCTCTGTTTCAGCCAGACCCATCCAGACTCGCCCCAAACCCCCTTGCTCTTCACTTCTCATCTCACAGAACAGCCCCAGGAGGGTTTTTCTATGCGTACAAGTTTTACTTCCTCCATATGCCACTTATTCTGAGATCGTGAAGGCTTATTTGAGCTCTAAGCTTTGAAAACACTTAGACTCAATTTACCCACAATATTACAGATGAATGGAGAAAGCGAATTAAAACACAAGCTAAGAAAACACTGGGGGCATAGTGTATAGTTCATGATTCCACACATCACTTCAATTGTGTTTTATTTTCTCCCCCCAGGGTCAGCTGAATGAAGATAAACTGAAGTGTAAATTAAGGGCACTTGAAAATCAACTGCAGGCTTGCACCCAGGTAACATCTGATTCACTGAGAAACAAACACAGGTGAAGAAAGGCATGAAAACAAGATACTCAACCATGTAATAAGGTTGGGTTTCAGTTTCTAGAGCAATCTGATTAGATATGGATCTAAGAAGGATTTTTCCTCTTTGCTGAAGCAATGCTTCACAGCAAACTAGCAGTAGCATTCACACACTCCGGATTTGCTAATATTCAGGTTTACCAAGACTAGGAATACGTCAGCCAAGACCCTTCAAGCACTCTAATTCTTCCTTTAAAGAGTTACTCAAAGGAGTGTGTGAAGAAGATCCTGGTGGAGATGGAGGACCAGAAACAGACCTACGAGCAGAAGGCAAAAGAGGCTCTTCAGAAGATGCTGGAGGACAAACTCCAAGCAGAGCAGCAGCTGCAAAACTCTCAGGTAAGCAACAAGGTTTACACCTGGCTTTGCTTTAATCTAGTCCTACTGCAACAAACAGCCCCCACAAATCAAGGAAAGGTGATGACTGGCTTACCATTAGTAACAAATACGCAAAAATGACCATTTTTTTAGCTACTGAGCCAAGTCCAAAGCAGCTTGGTGGCAACCTGTCCTCATTTTGTGAGCCACACATCAGGTTATTAAAAGCTGCACACAGCTGCAGAAATATACTGTTGTTTAGTAGTTTTAAGCATGATCCCTTCTCCTCCACTGTCCCTTCTCTGCACACACACACACACATATCCAGGGCACGAGGTCTCCAGGAATTGCTCTTATGTGAGAACAGATTTTCCCCAAGAGATATCCTGTGCGTCAAGCCAAATTTCTATGCGGTGATTTCAAAACAATCAATAAATTGTATCCCAAAGATTACCAGCTTTCTAAATCCTCCCGGCAGCAGAGGCTCTCGGGTTCCCCAGCAAACCCTCTGTCCATCAGATGGCATCAGACCCACACGGGTGACTGTAACCCAGGGGCAGAAGGAGCCAGCGCTGCCCCTGCTGATGCCAATGACTGTGGATGTTGTTCAGGACTCCCAGCCGTGGGTCACAGCCCAGCCGTGGGTCACAGCCCAGCCGTGGGTCACAGCCCAGCCGTGGGTCTTTGCTCCCTTCTCTAGAGAAGCCTGGCAGCCACCAGAGAGGACCTCACCTTCTGGAAAGAGCACTACACCACACTCAAAGCCGAACTGACCAAAGTGACCACAGCACACACCGAGCTCCAAAACAGTTTCCACATCTTGCAAAGCGAACTGCAGGTATGTTAGTTCCCTGCAGGAACAGCATCTGCATTTGCATTTTCTGATTTGCAAGCAGGGAAGCCCCCAGGTTGAGACCACAGAATCCCAGAGTGTCAGGGGTTGAAGGGCCCTGGAAAGCTCATCCAGTGCAATCCCCCCATGGAGCAGGAACACCCAGATGAGGTTACACAGGAAGGTGTCCAGGCGGGTTGGAATGTCTGCACAGAAGGAGACTCCACAACCCCCTGGGCAGCCTGGGCCAGGCTCTGCCACCCTCACCAGGAACAAGTTTCTTCTCATATTCAAGTGGAACCTCCTGTGTTCCAGTTTGAACCCATTACCCCTTGTCCTGTCACTGGCTGTCACCGAGAAGAGCCTGGCTCCATCCTCCTGACACTCACCCTTTCCATATTGATCCCCTTGAATTAGTCCCCCCTCAGTGTCCTCTTGTCCAGCTCCAGAGCCCCAGCTCCCTCAGCCTTTCCTCACACGGGAGATGCTCCACTCCCTTCAGCATCTTGGTGGCTGCGCTGGACTCTCTCCAGCAGTTCCCTGTCCTGCTGGAACTGAGGGGCCACAGCTGGACACAATATTCCAGGTGTGGTCTCCCCAGGGCAGAGCAGAGGGGCAGGAGAACCTCTCTGACCTACTGACCACCCCCTTCTAACCCACCCCAGGTACCATTGGCTTCCTGGCCACAAGGGCCCAGTGCTGGCTCATGGTCACCCTGCTGTCCCCAGGACCCCCAGGTCCCTTTCCCCTACGCTGCCCTCGAATGGATCATTCCCCAGCTGATACTGGAACCTGGGGTTGTTCCTGCCCAGATTCAAGACTCTACACTTGCCCTTGTTGTATTTCGTTAAATTTTTCCGTGCCCAACTCTCCAGCCTGTCCAGGTCTCTGATGGCAGCACAGCTTCCAGTGTCAGCCACTCCTCCCAGCTTGGTGTCATCAGCAAACTTGCTGATAGTAAACAATATATATTAAAAAAAAAAAAAAACCCTTGGAAGAAGCACATCAGCAACCCAGCCCTCAGCTCAGGGATGCCTTTAGTCACCTGAAAGTCATCCATGCTACATGCTCATGGTGTGGGGTCAGGGCTGAGCTGATGCCAGGGCTTTTTCTCACCCCAGCAAACATCGGCGCAGAAGGAGCAGCTTGAGCAAGCCCTGGGCGTTCTGCAGAGCGAGCACACGGTGCTGCGGCAGCGAGCCAGCGCCCTGCGGGATGACAACCACCTCAAGGCCGAGCACATCAGCACCATCGAAGGTACCGCAGGCAGGGTCTGTCCTCCAAGTGAATGGAGGATATAAGGAAAATACTCTTAAAACACTGGTCCTTAAAGCCAAGTCCAGGCGCATGCAAAGGGCTCACTCTGCACACCTCAGCTTGCCTGGAAAACCTCTGGTTTCCAAAGGGCTCCTGAAGTCATTTCCAACTAGATTAAAGGACCTCAGAGAAGTGACTTCTAGAAGAAAGTATAGAATGGGAGACCAGAAAAACACCCCAAAACCAATGAGTCCTCAGCTTTGATGAGGACTTCTACAGCCTTGTCAGACCTGAGCACAGCAACACAGAGCAGCACCTGTTAGTGTTGGATATTACCCGTGTATAAATACATGGTAATAGTGTCTCAAAGTACCAGTTCAGACAGAGAAAAACAACTCACACATACTTCAAATGGTTATTTTAAAACACAATTAAGGAAGAATAAACAGGCAGCAATTCTATTTTCCCAACAGGTCTCACACAAACAGCTCTGAAATAAACAGTAACTTAATAGAATGTAAGGCGCACTAGAAAAAGCTGCCAGAACTGAAAGGGAAATTCACAGCCAAAAATCACATCCCTCTGGAGAAGAAAGTTCAGTGTAGCCAACAATACCCACTCCACACACATGGAGAACGGGAAAGTTGCCATCCTTGCATAACAATACACAGAGATTTACATCAATCTTGATTTTCTTCTACTGCCATTTCAGATAAATTGCAGAAAGAACAAAACCAGAAGGTAATGCTGGAAGCGACAATCAGCCATTTACACAGTGAGTAACACAAAATCATGCAAAGTAAGAGACCTGCATTCATGCTGTGGACAATAACAGCGGCTTTTTGCATTCGCAGAGTTGATACGGAACCAGACTGAGGAAGGGAAGACCCAGGCGGTGTCCGTGCAAAGGCAAGGTCAGCAAACTCTGTAACTCCCACCTAGCGCTCCTCTTACTGGACACAGGAACGTTAGACCTGGCTCTAGAAGTCTACCTTCATTTAGAATAAAGAATTACTTTAAAGCTGCATAAAACGAGTTACTATATATCACTAGTTAACGTCAAAACATAAGTGTATTTATGATGGCAAACACTTTAAAAAAATAAATGGATTTCATTGCAAACGCTACCTCAGTGGCTATGCCATTTTTTTTTTTTCCCAAACAAAATACATTCCAACTTATAATTGCAATTACAGCTTTTAATTCTCCCTCCCCTCCATTTCTGGGAACTACTTAGAAATAGTCCTCTAAAGACAATTAATTTGTAGGTACAGCAGAGAAAGGCCTGTGATAACCAGCTCAGCTCCTGTGTCCTCTGCTGTGCACGTAGCAAACATTACCTTTAAACTGTGCTGAGTAAACAAGATGTAAAGCAAACTGAAAGCCCAGTTCTGTTTCTCATCAGAAGCCTGTTTTCTAGACCAGGTTTTCACCACGCAGACCCCACCTCTCACTCCTGCCAAGGAAAAACAAAACACTCTGCTAGAGCACCCCGAGGAGGAGGAGGAGGGAGAAGAAAGGCTGAAGGATGAGATGCAGAAAAGGACATCCCAGCTCACAGCAAAGGAGAAGGAGGTGAGGAAATCACCCAATTGCAGCTGGGACACAGTTCTCTGCTGGGGACAGAGCTGCTGGTATTGATGCTCCAGCACCAAAGCTGCTGGCAGTAACCCCAGCTCAGTATCTCCTGCAATTATCATCTCTGATGAATTTTTTTACTGACACCAGCCTCACCTAAACCAATGCAACATATACATTCCATACAAACCTGCTTCTGCTACACAGACAGTCCCAAAAGCCAAAGCCATGCTTTAAGAGCTGAAACCTTGATCACAAAGCAAGGAGAGGAGGCAAACAAAAAGCTTGCAAATAACAAGAATGGGCTGTTAAGAAAAGCAATGCCCTTACAACCAGGCTGCAAACAAATTCAAAGCTTTCCAGCCTCTTACAGGCTCTTTCCCATCAATCTGTGCTCTCTGCCAACAAATAGCCCCCCAGTTCTTGCAGCAGCACTCAGCAAGGGATTATAAAAAATAATGCATAACTTACTGTAGCAGAGCTTAGAGCCACGCAGGAGAAGAGCTCAGCCTACCGACTGGTGAGTGTACCCTCAGGCATCACCTGGCATCAGCTGGGGAAGGGTTTTGTAAAGGCAATCACAGCAACTGGGAGCAGCTGGGGGACTCAGCTGCTCCCCACTGATGGCTTTTCCACAACTGCCAATGTCCTGCTCACTGGGATGGTACCCGGGTTTCACTCTGCGTGGCCGTTCAGGAAAAAAGGTGCTCCCTGGGTTTTGCGACAACCAAGGTGCCTGTCCCATGTGTGTCATGCCTTGGAGGGTTTAAAGGACTTCTGCAATTGCTCTAGCAGGCAGTGAAATGCATGTTGAATTTCAGAATGAGAGGCAAACCTTGCCACGAGTTTGCACTCTGTGTCGTCTTCCTGACATATACGCTTCCACAGCCATAAAAATAAGAACTGCTTCTTTGTGCCATGTGAAAGAGGGCAGCAAAGCCAAGAGGGTCACGGGTTGGTAACATCGCCTCTGTTGCCACATTCCCAGTAAAGCTGCGATCTGCTCTGTCTCCTATAGGTACATATGGACGTACAGGTAGCAGAGGTGACGATCCCCCATCGCTGCGGTCCCCGTGCAGGGGCCAAGCGCTGCAGCCGCTGCGGGAGCTTGGCCACCCTGGGTGCGTACGGGAGCGAGGGGATCCCTCCTGCTAACGGCCCCTCGCTCTGCTTGCAGTGCACGGAGCTGCGCTCGGAGCTGGAGGCGCTGAGCGAGGAATATCGCTCCTGCCTGACCAGGCTGCGCCAGTGCCGGGATGAGCTCAACCACTTCCAGAGCGAGCAGGCAAAGGTGGGAGGTGTTTCCTTGCCCCGATTCCCAGGGCTTGCGGACCAGCCTGGGGAAAATTCTCCCATTTATTTGTGTAGCACGGAAAGACGGATGACATGCTTGCTAGGGATGCGATGAGAAGTTTCTTCTCCCCATCTGTTTTGCTTCTCCTTGCAGAGACGGCGCGGTCCCTGGATCCCTCTCCTGGTGGTGGTGATAGCAATGGCCATAGCCACCTTCCTCGCGAGTTACACACCATGAAGGACCTTCTCAATGACCAACTTCACCACAGGAACTGACTTCTGCTTCACCAACAGCGATGAGCCCTCGCCGCAGCGCACTTCTGCTGTTTCGTACTTATCTGTTTGGTTCATGTACTGGGCTGGTCTCATGCCAGACAAACTCCCACGGCTCAAATAAACGCCAGGAGATCCCCCACCCCTTCTCTTGGCTGCTTTGGTTACTCTGCCCCAGTTGATGGTTGCTCTGTCCGGTGGCTGAGAGAACTACACAATTCTCTTCATTTATTTATTGCCTCCCTAAACGGGAGGTGTTTGACCCTGGACCATCTCTACTGGTACCTGACAAAGAAGCCCAGTTCAGGGAGGCATTTTAGCACAGTCCCCTCATGCGCTGCCTGTCCTGAGCATTTTCGTAGCTCCTGAGTCACATCTGCTTCCCTCTCGCTACCAGCACATTAATTCAGAGACAGGGGGTTTAAGCCCATTCTGGAGCTGCACTGTGCAGGTTTTGTGGTAGCACTTGCTCCTCGTTCAAACACAGGCTCAGCTCCAAGGCAGTGCAAGACACCACCTTGCACAAGTAGTAAATATTATATGAAGCCTACAATAAACTTCACAAATTCAAAATACTGTGGTGTTCGATTTTTTTTATTAATCCTCAGCTGTTTGCAGCAAGTAAATATCCCCTGACTTTCCAGGGCATACTTCGCAGTCAGGATGGAGGCTGCAGAGCAGCTGTGGGTAGGCACATCCACACAGTGGTCTTCCGGGAATTAAACGTGTTTGATTTGCAACTTGCCTACAAGGTCGGGGGCCTGAAATAGTCACGACTCAACCTTTAGTGCCCAGGGTCTCAGTGGGCTGCACACATGGGAACTGCATCTCTTGCTTAGGTCCCTGATGCAAGCGAGAAATAGGTGAAAAGGTCTGAGTTTGTTCGTTTTACAAGGCAACCGCTGGAAGGGACACCACCTCGCTCGAAATGCAAAGATCTACAAAGTCACTCTGTGCACCGAAGGCCTCCTTCAGCTCATCGCACCAGGCGTCCAGCACCGCCCTCAGCTCCGCGCACAGGCTCTCCGGGATGCTGAAGGAGTAGATCTGGACCCTGAGCCCGTCCTTTATCCTGGGGCAGGACGCCTGGACCGTGAACACCCTCAGCGGCGTGAGCGCCAGGCAGTTCTCGGCACCCTCCTCCATGGAGAAGGCGTAGGACGCCGGGTAGCCCAGCAGCACCCCGACGATGGTGCAGAGGTTCCAGCCTGCGGGGACAAGCTCGCTGGAGGACACCGGGCCGGTGGCCTCAGCGGCCCCTAAGTGGGCAAGGAGGGCGGCGAGGTGGCCCCTGATGGCCTCGGCCTCCGCTGGCCCGCAGAGAGCCGGGCGCTGCCGCCCCGCCGAGACATCCACGAAGGGCGCGGGGCGGGCGCGCAGCACGGCCGCCAGCCTGCGCTGGGCGAGCCCCGGCTGCAGCAGCAGGGCCGAGCCCTCCATGTCCAGCAAGTGCAGGCGGCCCGGGGCCAGCCCGGCCTCCCTGAGCCGGGCCAGGTACCGCCGCAGCTCGGCGGGGCCCGCCGCGCCGCAGTCGTACAGCAGGCCCGGCTTCAGCCCCGCCGCCACTGCCAGCACCTCCCCGGCCAGCTGCAGGGCACGGCCCGCCGGGAACCGCCACCGCCGCCCGGCCCCCAGCTCCTCCCGCGCCGCCGCCACCAGCGCCGGCGCCGACACGGCGCTGCCCGCCGGGCCCTCCACCCCCGGCCCGGCCGCTGGGCCCATGAGCCGCGCTGCGTTAAACCACCGCCGGGCCCAGCGCTTCCGGGTCGGCCCCGGCGCTGGCGTGGGTGGGAGCCCGGGGCGGAGCGCTGGGGACCCGCCCGGGAAGGCTGCTCCGCCCCGGCCGCGGCCCGGGCCCGGATGGAGCGGCCTGGCCAGGCGGGCCCGGGCCCAGGCGGGCGGCAGCTGCTGTCACAGAAGTTAGGGATTGGGAGGGACCTCTAAAGATCACCTAGTCCAATCCCCCTGCCAGTCCATCACCCTCAGCACAGAGCCAGCTCGCAGCTTCCAGAGCATGCTTTCAGCTTTTGAGGGTGTGCAAGAGTTCTTTATTTTAAATATGTGTGCATGTTTTGCGTGTGTACACATACATACAGAAAAGCAGGCTGGAAGAAGTGGCAGCCTCCCAGCTTGCAGCTACAAGACCAGTTAAAAGAGAGAAATACACAGGGTGATATTCTCCAGGCGGTTTTAATAAAGCACAGATATTTTTTTCTCCCCTCTAATGCTCAGGTATTTATATACAATGTATCAATAGCAGATTAAAAAAAAAATATTACAGAATTGAAAATCTGATCTATACATATCAGCCACTTAAGCAAACAGCAGAAAACAGTGAAGCAGCTAGAGGTATTCCTGTAATCCCCTCCGTTTTGCACCACTTCCAAAACAAAAAGACTGATGAAATTGAACAAAGATGACCAGATTTACAGACTTTATTTGGATTTAAGGCAAGGCACACTCGTTAAGAAAGACTTTTTTTATATGTACAACGTAAGCCACGGGGCACGGTGGAGGGAGCGTCACTGTGCCGGCAGCGGCTGCGCCATGTGCATGGCGGGGGCCGGCATGGGCCACCCCTCCTGGTGGTTCTGCAGCAGCCGGTACAGCTGCTTCAGGTGAGCCACGATGTTGTCCTTGATGTCGGGCGTCGAGATCTGGAGCCGCACGCTGCCGCTGTCAAAGGAGCGCGTGAAGTCACCAGAAAACATTTCGTAGATCATCCGGGCCACAACTGGGATGACCTGTTCGAGAAAGAAGACGGTTGTTTTAGCCTAATGGTCACACAGCACGCAACTGTTGTTTTGCAGGAATCCCCCTGGCCTGGGTGCAGGGGGTGGTTTCCACTGTAACCCAAAGCATGCGCATAGATCAGTGCCACTCAGCACACGTAGCGTTTGTGTTTGCTGTGACAAAACCCACCAGCCCTGTGGGTGTTTCCCGGTGTCAATAACCATGAGAGAGAAGAACGAGTCTCTGGCACCCATGGGCATCAACCCAGAGCCAACACACCAGCCCCAGCAAGGCCAGAACATGGCACTTCAGAGCCTCAGCTCCTACCTGAACCACGATCAGCTTCCTCTCCCTGGGTTTTCCGTCAGGCCATTCTTCTCCAAAACAGAAGTAGATCTCATATGGTGGCTGTTTCTCAATTTGTCCTTTCTGATGGGCAATCAGCTCTAGGAAGGAAAGCAGAATGCTGTGGGGTTATCTGTCTTTTGTTTAGAAACACCTCATTAATCATCCCAGGTCTCACCTTCACAGTCCTTTGCCAGAGCTGCCTCTTACATTTACAGTTGCAGCTTATTTCTTGCACCCAGAAGAGCTTTCTTTAAAAGCAAGGCCCACCAGTGCTTTTTGGAGCACTAAATGCTCACTAAATGTTCACTTTCTTGTGATGCAAACCTGCTCCATGGTCCACTGAAGTCAGGGAGGTGGTGGCCCCTACACGGGCTCCAAACAGGAGCAAATTAACTGATGCAATTAGGCTGATCCTCAGTGCAGACCACCCATTCTAGAAGTGCCCAGACCAGTATCCAAAGCTATTTCCCAGAAGCAGAAGCTACCTACCGCTTAGGAATGTCTCCAGGCAGAAGAGTTTGACTTTCTTCTGCCTCTCAATCAAATTTGGTGTGGTGGAGGAAGGCGCGCAGGGACCAGACCAGTACACCTTGCACTGGCAGAGCCGGACGGCGTAGATGGCATGGCCACTGACCTCCAGGATCAGTCCCCTGTCCATAACATCTAGCAGCCGACTGGTAAAGATCTTCTGCCTTTCATTGGTGATTTGCTCCGTTCCTGGAAACTTGACTTGCTCCAAACTGATAGGCCCAAAGAGCTCTTCCTGGTCTGGCATGGGACCCAGCTCTCCGTAGAAAAGTCTGCATCCCTGTGGGTTGCTAACAGTCGTCGTCGCTCCAGTCTCCTTTCCTCGATATTCAAACTTGATTTCTAGGTCTGTCACTGAGAGAGAAACTGTCAGTATGGCTTTTCCTGGACCTTTGCATCGGCAGCAGAGACACACCACGCAATCCACGCTACAGTCACGGGGGTGTTTAATCTCTACACAGTTCTCCACGCTAACAAGCAAACGGCCACAGAAAAATAGTCAAAGCACTGTTTTTTTAAGAGTACAATGAGAGAAGCACTACAAATCCATATACATACTTGGCAGAGAGCTGATCCAGAGCTCCGGGCTGCTGAAGAAGTCATGCTGCAGTGCAGTTGGTGGCATTTCCATATCCAGAGGTTCATTCTTTGGCCACACAGCTTCAGAGCTGCAGTTTTCTGCACTGGCTGGAGCCATTGGAGAATCTACAGAAAGGAAACAATTCTTCAGTAAACCAAGATTTTATTTCAAGCATGTACCAATTTACAAGCAAACACCTTCACTAATACATTAGTCTCTGCCACCAACCATTGATATTGAGAAATGGAAATGTCTCTTGAATAGGGACATGCTGAGACTGATTCAATTCTTCCTCCTCTTCATCATCAAGATCATTATCCTTTTCATCCCAGGGAGCTGAGCCAGTGGAACCTGCGAACAAGCACATCCTTGTGGGCAGTTGATCAGTGTGAAACTGCAATGCATTTCTTGAAAAAACAATGTAATCTTCACGTTGGCTTTGCACAATGTTGGAAATCTGTGTATTTTCTGAATATAAGTTTTAAAAAAAAGGAAAACTCTGAACTGTACAACATACTATTTTCAGTTTAATATATCAATCTAGAAAGATAAGGATACAGAGAAACTATTGCCAACATTGGACTGTTTAGCAAACATGCAACTGCGTACAGCTTTACTAATTTTAGTACAGGTACACTATGGTTCAAAGTCCACTTAGTTTAAGTACAACCGGGTTTACACATGGCAGCTGCTTTCCGCTGCGCGCAAAGGCAGCTCGAGAGTTAATGCCGCGGAGGGAAAGGAACTCGCTTTGGACAAATGCCTGCTCGGTAACCAGCCCTGTGTCAGCAAAGCCCTCACCTGGATTAATGATTGATCCCTGGGACTGCGGGATATCGCACACTTCATAAATTTTAATAGGATTCATAGGCACCTCCTTGGTGCCATCGTACATCAAATTAAATTCCCGGCTTTTGTTGAGAGCACATCGGAGCTGGGCTTTCCACTTTGCAGGGTCTGGCTCATCGACTCCTTCCTGGTACTTTCCCGTTTCCACAGCCCAAGCCTGGGGACAAAGTACACTGTGCTCAGTCCAGCCCTTTCAGCTGAGCAGCTTTTATCAAAAATCAAACTTCCAAACAAATTCACTTTAAAATCCTTCTCTTGCAGAAGTGTTAACTACAGCTCTTCTAATAACAGCAACGGAAATTCCTGTTTTAATAGCTTTTCCCGTTAAAAGAAGGGGAAGGGAAAAAAAAAGATGTAAATCCAGATTTCCAAAACCCATTAGTAATTCTGAACATGCATCTTCAGTCAAGTTAAGAAAGTATAAATTGTACAGGACTGTGCACTGAGTTTTTCCAGGTGTCTCAGGTTCAACATCAAAAGTCATTTTTGCCAGCGAGCCGTACCCTGCGTAGGAGGAATGGACTTGGTTACGAAGGAGTAGAAGAGCAGCCACAGACACGCAGCTGCTCCTCTCCCTCTCTCACCCCAAAATCAGACTATCAGTCCAAGATCCCTCCAAAGCAGCAGTCAGAAATTCCTCAAAGGAGCATAAGACTTATAATTAATGCCTTGGGATAAGAATATTAGGGACGGCAGCAACGAGTGTTGGAAGTTTGTGGTGGATCTCTTAAGATTTAGGTATTTAATGGTTTGCTGCTAAGAACAAGCCAGCTACCACATCCTAAACCTAGTAGATGAAGCAAATTGCAGCAATCTTCCATGCAATCAGACATTACCAGGTCTTTGGTGGTCAGAAAGGGTTAAAGAACTCAACACCGTTTCAGACAGTGCCAAGCCTGGCATCCAGGTGCACAAAGTGGCTTTTCTGAGGTCAAAGAAACAGGACAAAATGTGCCTGGAAACAGCTCCCAAGATACCTATCCAGATCCTGGGCCAACAATTCAGCCCTTTGTCTCTGTTTAAGAGCCGTGGATATAGCGGAGCTCCCTCCTCCCTCACCTTGAAGATGGTGTTCTCCTCCTCGTGCTGCGGGCTGTGCCGAGTCGCGTGTTTCCAGGGGATCTGAAACCGCTTGGCCTCGCGGTTGAGCCAGATGAGCCCGGGGTACATCCCGCTGTCCACCTGCGCCACCAGCCACGGCTTCAAGCGAACTCTTCGCGGGTGTAACGCCATCGTCTGCAAAAGACAGGGGTAATAGAGGACCAGCTGCTAAAGGTTAGTTCAGACTCATATGCTTAAAAAAATATTCATGGAAAAGGACCCTACGCTCTTACTATCTGTTACGTTACTGCGCATGGAAACCGCTAATTCAGATTCAGCTCAATGACTCTTCTGCCAGGAGGAGTTACAAACTCATCACGAAGCAGGTACCACGATTTTTACCAGAACAACCCACTATTAAATATTCCAGTAAGCAGAGACGGCGCGTTATTTGTGTTAACTGAGGGCGAGCCCAAATCACACCTGAGTTGTAAATGCTGCGCAGGAGAAAAAGCCACAAACAAGCCACAGCAAGAAGAGGCAGCAGAATTTCAAAAGCCTCTGCGGACGCCTCAGCGAAGGGGCCAATCTCACCTAGTTCTTCCTCAGTCGTGTCAGATCCAGGAGGAGAAAAACTAGCATGTGCCAAATCAGAGGCTTTTGCCCCAGTTGAGGTAAAGGTGGAAGCATCAGGCTGAAGTGGTGGGGAATGTTTTACTAGAGACAGACGTTCCTCTTGTAAGTAATTTCATGACTTTTTCCTGGATGTGTATAATCATTCGCAAACATCACTGACCTGTAATAACCAGGATGTTTATCCAGAAGGACACGAACTGCAAGTCTGCCTGCACTGGTGCTAAAAATCAAGAGATGTTGACTTAACGTTTAGGGTTTTTTTTGAAAAACAATGCTGTAGTTAAGTGATCAAAGCTGGGTTTGGTTAAGTGGCCCTGCGTTGCTACTACATTTGCAGCCAACCAACAGTATTTTTCTCGTGCAGAAGTCAAACGAACAAAATTAGTGACTGTCGTTCTGTAAGAAGAGGCAACATTTGGTATCTTTAGATTTTAAAGGGAGGGGACTTTTAAACTAGATGGGTGCTTAGAAGGTGTATTTCCCATAATCATTTGTCAGTCTTGAAACAGATGTGGGAAACTACAAATATTCCCATGAATAAAGCAGTTACAGGATAAGTAAAACCTTTGCCATAAGCCCTAAATCCTGCTGCAGGAGTTACAAAATGTGTCTAGTAGCAGAGATGGAGAAGATTATAAAATCCTATCCAAGAACTAGTCTAGGAACAGGTTTTATTTGTTCAAATAACCCTACAGATGCAAGTGTTCACACAAAATTAATCTGAGCACAACTTTATCTGTTAAGCAAAGAAAATGTTCAGATTCAATTGCAAATCATCTTTAAATGATAGTTTGAAAACGTGCTTCGTCAAGGACGTGGGTACATCAGCAGACTGCTTCCCAGGAGCTGCGCAGGATCAGATAGCAATCATCAAAGTCATTCCTGTGCTTCTGAAACTCTGCTGTATTAGTTATCCATGACAAAAATGCTATCAGAATTAAACCTCCAGTAGTGTGTTTGCAAAGACACAAAGTCCAGGTTAATCCTGAACTTAGAAATGAGGCCAAAAGCTGGTATTGATTTCCCTTGCAAAGAAAAAAAAGAATTACTTATCATTCTAACAAAAAAAATCCTAACTAAAGCTTGTCTGTACAACCTCTTTAATACTTTACAAGCAGCCTCCTCTGCTTCTAATAACATATGCTGTGCACGCACACATTTGCAAGACCGAGAATCAATTCAAAGCAGGGAGAAAAATTCCTGCCTCTCCCAAACCAAATCTATTTGGTCACACGGAGGGTGAGCTGGCACCGCTCAACAAGGTTTGAATAGTCCCTCGGATCCCAGACAGCGTCTGTCAATACGCAACACTACAATGCTTTATGACCTTTTATCGCCAATGACTTGTTGACACAATAACCGAGAGCAAATCAACTTGAATCCCGTTGCTGAGCTCAGACGGTACGTCAGCCTCTTGCAGCCTTCAGTGGGGTCCAGTAACACTGCTCCGAGAGCTGAGTGAGCTCAGGGAACGTCTTCATGCTATTAATTGAATTTCCAAGGCTCGGCCCTCACTCAAGACTCCTTGGCCCACGTACTTGGGAATCCTCCAGTTTGCTTTATTCCACTCATACTGGCTGGCGCAGAGGGGTAATTAGCACATCCCTGTGCTGCTAATGCATCTCAGGTCAGCGATACAATTATTCCCTGTACTATCGTTATGTCGCACACTTTTCCTTGGAGGGAAGACATTCACCCCAACAACTCAAGCAAATTCAGGAACGAGCAGACACCCTGCAGCGACTTCTCCCGCGGCCGCAGGTGAGTGACCAAGGTCAGGGACAGCCCCGGTTCACCGCGGTGACTCTCGGGGCTCCGGCGCGGTGCCAGCCAGCATGACAACACACAGCACACCAGGAAACCGCCACCTGAAGCCCGTCCCGGCCTCGCTGCACAGATGCTTTCCCCTCTCCGC